>NC_072481.1:43665444-43970785 GCF_027574615.1 Eptesicus fuscus | reverse complement strand
AATGCTGCCTTGCAAGGTGTTGGGAAGCTATGTAATGGCACATGGTTATTGTTAACAAATGTAAGGAATTACCTATAATAATAAAAGCGTAATATGCTAATTAGACCAGACAAAGCCGGGGCTGCACCTGCAGGATGGAGGCAGCTGCAGTGGCTTCGAGGGAGGGATCCAGGCAGCCGCAGTGGCTGCGAAGGCCTACTTTTGCATGAATTTCGTGCATCGGGCCTCTAAGTTATAATTATAAAAAATAAAACATCACATTCCTGTGTGTTACCCAAATAGCATTGCCAAGCAATGTAATAATAGCTAAAATGTATTTAAATCTTATTGTATTTTCCGTTTTTACATTATTATTTAATCCAATATACAACCCCCTTAGGTAGGTGCTATTGCTGTTCCCATTGTACAGATATGGAAACAGAAGTTCATAAGAGGTAACTTTCTGAAGAATTTGTAAGTGGCAGAAGCCACATTAGAACTCCAGCCTATTTAATGCTTAATGTATCCAGACTTGGGCCAAATCCTTGCTTCCCCTCTCCCCCGTATTTGTAAGACTTTAAAATGTAAGGTGGAAATATTTTAGATAATATTTGGTGCGACCTCTTTCTCCGGCCTTGTGTTTGTCCTTTCTTCAGTTTTAAACAATACATACAGCTCCAAGCTGATACTACAGAAAGCAAGACATAAAATGTTTTCTGGTTTCTGGTGCTTCCCTTTGACACATGACCAGCCTCACAACACCCCAGGGGCCAGCAGTGTCCCCAATACAGAGGGAATGGAGGCTCAGGCCCATGGAGGGACTTGCCCAAGGCCCCACTGCTTGTTAGTGTTGGAACCAGGAAAGGAGACCAGATCTCTCAACTCCCAAATCAGGTGTGTCCATGTTTCCTCTTGCAAAAGGGGTGAAGGGATGCTGAGAGCCCAATCCTAAATATTAAAAAACAAACAAACAAAAACCTAAAGGGAGGGAAGATGATAATTCAGTTGTATTGAGCATGAAACATTTCTGGGGATTTTAGTGGAGTTTCATATGTTTTAACTTATTTAATAAAGATATTTTGAACAAATAAAATAGCCCATTGATGCTTACCTATACATGCCTGCCACATGCCTAGCACATAGTAGGTGCTCAATATAGTTGTTCAAGGAAGTAAAAGTTGCAGGCTCTCAGAAGAAATTCTGATTTTTTTTTTTTTTTCAGGAAAAAACTAAAAAGAGCACCCAGGATGTTCTCCAAATTATATGAAAATCTTAAAATGTAATGCCGGTAAAAGAAAACATCTGCTTTGTATTAACCTAAACTGGTACTGGTTTTCTAGCCTTCAAGCAACTTCAAACAGAGAAAATGGGCAACAGGGAAGAAAACACAACATACAAGTTTGGAATGGCAAATCTTAGCAAAGATGCTGCCCATGCTTCTATCTTCCAGCGCTTCACCCCGGCAGGCATTGCTAATAGATCATGGCACGATTTCCTGCTGATCCAGGACAGAGCCTCGGGTCCTTAAGCACCTTGCCCCAGGCACTACACTAATCCATCAGAATGGACACTCGTGCTGAAATCTATTTCTCATCCCTGATAGACTTCAAGGCTTTTTCTCTGTGGCCTAGGGGACCGGGGACCCGCTCCGGCTGTTTGTACACCTCTGTGACTTTGCCCAGAGGACAGGAGGGGCGCAATCTATGTTGTTCTTTGGAACCAGGTTTAAAATTTATTGAAGAATTGCTGGCCTGGATTATAGAATCTCTGAATGGGTTACTATGTGAGGCTGTGGAATTTTTAGATACATTTATAAATAAGCTAGATTTCTACTGGTCCAGAATTATTGGGCACAGCCCTGCCTATGGGAAGGATCGAAAGCAAATATCTTCTAGAGATCATCTCTGGTGGTCCTGATATTCTATTTTCTCCCCAGCCAGACTTAATAACGGCATCCCTGAAACAAATGTATGTGTGTTCAAAGGTTCAAAGGAATCTCTAGTTTAAAAATATTCTGACAGGCATTGGAAAAAAATATTTGCCTACAATGAAGGGATATCATACGTGCATTTAAAAATGCTTTCTAAAATATACATTAGTAGCATATCAGAAATTTTAATATGGACTGTTTGTAGTATAAACTGTATAACTCCTGATATGATCCCACATGTCAGGCTCTTAGAAAATACCATAATACATTTCACACCTAGAACTGATTAGTTAACTGATTAAAATTAAATCAAAATCTTATCTTTTTATTAATGCACAATCTAAAGGAAGACAGTTAAAAGGACACTAAAATAGTATGATGGTTAAACCATGTCTCGATTTCATACTGTGTCAAGTTTAAATACAATCATTCATGATTCTGAAATCCATCAAATTTTCCTGAGCAGGTATATACCTAGAAAAAGATGTTTTAATTAAAACTATTAATCAATGTAAGCAGAGCTCTATACCAAAAGCTTGGCTTGGAATGGCAGCAAATTTACATAAGATGTCAATCTAATAAGAGGAGAAGCATCCTACAGGGTCTTGTCCAAGAAAAAGGGGCCTGAAAAATTGAACTGATCCATATGAATTAGGACAGGATGTCACTGTCATTCCACTCGTGGCGAGTGCACGTGAGCAGCACCAATAAGAAAATCAAATGGGAAGGATGTGCTCTGAGGCAGAGCCTAACCCTATGTCAGAAAACCTTCAGTGGGGTAAACAAGGAAAAAAGAGTGAACAGTGAGTTGTTGGTTTTTTAAATACCACACGTACCCAATAAACCAGAATGCTAATAATCTCTGTGAACCCCGAGAATAGAAAAAGTTGTGCTTAGATGAAAATTATATCCGGCATAAATCAAAAGTTTATGAGGCCAATGTATGGGTCATGTTTAACATTTTTGAATGTTTACTCAATGCCAGGCACTTTTTACAAATTTAACCCCACGGTAAGTCTGTGAGGTAAACCCCCCATTTCACAGAGGAAGAAACTAAGGCATAGGAAGGTTGTATAACTTGCCTTAAGTCAGTCAGTGGCAGAGTAGGGGTTCAAACTCAAAGTCCATGGTCTTCATCATCATCCTCTGCTCCTCTTATGTTCACAGATTTTTGTTTTGTTTTGCTTTGTTTTGTTTTGGAAAAGAGAAGAAAGGAAATCATGATCTTTTCCTCTGCCCTTAAGCTGGGATGGGAGGAAATTTTTCATTAGTCTTCTAAAAATCAGATTAAACAATTAGACAATTCTGGTTTTCACACATTTAAAGCAAGGATGGAACTAAACCATCCAGCTGTAATTTTGGAGACTGTATAAATAGAACCTAGTTTTTAAAGAAATCAATTATATATATTTTAATGTCCAAAGTGAAGCCTAGTAATAATGCAGGTGACAAGGAGCCTTACATCATTATTTTGAGGTTGGCTCAAAAAGTGTACAGTCCTATTATAGAAAGAGACACATAAAAAAACAAGTGATGTCTGAAGCCTGGAAGGTCAAGGGCAAGGATCTGACTGTCCCTTCTTCTTATATGGTGGCAGATTCATTCTCCCTGGATGTCTTTACGTTGATTGTTGCTGTCTTGTTTAACTTGTGCCTGCTGGAACTTTTTCTTTGTCAAAAAAACAACAACAACACACCAGCATTTGACTAAATATGGCACAGTGAAGTTTCCATAGTGAAAATTCACACACACACACACACACACACACACACACACCAGACGGGTGTGGACCTCTACCATGAGAACTGCCTGTGTATGTGGTTGGTTTACATATTATTAAACCACCCGTCTGATCTCTAATGGCAGCCCTGCTGACACAGTCTGACCCAGTTTGACAATCTGGATAGAAATCGTAGGGTTGGCTGTTCAATGGCTGTGACTTTTAACAGCACTGCTTTCGGGCCTCAAATCAATTCTCTCTGTTTACAGACCATTTCACAGCCCTTTACCTGCAACATCACTTGTGTCAGTCCCATAAATACTTTGGTGTATATAATGCTTGAATTAGCATAATGGTTTAGGCTCTAAGCTCTTAGGCAAAGAAGGACACGTCAACATGTTCTCTTCACTTAAGCAATTAAGAGCCATTATGCTGCTTCAGTGGAAATATCATCAAGGTTAAAGACAATCCCAAACAGCCCTCTCACCTTTTTATTCTAAGTCTAATAAATGAGGCATAGAAATTGAAATGTTAGTAAACAGTCCGACTTGCAAGCTCTTTTTGCATCATGCTTAATCAGACCCCTATTCACCAGATGTTTGCAAAAAATTCAGAAATGTGTATTAAATTATTCATTTAGTGCAAGGAAATAGTTTGTTGACTTAATTTCAAAGTTATAGTGAGCACTAATTTCTTTTTGCAGATTTGAAAATTTTTAGCATCGCCCTAGCCAGCTTGGCTCAGTGGATAAAGTACCGGCTGGGCCCATGGACTGAAGGGTCCCAGGTTCGATTCTGGTCATAGGTACATACCTCACGGTTGCATGCAGGCCCTGGTCAGGGCACATGCTAGAGGCAACCAATTAATGTTTTCTCTCACATCGATGTTTCTCTCTCTTTGTCTCTCCCCCTCCCTTCCACTCTCTCTAAAAATCAATTGGAAAATATTTTTGGGTGAAGATTAACAACAACAAAAAATGTTAGCATGACCATCATGACTCAGTGGTTGAGCATTGACCTATAAATCAGGAGGTCACAGTTCGATTCCTATTCAGGGTACATGCCCTGCTTGCGGGCTGATCCCCAGTGTGGAGCATGTAGGAGGCAGCTGATCAATGATTCTCTCTTATCATTGATGTTTCTATCTCTCTCTCCCTCTTCCTTCCTCTCTGAACTCAATAAAAATATATTTTTTTTAAATTGTAGCATCAAGTTACATAAAAAATATTTCTATACTTTTATTAATTGATGTGACAAGTTACATGTTGCTGTGACTTCTACATAAAGAGATGGTTCCAAGGTCTTTCTCTATTTTTTTCATTTTAATTTTTTTTAAAATTAGCTTTATAGAAGTATAATCTGCATATAATAAAAATCAATTTCACATATACATTTTGATGAGCTTGGGCAAATGTATGTGCATAACTGCCATTACAATAAAGATGTAGAATCCTATATAATAAAGAGCTAATATGCAAATGGTCATCACACCGTCATGGCTCAGACACTCAACACTGGGGAGAGAGGAATGGGGACCAGCCAGGCACAAATGAGCTCACGAGAGAGGAATAGAGACCAGCCGAGCTGTGGCCCAGGAGAAGGACAAGCCGCCCACCCCGCGGTCTCAGGCACCAGTGGCTGGGGCTGGGGCCCAGGAGATGGACAAGCTGCCTACCCCGCAGTCCCAGGCATCAGCAGCTGTGCCTGCGGTCGAGGCAAAGCCACCCGCCCACGGTCCCCTGCAGCTGGGGCTGGCCTGGGTCCTGGATGCCTACAGCCAGCCAGAGGGAGAGAAGCCTGGGTCCTGAGTGCCTGCAACTGGCTGGAAGAGGAAATCCTGGGTCCCAGGTGCGGGGCGAGGCAGAGGCGGTAAGGAGTGATCAGGCCCGCAGGGGAGCAGTTAGGGGCCATCAGGCCTGTAGGGGAGCAGTTAGGGGTGATCAGGCAGGCAGGCAGAGGTGGTTAGGGGCCATCAGGCAGGCAGGCAGGCAAGCGGTTAGGAGCCAGCAGTCCCGGATTGCGAGAGGCAGTCAGACATCCCCCGAGGGGTGCCGGATTGGAGAGGGTGCAGGCCCAGCTGAAGGACTCTCCCACCCCCACCCCTCACTCTTGTTCCAGAATTTTGTGCACCTAGTACTTCCTCTCGTACTTCCATAACCTGAGAAAGCTCCCTCATGCCCCTTTACAGATAATCCCTCCCCCGCCCCTGACAACCAATCATCTGCTTTTGATCACTAGTTTTGCCTTTTCTAGAACTTCATATAAATAGAATTAGACTATCTGGTCTTTTGTGTTTGGCTTCCCATATTTCTTTATAGCTTTTCCTCTATAGATTAGCAGTGGGAAATACATCGTTTGGGTGGAATTCTGGCTTCACCACTTCTAGCTCAATGACCTTGTGCAAGTTACTTCATTTCTCTGGGCCTTAGTTTCCTCTTCTGCAGAATGGAGATAATACCCACCCCACCCCCCGCCCTGAGGCCTATAGGAGTGTAAAAAAATCTATGCATATACTTCAGTAGGGCATCTAGGAAGTGCTCAATCAATGTTGGTTCCTTAGATTGGCCATGCTTTCCAGCCATTTGATAGCAGGTCACTATAGCTCCCACTACTATGACTGAATCCAGTGACTGCAAAAAGCCCAAGGGGAATTTTTCAGGTTTTGAAAATATTCTATGCCTTTTATTGTTGTTAATACCCAAGGATATTTTTCCATTGATTTTTAGAGAGAGTGGAGGAGAGAGGAGAGAAAAACATCTATGTGAGAGAAACACATCAATTGGTTGCCTCCAGCACATGCCCTGAGAATTGAACCTGAAACCCAGGTACGTGCCCTTGACCAGGAATCAAACAGGTGACCATTCGATGTGCAGGCCAATGCTCTAGTCACTTAGCAACACTGGCTGAGGCTATTCTATACCTTGAATGTAATGGCAATTACACAATTGTATACATTTGTCAAAACTCATCAAGCTGAACACTTAAAATTGAATTTTAGCAATTCAAATTTATATTATAAAAAGCTAACTTTTAAAAATCTAATGATAATAAAGACATATGGAAAGATCTTGGAACTATCTCTTGGTTAAAAGTCACATGGGCCTTAGCTGGTTTGGCTCAGTGGAGAGAGCGTCGGCCTGTGGACTGAAAGGTCCCAGGTTCAATTCCGGTCAAGGGCATGTACCTTGGTTGCAGGCACATCCCCAGTGTGGGGTATGCAGGAGGCAGCTGATTGATATTTCTCTCTCATCGATGTTTCTAACTCTCTATCCCTCTCTCTTCCTCTCTGTAAAAAAAATCAATAAAATATATATTTTTTAAAAGTCACGTGGGATGAGAGATACTCTCAACTCAGAGCTTCACCGTCGGAGTTTGCTGCTTTGGTCAAATAAGGAACACGTTCAAAGCTTTTCCTAAGAACAGCACCTTTGATATTGCCAGCAAAAGCCCTCAAGCAGCAGATGTCTTCACAAACCACTGGCTTTGTGTTGACTTTTTAAGAGAGCAGGTGTTCAATGAGAGAGTAAAAAGTGTGAAAGACAGTGTGTGTGTGTGTGTGTGTGTGTAAGAGAAAAAATGTAGTTAAGTGATAATGTGTTGAACACATTGAACTAACATCTTCAAAATGTCATAAACAGCTTACTGAGTATTGAAAACATACAAGAAAATCTTTACTCAAAATCAATTAATGGAAGTGTCACTTTCTTTGGGGCATTGTCCCCAACTCCCACCAACACCCTCCTGTTTATTCTGAGTTAGGTGCCCCTTCTCTATGTTCTGATATTACTCTGTCCCTACCTCTGTCACATCAGTTATCAGACTGCATTTTAATAATTGGTTTAGGTATTTATTATCTTCACAAGACTATGCAATCCTTGAAGATAAGTACTTTTGGGGGGATATCTTTATATTCCCAACACCCTGACCAGTCCTTAGGAGGGGCTCACTAAATATTTGATGAATAAATGAGGTCTTAATCACATTATCTCCATTGATAACAAACAAAAAACAAACAAACAAAAAACATTTACCCCAGGCTTTCCTTTAATAGTGATTTTAGGTCCAAAGTATAAGAACCTAAAGTAATAGGGGAGCCACTAAAAGGCATGGAGAATATAAGTAATACGAGAGGCCCGGTGCATGAAAATTCATGCACTGGAGAGGGGGATCCCTCAGCCTGGCCTGTCCCCTCTCACAGTCCAGGAGCCCTCAGGAGCGGGAGGCAACCCAGCGATCAGGGGAAGGCGATACTCCATCACAGCTCTGCTGCTGCCACTGCCGGCAGTGCAAGCCTTGGCCAGCCCTGGTTACCCAAGTCTCAGGCAGCCCTGGGTGGCTGGGCAGCCGCCATCCAAGTCTTGCCTGTGCCTCGGGCCAGCCCTGGGCAGCTGGGGAGCGGAGGGAAATGGGGGACTCCTGAGGCAGGCGCAAGGAGCGGCCGGGCCTTGCCGTGTGCCTGCTGCCCCAGCGGGGCTGAGGGGACTGGGTGCCACCATCTTGTGGCTGTTGGCACTGCCATCTTTGAGGGCGTGGCAGCCAATTAGCATATTCCCTCCTTATTGGCTGTGGGCACCGCCATCTTTAAAGGCAGGCAGTCAATTAGCATATTCTCTCCTTATTGGCTGTGGGCGCCGCCATCTTTGAGGGAAGGACAGTCAATTAGCATATTCCCTCCTTATTGGCTGTGGGTGCTGCCATCTTTGCGATGGCATGAGGGTCAATTAGCATATTCTGTCTTTATTAGATAGGATAGTGGGAGAAGAGGGAATAGTTAAGATAAGTGTATTTAGCCCTTCACTCCCAGAATCACTGCTTTGGGCAAACAGTACAGCATGGGAGTTCTGAGTCCTGGTTTCAGAACCAGAGGAGCTGGGTTAGATTCCAGTCTTGCCAAACTGTGTGACCTTGGACTAGTTACTAAACCTTCCTAAGCTTCAGTTCACCTGTGCCTTTGCCTCTCGTCTGTAAAATAGAGGACATAAAAATTATATCTCTTGGCTTTTTGTGAAGAGATACAATTAAATGAGATGATGCATGTATAGCGCTCAGCACAGTGCCTGGCACACTGTGAACACTCACAAAACCTTAATTTTCTAGCATGTTTCAAAAGTGCAGACTCTGGAGTCAAACAGATTAGATTTTCATTTAGCCCATTCTTGTTCAGCCCTCCATTGCCTGTGTGAATCTAAACAGATTACTTATAACCTCAGGTTCCCCAAGTGCAAAATGAGGATAATGAGTGTATCCCCTTCATAGGGCTATTTTGAGAATTAAATGAAATAAAGAGTTTAGCATCATGACTGGCAATAGTAAGTGATCAATAAAAGTTAGTTATTATCCTAGCCTGACAGGATCTAACTCTACTGTTACCATATGAGTCATGCACTTTGGCAAGAAGCCTTCACTTCAATCAAGTAGATTCTCTCATCTGTGTTACCATGGTCATTCCTTTGTCATTCCTTTGTTTATGCTATAGTTACCATAGGGAAGTAGCGGGGGGCGGGCGGAGAACAAAGGTTTGAGGTCAAATGACTTGGGTTTTAAATCTGGCTTTGCCAATCTTCTAATTGTGCACAGTCACCTCACCTCCCTGAATCTATTTTCACCTGTAACATGGAGATGATAATCCTCACCTCACTGGCTTGTTGTGACCATTAAATGAGATCAGATGTAGTAAGGTACCTAATGTATAATAGATATTCTGTTGAATAAATGTTAGTTTCCAATCCACTATATTCTCCCATCAGGCACGCTTGACCTCTCCACACTACCTATTCAGTCATCTTCTATCCTTCAAGACACACCTAAAAATCCCACCTCATTCTGGGAGATGTCTCACACTGACCCACCATGATCTCAGTATTTTACACTGTCCTTGTTTTGTTGATTCTGTAAATTAGTCTTGTCTCTCCAACTGGACCAGTTAATCCTAACCTTGCCTGATAATCAGGTACTTCTTCGACTTATTTCATAGATATTCCCATATATATGCGTGAACATTTGCAAATAATTTCAAGATGCTAATACCCCCTGAAACCTCTGAAACTGATTATGATTTCCCTGAGGGCAGTGAGTGTGTGACATGCTTTGTATCTGCCAGGGAGGAGGATCCAGACTAGGTGACGGGCTGATGGGAGCCTTCTGCCTCAGAAGACAAGTGGTAGCAGCACCTCCACGGGAGAGGGTAGGATGCTGACCAGGACAGAGGGTGAGAAACTCTTCAGCAGCAACTCAGTCTTCAATTTTTCCAGAGCAAAGCAACTTGAAGCTTCATTCTGACCCCTAAGGATGGGATGCAAATATTGGAGCAATAGATAGCAATAGGAACAGGTTATGAAAAAAATTCCATTCCTGCAGCATAGATGTATTCAGACTGAAGAAGCCAAAAGCATCCCCCTCTTCTCTTATCTTCAGACCCACATAATATCATTTCCCGGGGCTTTGCAGCCTCTCATTCCACTCTGGTTGTTTGGGTTGACTGTTTGATTTTTACCTGATGGCCTCTGGGTTTGTGATAAACAGCTCATTTTTGTCCCTGCTCATGCAAAATTCTTTCCTTTTGGTTCACCTGTCATCCCTGATTTCACAAGAGAAGTGCCACATATGGGTATAAGCAAAAGAGCTCTGACCTGAATTCTAGCCATGGCTCTGAGTGACTGCTGTGTGACCTTGAGTAAGTCACCTGTCTTTGTGATCTCAGTTAACTGCTTCAGACAACTTGGTGTTCTCTCCCAGTCCTGACCCTTCATGCTTCTGAGACATTGCAAAGGTTCATGGTTGGAAATAAAGAATTTTCTAAAAGTTTCACTGTCACACACAATAAATATGTAAAGAATGGCTAGGAGGGACAGGTTTCAATGGTTCAATTACTAGAATAAATGATAGTTGCCCTATTTACCCAAAGTTTTCTAAACCATTATACAAAACATAACACTAAACAACAACGAATAGAAGCTTTATTTCTTTGATGGCTCAAAAACCTTATGGATCTTGTAGCCATTATTCAAAGCTAAAAAAAGAAAAATGCAATTTTTCATGCTTCCATGTTGTGGTGATTTGGAAAAATGGGAGTAGTCAGTCTAACCAAAGTGAAATATATTATCTTTAGATCGTCTCTTCTAGCAGCACCTGTATAACAAGGCTAATAAAGAAAGTAAATGACATAATAAAGTCCTTCCTTGCTATGATGGGAGTTCTTTTGGCAGAAAATGATCATCAAAACATCTTAGTGTTCTGATAGTCCAGTAACAACATCAGCCTACAATTTCAAAAACTAGAAGCATGTGAGTAGCTGGCTTCTAATTTTATTCTGCCTACCCGGACTATGCAAGAGGAAAAACGGTGATAAATAGCCAGAGAGATTTTCTTGACATCATGCTTAACTGAAATTTCAAAATAAATCAGTTGGACTCATTTTTAAAGACCTACAACTAAATTATCATTGGGTCGTTTTGTGCGGCTCCCAACTGGGTTTCTGAGGGACTCGGTGGTGAGATACAATGAGATCTGAAAATGGGCCACAGTACGCAAACATTGCAGCTTGGTTTGATTTAGTCTAACTCTTGTGTAATAACTTTCTTTGAAGTGTGGGTTGAGGAGCAGGTTAGAAGCCTGAGGCCACAAGCTCATCTTGTTCTTGTTACAACTCAGATGCCCTGCAGTCCCCACGCTATAGATCAGAGGCCTGGCACTGGAGTCCCCGCTGATCGAGAGTGGAGCCCTCATTCCCTGCACAGCAGAGCGACTGAGAGACAAACAACATGGTTGTGTTTACTTGGGAAAGCCATTCGATAAAAGGACACAGCTGGGTCTTCGAGGAGCCTGTGGGCCAGAGGAAGCCTGCCATTGCTCCCGGGGTAAGGAAAGAGGTTAACAAACCATCCACCTGGTAAAGAGATAAATAGTTCCCCTGACCAAGCAAGAGGCAGAATACAGTTGTGGATTGCTGGCTGGCAATCTTGTCTTTTCCAGCTTTGGGACTGCTACTTCTCTGCCAGTCCTCTGACCCAGGAAAATCTCAAGGCAAGTCCCCTGTCCTCTGTGGTCTGGTTTTCGTCGGCAAAATAAGGGCGATTCTGCCCTGTTGACAGTCTTATAGGCTCCAAAGAATTAACTTTTTTCCTTCCATTGGTTACAACTTTCCCAGCTGCGTGAGTTAGACCCTTAGAGCTGAATTGGACCGAGAATGATTCTAGTAAATAATAATACCTACACAGTTCCTTAGAATGTGTAAAATGAGCCCGGCCAACATGGCTCAGTGGTTGAGCATCGACCTATGAACCAGGAGGTCACAGTTAGATTCCAGGTCAGGGCACATGCCCAGGTTGGGGGATGTGTAGGAGGCAGCCAAGCAATGATTCTCTCTCATCATTGATGTTTCTCCCTCTCCCTTCCTCTCTGAAATCAATAAAAGTACATTTTTAAAAGAATGTGTAAAGTGATTTTACATATAGTATTTCATTGGATCCTTGGAAAAAAAAAAGCCTTTTGAAGAAGGAAAGAATATTATTCTCCGCATTTTATAAAGGAGGGAAGCTACGCTAAGGGAGGTGAAGTCCTAGCTGCCAAGGTGAAAAGGATCTGTAGACTGGGGCCAGGTCTGAACAGAAAAATTTCAAGTGTGAGTTTCTTAGGCTCGATGAAGCAAACACGCTCAATACAAGATGTGATGAGTATCATAGACTGGAGCAGTGAGCATTCTGGAAATCTGCCTCTCGGTCAGGATTATTATAGCCCAATATAGATTCTGCTGTGTGAAGAGGCAGTACTCCAAAAAGAGCAGAGGTTGGAACTGATGTTTGCCTCCAGCACAGGCTCCTGGCCTGACTCTAGGGGACAAGGGTGGTTCTCCAACTCCTTATCCAGCGCTCTGAAAGGCGAGCACAGAGGTGGGATTCCTCTTAGGTAGCTGGTGGAAGAGCATCAGTTCAAGCCAGAGACACTTGGTGGAGGGTTGGTGGGAAGTGATCATTTGGGGTGTGACACTCTGGGCACAGAATACCAAATATATGCCAAACCCTCAACAGAGCAAAGTCCTCACCACTGAAGTGGATTTCAAGTTGAAGCTGGATAATCTTCTGTCTAGAATACTACAGAAATGGTTTGCGCATTCAATAGAAACTTGAACTAAATGACCTCTGAGACTCACTCCAACTCTAAGAGACTGAAATAGAATCCTTGGCCTTGGAAGACAACCATTCAGTTCTGGGCCTGCGGAGTGTACAGTCTGCCATAGCTTTGTTCCTAGAACGCCCCTTCTCAGCAAATAATGAGACTCCAACTTATTTAGAATCTGGGAGTCAGAAATGTACTTTTATGAAGCAAATAGGGTTTTGTTGTCCTCATGCCCCCTAAATGCAATCTATCAAATTAGTTTTGCGTAAGTCTTAAGAATGTCTCAACAGCCCTTTCTTCTTTCCCATCTCCAGTAACCATCTTCCTTAGCCATCGTCCTCTTACCCCAAGATTTTTTCCATAACCTCTTAGTGGTCTCCTTACCTCCACTCTTACCTTCTTCAGTGCACCCTCTAGAGAGCAGGCAGAGTAGTGTTTAGAGCCACACTTCTCTTTTGAAAATCTCCCCACTGGACCACATGGGATAGTACCAGTTCTTAATGTTGCACAGAAACCCTTACAACCGCATGCTCTGGGACTTCCCACACATGTCACCACCCCTAAACACACACACACACACACACACACACACACACACACACACACAGTGCTTCAGTAATACCAAACTATTTGTGATTTTCTGCACACATTATGCTGTTACACATCTTTGTGTCTTTGAATGTGCTGTTCCCTCTATCTAAAATGCCTACCCCTAAAACCGGTTTGGCTCAGTGGATAGAGCGTCGGCCTGCGGACTGAAAGGTCCCAGGTTCGATTCCGGTCAAGGGCATGTACATTGGTTGCGGGCACATCCCCAGTAGGGGGGTGTGCAGGAGGCAGCTGGTCGATGTTTCTCTCTCATCAATGTTTCTGGCTCTCTGTCCCTCTCCCTTCCTCTGTGTAGAAAATCAATAAAATATATTTTTTTAAAAATTAAAAAATAAATAAAATGCCTACCCCTCTCCAGCCTCCAACTTATTTACCAGAATAACTCCTCCAATGACAGCATCTCCCAAAGTTAATCATTCCTTCCTATTTGCTATCTCTATACCTTTGTATATGGTTGTAATACAGCATTTACCACATTGCATTGAAATGCAATTATTTACATATCTGTTTTCTCCACTGTTCTTGGGCTCCTCAAAGACTGAACCAAATAATATCCATCTACAAACCCCTAGCACTTAGCACAGTGCTTGACACATAGCAGATCTTTGTATTTATTAAACTGACCTGTAAAAAGTACCTTCACAAAGGTATCATTTGCTGTGATGTTAAACTTTGTATTACACATGAACTCCAAGTTCTACAATAGAAAACAAAGTTAAACTGTTGAAATTGCCCAATAATTTTAAGTTAAATAAAAAGGACCCAGGGCTAAGAACAAAGACTTAGAATGGAAGAAGGGGAAATGTTAACCTGTAAATTTCTACCTCCCTTGTTGCTTTTGTCTTGAAAAGCTTTATCGGGGAGCTGGTCCCAAAGAACAGTGGATTTCTACTCTTGTCATTCTGTAAGGGAGGTTCTCAGTTCAGAATCTGAACTATTTTTTCATTCAACCAACGTTTACGGAGGATGTTAAAGCAAGGTGCTAAGCACTGTGGTAACCCGAAAGGAATATTTTGAGGCTAAAGTGAAATAACAAACGAGCTTTACTATATAGAGTTACTATTAATATGTACAAGGAGACTCTTTGCTGAGAGCTGTCCTCTACGATGCACAATGACAAGTTTATAATCAGAATAAAATATAGTTTACATTTATTGAGTTCTCATTACATGCTAGGAACTACTTGAAGCACTTCATTCACTCATTCTACAAATGTTTATTGAGGTCTAATATGTTACAGGCACTGATGGAGAATGGAGATAGAGTGAATTGGATGTGAGGGCGTCAGAGAAGACATCAATGGGAAGGTGATGTGTAAGCAAATACCTGAAAGATGCAAGGGAACAAGCTATGAGATTATCCTGTGGAAGGGTTCCAGGCAGAGGACAAAGCAAGTACGGAGACATAAGGCAGGATCCTGCCTGGCATGTTTAAGGAACAAGGAGGCCAAGGTGGCTGAGGAAGACTGAGCAATGGGCAGAGGTGGAGGTGATGAGGTCCGCAGGTAACCAGGGACCAGAATATGAAGGGCCTTGTGAGCCATTGTAAAAACTTTGTTTTCTGCCTGAGTAACTGGGAAACCATATGAGGGTTTTGATGTGATTTTTAAAAGATCACTCTGTTGGCTGTGTTTGAGAATAGACAGTAGGAGGGCAAAGACTGGGGGTCTGGAAGCTATTGCAATAATCCCGGTGTGAAATGACATAGGCTTAGAACAGGATGGTAGCAATGCAGTGTTGAGGAGAGGTATTTTCAACCAACTGTTTTATGTCATTTTCAAAATCAACTCTACCTTTGAGGGAGCATTACCTAGTTAGTAAACTATAAGGCTTTGGGCAGCTGATACTAGTTGATAAGAACTTCTAGGTATCAATCAGTTATTTAAACTTCCAAGACCTCACCCAGAAAATTCGTTCTTCAAATAATCATACTCTGGCTTCTGCCCTGTTATTAGATCTAGAGGCCAAACTCAGTTCTGCTCCATGGATTTATTGTGCATACACATTTGGCAATAATGAGAAATTTATAATAAACTTTATTTTTTATATATTTGTGGGTGGTTTCTTTTAACTTTCACTCTACATGCTGGCTCACTAACTTGGTTACAGTGTTTTGACCACTAGGCAATCTTTGTCAAGCCTGGTTACATCTGAGATTATGCTGATCAGTAGTCTGATATCCCCATACCAATATATAATTAGAACGTATCAGCAGCTCTCTTTGTTCATCTCCCTTTAATCCCCAAATTCCCACAGTTGAATTAACTTTTTATTTTTATTGTAATCAGAGCACCAGACTTCTTACAACCCAAGGGCCACACCACTTGTGGTACTATTCAATTCTCCCTTCATTCCAGGTCATGTCCAAGGCGCGCCCCAATGTTGCCATCTAGGATAAGTGATGACTAGCAACAGACAGAAATGTGAATTTGGTTAGTAGAGATGCTAGGTAGGCACACAGGAAAGGAAGCTTTAGTGAAATATTCTTTCAGGATCTGGCTTTCTTATGCTACCATAGCCAAGTCAGGTTCAGTCGAGGTCATACCCACGTTTTCCTCCAGCTCTACATAGAGGGCCAAGGTGCCATTGTGCCCTTCCAAAAAATCCTTCTTAGGTAATCCTCCTCCCTGTCTCATCGGGCCGAGCATCTGATCGTCAGGATTAAAAACAAACACAAACAAATGCTATCAATGCAAAATTATGTATACTCAGTTTTTCCTTCTTTTATTTTTTAACCATCATGTGTGGGGATAGGAGAAGACAAAAAGCAAATCATGGTCCTAAGGATGTAGCAACAGCTTAATTTTTCCAGATGGATACAAGGCTAGTTCTTATGAACTGGAAAGAAAAATGTGCCCAACAAAAGGAGGGTTCTAATCAGAAGATTATGAACATAAGACTAAATTTCCCTCTGACTAAGGCTCTTTTTTTAGGTTGAAAGGTTTAGAACAGCTTATGGAACATTTCAAAATGATGTCTTCTAAGTATTTTGCCCTTTTAAAATCACACATAGCCCTTAGATATATAAGCAAACAGGCTGGGTGGTTTTAAGTCTGTCCACGGCTGTCAGGAAATGCTGCATTTAGCCACACCCACTGCCACAAAGGTTGACTTCTCCACAAACCTCCCAGCAATACGTGGGTGAACATGTGGACATTTTTTATAAGCAGAGAAGCTTATACACAATCCTATTACTATCCTAGGCACCTATTAAGTATGATTGAAACAATGCCCATTGGAAGTCTTAAAATCTTAACCACCAGTTTTACTTCTAAAATAAAGTAAACTGCCAAAAGTTCTGATAAAAGTGACAATTTATATTTTTAAGTAGTACAACTGGAATTTTCCTATAGCTGTAGACAAAGGAATTCTTACTCGGATAAGTAGAAGAGCACCAATAAATTTAAGGTAGCTTATGCAAGTTAGGCACTAATGAATGTCATCTTCTGTTTTGTCATGAAAAAAGATCTTTCTGCTGCTAAAGGAGACTGATTTAGATTATGAATAGCTGTAGTGATTTGCAAAAATGGCTCCAGAGAGATAGAATGAGACTCCATATACTCATGGCACTTGAGGTTTCTGCCCTTTTTGTTGAAAATTAATTTGTCCTGTGGGTTATTGGATTCTAGCTCAGCCAATGTATATTGCTCAGTCATCACAAATTTACTTAAAATTTAGTGTAGCTGAAGTTCATTCAACAAGACAAAAGTCTACAGTTGAAAGCTTCTAAAAATCTTTTTAAAAAACTGGCTAACAGTGTAATTGAAAGTGCTGGCGTCTAAGTAGATTCACATAATGTTTTGCAGGTATCAATATATACTACATTACCGTGTGAGAAATAGATTTTTCACTTGTTTCCCAAGAAAAAGCAGATCGGGAGGATTTATCATCCTTTGGTAAGAGGACATTTTGGTTGGAGTTTCCATAGTTCCAAAACATATAGAAAGCCTCACATTCAGGCTAGATTCTGTAATACAAACCATATATTCCAATCATTCACACATTTTATTAATTTCAAAGTGAATCTTTTTAAAAAGCAAATAGAGGATACAACTCCTAATACGTTCAAATCCCAAACACATTACAGTAGATAGAAATTAAAAGTACACAAATTCCGGCTCCATGTTTCAGCAACTCTTCCCGCAGGCCCCTCACTTCCTGCCTAGGAAGCTACAGCAGGGAGGCGGGAGAGTCACAGTGGAGAAAGTCATACTCCAGACAGAGCATCAGGATACAAAGCATTTGCTTTGGACAAAAGGAACCCTAGTTTAGTGGCCATGCTCCTTTACCCAACAATAGTGAGAGAAAGAGAAATGGGAGTATTCTTCACAGGGGGCTATTGTGAGATGATACAAAGGAGACATTAAAAATAAAAAAGAGTGAACAACTGATTGTGAGAGCAGTTTTCACTTCATCCTTAAAGTGATTTTCCTTAATATCATCGATAGTTCTCATTTTAATACATTTAAATATGAATATTGAATGCATTAAACAGATTTAAAAATGTGTGTTAGATAGTCTCCCTTCCCTTTGAAAATCTAGATGGATCTGAAAACTTATTTAGAAGTTAAAATCACACTAGAGAACATCATCTGTGATTAGGGCTGCTGGGATAGCTCCTAATTAAATTGATACACAGGAGGCACAAACATTATTTATTCATTTCATTTGTAGTTGAAAGATTACAAGATAAATAAGACCGTTTTCCCCTGCAATGTTATATTACACAGTAATTAAGAGATAAACCTAAATGGTAAAAACATTCGGATATGTCATCCCATGAAGAAAAGAAAGCAAATACATTTGGGGTGACCTAAACCACCGTTTTGGACTCTTTTGATAGAGGCTTTTGTTTTATTCCTTGCATTTAAGATTACAAAAGATAAAGTTCAGACTGAAGCGATCAGCTCTTTGCTTGAGGTACAATTGCACAAAATGAGATACAGAGTGCTAACCAAATCATGACACAATGGACTGGAAATTTTAGATTAATAAGCCGCTTTCAGTGGAGAACTAAATAACTTTTACAGTTTTATCTATGGTTATTTGTTTCTCTGAAGATTTATGGTCCTCGCAACAGATATGCATCTTATCGTTCGCTTTCCAGATTAAAGAGAGATGATTTTAAACAGGCTTCTGACTGGCATAATCCGGAATTGCAGATGATCTCAATTTTTTAAGAAATGCTAAAAGTGAACTTGCAAGTCAAATGAAAATGACTTTGCGCATGTCAGGTGCACAGGGGGAAAAATCTGCATGCATCTTCTGTGACCAATACCAATTCCCTTGCCCTGCCCTGGATCAGCGAGGCGCAATCTATACATGCTTAACCAGGAATTAAAACTCTTCGTGCTGCTGCTGCTTTAATTGATTGATGCTAAAAGTTTAGAAAATAAAACCTAACCAGCTATTACAAAGCGCCTTTAACCAAGCCTTCTCCTTTGAAAGCAGGATCCTCAATTGAAACTGGCAGACCACATTTTTAGGTTTCAAGCAGCTCTGTCATTCTACAAGGAATGTGTCTGCCACTTCACACGATAGCTTGAGCTGAAAGACATGTACTTTGAATCAGAGAATCAATAGAACACTTAATGGACAATTAGGAGAACAGCTGTAGGACTGTCAGAGACCCATCTGTACACGGCTCAAACAGCAAGCCTGGACAGGGCCCGGAAAACAAAGTACACTGCTCCAGGGCACTGGCCCCGGTACAAAACCTCCCTTTCATTTCTCATTTAATGTTAATATAGTGTTCTTTTTCATTACAAATTTTAACACGTGTAGAAAATTATGGAAATTGCTGAAGCCATTTGTCAACTTATATCATGTGAATTGATCAATAAATTTCACTACTTTGTTGTTAATGTAGATAAATTTTGGCATTTAATTAAGCTCCAGTGAAAATGTGGCCACTTTTAATTTCAGCAGATGCTGTCGTTTCATTTGTAATACATAACTACGGGGGTAAATACAACCCAATCATGAATTATCACTAAATATTTATAGACAAACGCAGCAATTCAGAAAGTACACACAAAAGATTTTTACAATGCAACAATTACTGTGGGCAAAACCTGAAATCGGTGGCTGAACGCTAATAGGAGCTGTGAGCAGAATCTCAATATAGCAGCTCCACAGAAGAATCACACGTGTGTATTTGTCTCTCATCATCCCGCTTCCATAGACTGCATCTCTAGTAGGCAGAAATGACTTCACATTCTTTTCACGGAATTGTTCCAAATGTTCAAACACAGCTCCCTAAGTTTGTAGAAGCATATTAGAATTTATCAATTAAAACAACCCATTCGTGTATATTTCTTTTAACTAAAATGATTAGGATACAATTGGGAGGCTTCTCTTATTGGATCAGAGCAAAAATCTAAATGATATGTATTTTACACACATGACTTGGATTTGGGCTATAAGGTTGGTCGAGAGGACATGGGATGGGGAAAGGAGACAGAACACCAGACAATGGAGAAGACAGAATGAACTTTTTCCGCTTCCTCCATGTGGCCTGAGGGGCCCCGAGATGAAATCCTGCTCCTGACAGCCAGAAGCCCTATAGCCTTAACCCTCCCTGGCGCAGGCTGACATGATAAACTGCTGTATCTCATTTGAGAAGGAATAGGCTGCCCTTGGTGATTCCGCTGGTACCTTCAGGGAAAAGGGATTCGAAATCACATCGCTGTCTTTACAGTGAAATCCACTCCCGAACGCCCATCCCCACCGCGGTGTGGATGGAGGTCAGAGGGCCCTGCGGCCTGTGTGGCCACTGCGTTTTCCGCAGAGGAGCAGGCCTGTGCGCTGTGTGTGGTGCCTTCGTGAGTATTACACAAATAAAGTTTAGGGAAATCCAAGCTGATCCCTCATTCCCATTTTTACAACGTCTCCATGTCAAATGGGCCATCGCTGCCGAGGCAGTCTGGCACTTCCTGTGGGTCTGGCAGAAGAGAACGTGGTCAGAGAAGACGATCCTCCAAATTCAGGCTCTATTAGAGAAATCAGAATTAAGCAGCCAACGGGAAAATGAATTGGGTCTTCTTGCCGAACCAAATTACACATCTAAATTTCCAGCCAAATTTCTCCCTTGGCTCACCCTCACAGGTTCATATTTCTTTTTATTTCAAAATTTAAATTTCCTGGGACTGGAGGCCTTATTTTTATACCCCTAAAAAGGTAGAAGCTCTAATACAGATAATTAAAAATCTTTTCATAATCTCTGAAATTTACGATTTCACAAAATCAAAATCTTTGTATTTTCCTGAGTCATGTATGTCTGTGAATTTCTTTGTCTTTGGGGAAAACTGAGGAAAAATACAGGTTATTGCTTGGGCTAAGAAAATACTAGCATTTGTTGAATATTTAATGTGAACATTAAAGTGGCATGAAAGTTAAGAGACAAGATAGAAAGAGAAACAAAAATTGAGATTCTAAAAATTTGAAATTATAGTGGCCACAGTCTTTTCTTTTTTTTTTTTTTTTTTTCCCATTTCTCCCATCTGTCAGTGGAGTCTACCTATGAATCTCGGCTGATCTTATGAGTTATTTTGTCCAATAGAATTTCACGGAAGTGGCTGTGTGAGATCTCAGTCTTCAGAAGGCCTGGAAGCTACTGCTTTGGCTCTCTCCTGGGAGTCAGTTGTCCCGCTGTAAAAAAAATTAGACTAGACCACATAATGATGAGAATTCCCTTGGACAGTGGTCTTGGGAGATAAGAGACCATTTGAATGTTCCAGCCCCAGGCAAACGCCCGACTGAGAGTACTGCAGAAGTGATGCAGCTTCGCCATGTAGAGCAGAAGAACCTCATAGCTGAGCTCAAGCAACCCACTGAACTACCAGAAATAACAAATCCTTATTAGGTTAAGTCATGATGCTTTCAGGTAATATGTTACATGGCAATAGAAACAGATTTTTATCATAAAAATCTCCATTCTTTTTCTTCGCATATCCTACTCTCCTTTTGAAGCTATGCGAACTGGCAATCAAGATTGATTTTCCATGCCCTGACCGGTTTGGCTTAGTGGATAGAGCGTCGGCCTGTGGACTCAAGGGTCCCAGGTTCGATTCCGGTCAAGGACATGTACCTTGGTTGCGGGCATATACCCAGCAGGGAGTGTGCAGGAGGCAGCTGATCGATGTTTCTCTCTCATTGATGTTTCTAGCTCTCTATCTCTCTCCCTTCCTCTCTGTAAAAAATCAATAAAATATTTTTTTTAAAAAAAAAAGATTGATTTTCCAATGCCTCTTGCAAAAGTGACCCAATAACAATAAAACAAAAAGCCAAGGTATAAACTGGCGGGGGTGGCGGGGGTGGTGGTGGGGGGGGTGGGGAAGGGAGGAGGTGGAGGTGTAGAATTATTTTTAAAAGGGAGCTCAGACTCACCTCTGCAATGATTTTTCTATTTTCTCTCTTTAGTTTCACTAATTATCCCAAATCTACATCAATGTTCAAATTGGGCACCAAAGGAAAAGCATTTTCTGTAACAGGAACTCCAACCCTTTCCAGGATTCTACTCTTAAAAGTCAACTGAATGACTCAATTTACTTAAATCTGAATAGATTTTAAAAGACATCAGTAGATATTCTGCTATTTACATTAAAGTTGCCAAACATAAATCCTTTAAATTAAATTTTCTCTCAACTAAACGAATAAACTAGGTTCTAATCATAGCTCTATCGTGTGTAGCTGTGCAACTTGGGCCAGTAATTTTATCTTTTTGGGCCTCAGTTTCCTTATCTGTAAAAAGAAGACAATGGACTATATAATCTTTAAGGTCCCTTAAAACATTGCCACCCTTCAAAGATATATGTCAATATGTCATTTTTCAAGTGATGCCAGCTCACTCTTAATCTCTTATTGTGATTACATTCGTGCCAACTTAAAAAGTCCTTCTCTGTTGCTGAAGGCAGGAATGAATATATCCTTAATCTAATATTCTACCCCTGAATAATTGAGGTGACTGTGTAATTAACTTTCTCTCAGAAAGTATAATCCGAATTTTTTTAACTCCATCATTTTGTAAGAACAAAGAAGTATGACAATTTGTCTTTACCATGCAGGTCTCTAAGTGGCTGCCAATCTTCATAAAGTTCATAAGTAGTTAGTACATATTTAGCTTGTGGCAAAGATCGAGAGGAACTGAGGGTAACAACTTCAAAACTCACTGGTCCCTAGGTTATTTCAGACATTGTAAATGCGGGCACTAAGAAAGCTGTTCTATTTCAGGGGATCTTCATGAACCGTAGCTACCTTCTGGGTTTAGTGACACACAGGATATTAATGTGTCATATAAGTCTAGTTTAAAAACAAACAAGCAAAAATAAAAACTTAGGGCTCTCTAGCTCACTGTATTATTATAGTAAAATGGTAAATATGACAAAGTTAGTTTTCGCTTCTATCTAGAAAAGGAACACTATGGTTCATTAATTCCGCAGACAATTCCAAAATTAAGTGGTTTCAACCATTTATGGAATCAAACAGATCTGCAGTAGAATACCAGCTGGGTAGCCTTGGGCAATTTGATTAATCTCTGAGTCTGAAGTTTCTTCCCTATAAAGCACAGATTTCTGTTTATAGCATAAAAAATGAGATAATGCATATAAAGTGCCTAGAATAATCAGCACTCAGTGAATGGAAGTTACAATTAAATGGGAGCTCCAGGAGAGCAGGAACCTTGCTATCTCATAGACAAGCTGTGAGATTATTACTCTGGCCAACGGCTCCAACTTTTCTCCATGGCCTTGTTACACTGTTTATCAAGTAGAAACCACTTGGTTTGGGCTTTATGGTCTTTAACCTCCTCTGTTCATCACTAATGAAGACTGAACCCTTTAAAAACCAAAACTACATAGATCACCGCTCCCTGGTAAACGAAAAGTCATGAGCATGAACAAAAGAAACCATGGCTCACATGGAATAGCAGAATCCCTGACCACAAAACAGGTACTTGTCAATCTGTGCTCACTACCTTTACAAAGGCCATTACTTCGGTGAGCTTCTGCTTTGGTGAATGTTTTCTCACCAAACAAGAGAACTGGGTTGTGTAGAGCCCCTGTGGAGTGGCCGTAATCCAGTCGGGTAGAGGAATGAAACAGAAAGAGGTTCCAGACAATTTGCTCCAGGTCCATCAGTGACCAAATCAAAATTAGAACTCACATGGCTTTATCTCCCTGTTATTAAAGTATTGACCCCCCTTATTTGCTTCCTATATTGAGAATTTGTTTAGTGGTATGAAGCAAACTCAGAAAACAAGGTATAGAATGTGTGTTCTCAATATTCCTCCAGAGAATTCAGGCTGAATTTGCAGCACACCAGAATAAATCTTAAGAAGATCAATGAGCCGCCCAGGGGTCCTGCTGCCTGGATGGAGAATCAATTCTGGTTCACTTTCATCTGAACACATTCTTTTACTGTGGCAAACAGTGGTTGAGGCTGTTCCATCCCCAAAATTGTACCAAATCTATGCGTCATCAGTTTTCTCCCATGAAATGAGTCAGTTCATTGGGTCTCTACATATGGCAAACACAAAACCATACAAAAAGATTACACCAAAGCACAACTACTGCAGTCCAAGCTTTCTACAGTTACAGAGAGTTAATATAGTTATTGGTAAAGCTAAGGCCAATGAAGACACAAGTATAAAACATAAAAGCAGAAAAGAAGGTTAGAGGAATCTGCCTGAGGGCCAAACTATAAATAAGAAACCTGGTATTCAGTGTTCTAGGTGCCTGATAACTCATGGACGAATAGCAAAACCATACCGATACTTCCATTTTCGCCCACTCCCACTCCTGTGAAAAGAAAGACAGCAGGCAACAGGAAGTGGGAGGAGATCTTTATGAGAAGCATTACCACAGATAAAACTTGGGCTAAAACTTGGGTATCTTGTTCTCTGTACCCAGGGTTGGATATATCGAATTATATAAAACTTCAGACGAGTGGAAACCTTCACCTCTGCTTGCAGCTTTGGATGAGATTTTAAGGTTCTAAGACCTAGTCTATTTAAATATAAACAATGATAAGAATTTTGGCATTTCTTTTCTTTACGTGCCAATATTAAGAAAGCATCCTTGTTTATGCTGTGGAGGGCAGGTAGACCACAGTCAAGGTCTATGTGTGTCTTGAGAAGCTGACTTGAATCAGAAATGTGGGTTTGGGTCCATTTCCAGAGCATACCAATAACTTTAATGGATCACAGCGAGCCCAATCCTAGTTCTTCTTGAGAAGCTGATGTGTACGTGTGCATAAAATATATATTAGAAGTATATTAATACAATTCTATCTCAACAGATTTAATTCTTAAATGCTACATATACTTGTTTAATCTCCCATTTTAAAAGTAGAAAAGGTTAGATTATAACATCAGGTTAGCTCTCTTTGAAGCAGGTAATAATTAAGTTGATTCACTGTTGCAATTACTGTCAAATCCCCCTTAATTACCAGAGATTTTATAGCAGCTTCATTATACGTCTGCTGTAATGCATTGTGGCCCTAAGGAGAAGTGTTGCAGGAAATTCTGCATAGCATGGATAATTCTAACCTGCAGTTACAGCTTCCAGCAAAAGCGCCTGCACTAAATTTATCTTTTTTTGACATTTCTCCCTGTTACTCAAGCAGTTAAATGAGGTAACATTACTAAAATACCTACCTACCTTTAAAAGTTAGAATTGATTTCTCTATAGATATTAAAAACAAAAAAAATAGATGAAGGGATAAATTAGCCTTCAATAATTCCTGAGGATTAAATTATATTTCATAATGAATTTAGATTATGGCATTCAAATAGATATGAGCCTAAATCACAAATATATCTCCTATTTCTTCTTCTTGTGGATATTTCATATACAATAAGCAAGCAAAAATTACTACTGAGTACCAAACAAAAAAATCTTGAAGAGGATAATCAACTGCTTTTTATTTACCAATGATTTTTTTCAAGTACTTTCTGGGGAAAGTAATCATTTTAAAAAGATCATTTTTAAGTCTCCGTATCATCGCTTGTTTTCACTGAAAAGATCTTGACAAATCAGAGCCTATAAACTGAGTAAAGTTCAAAACAGATAACTGAATAATGCCTCTCACAGATCCCTTCTTGAGTGAGGAATTTACTCCATAGAATCTACTTGATTCAGAAAGGGCTGCAGTGTCAATGACACTATTGGCAGCTGTGTTAACAGTTAAGGGCCTGGCTTTGTACAGCAATACTGTTATTAAATTTCTCCAGAGCCCATGACTCATTAATCAAATATTCATACATCTCTGTAAATACACACTGAACAGAGAATACCCTCAGAGCTGAGCATCCCAGTACAAGCGCTCTTTCATGTCACACTGACAAAACCCTGAGAACATGCGGTCATGTTTTGCATTTCTAATGCACTATGTACTCTTTAATACTCCATTTCCTAAAAACAGAACACAAATGATCTTACTGATGGCAAGTGTTAGAAGGTTACAATTAAAATTATTCCACTATTGCTTCATACCATCTTTTTTTAAAAATGAGGACAGTGAATCAATTCTTCTGTTCTTTGTTTACCATCAAACAAGTAATTTTTTCCCAGGCGGATGAAGAAACCCAGGGCCATGCTCCTATTAATACAAGAATTTGTATTAGCATGAAAACAACAAATCACTACTTACACGAGGGAGGCCAAATCACTTAACATATTAGCAGACATGAACTTGCTATATTTTGCAAAGTCCTCCGTCTGTTTTACAGCCCTGGGAGTTTCCCCCCTATTGTACAGCAACAAAAGGTCTTTCTCAATCGCGGTCTCTGGAAAATTGGGGTCTGAAGGCCAGGCAAAGAAGAGAAGGCTCCAAATGCCGCCTCATGAGGCTACTAAGATCAGACTCTTCACCCCAGTGGGGGCAGGATGTACTGTGCAGCGGGAAGAGAGAAAAGGAGCATCTGACATAAACTCCCCATCTATCTGGAACTTTCTGAAACAATGGGAACCTGATTCTCAATGCCAGTGAAGTAGAAATAAGTCTGTGGCATCTCTTCTCTTCTTCAACCTCTCCAGTCTACTAACCAAACTGCCTGTGTCTTTAAGCCTGGTTTTCCAAAATTCTGGTCACAGACTCCCCTTCCACAGCTGCCCCGCTTTCATCCCCACGCAGCTCAGTCCTCCTGCACTCTACGTGCTATTCTGGCCAGTGCCTTTAGAACCTCTAACGCAATGTGATGCAGGGAAAACCAGAAGGGGCTTTGGAATCAGGAGAGGTTTAGATCCCAGACCAGCAAATTGTCAACTGTGCATCTGTAAAATGGGAACTACAAAAAATAGCTATTTTCCCAAGATTTCTTTGAAGATTAAACTAAATAATATTTAAGTACTTAGTAAGTGCCCAATAAATAGCAGTTGTTGCCATTGGTATCATCGTTGCAATCATTAATCCTCTATTTCTTCATGCTGACTCAAATTTTTACTTTTCCTGACAATACTAATTCCCTCCTAAGTTCAACCAGCGAAGACACGCCTTCCATTGAAACCCCTCTGACTCGGAGGAGTAGCTTTGCATGCCCACTGCCACGTGCTGGCTCTATCCTTTTGCACCCTCTCCTGATGCTCTGACCATCTAGTTCCAACACTCAAAATGCCGCGGCTCCTAATGCCAGCCTCAACTTCTTTCTTGCCTACATTCTCACAAGCTTCTATTTCTCCACCTTTCCCACTTTCAATCCTTTGGTGGTCTGGTAAAGTCTACGGACTGATTCTCAATAAAACATATTTAAATGTAAGTGAAAGGCATATGGCTACAAAGGAAACGTCATTTAAATATTTTTATATATTTATATAGTAACTAGAGGCCCGGTGCACGAAATTCGTGCACAGAGGGGGGTTGTCCCTCAGCCCAGCCTGTACCCTCTCCAATCTTGGACCCCTCAAAGGATGTCCAACTGTCCAACTGCAGTCGGACATCCCTCTCATAATCCAGGACTGCTGGCTCCCAACTGCTTGCCTGCCTGCCTTCCTGATTGCCCCTAACTGCTTCTGCCTGCCAGCCTGATCACCCCCTAATCACTCCCATGCCAGCCTGTTTGCCCCCAACTTCCCTCCTCTGCTGGCCTGGTCACCCCTAACTGCCCTCTCCTGCAGGGTTGATCACCTCCAACTGCCCTTCCTTGCAGGCCTGATCCCTCTCAACTGCCCTCCCTTGCAAGCCTGGTCCCTCTCAACTGCCCTCCCTTGCAGGCAGAGTGCCTCCCAACTGCCCTCCCTTGCAGGCCGGGTGCCTCCCAACTGCCCTCTCCTGCTGGCCATCTTGTGGTGGCCATCTTGTGTCCACATGGGGGCAGGATCTTTGACCACATGGGGGCAGCTATATTGTGTGTTGCAGTGATGATCAATCTGCATAGTTCTCTTTTATTAGATAGGATAGAGGCCTGGTATAGGGGTGGAGGCCAGCTGGTTTGCCCTGAAGGGTGTCCCTGATCAGGGTGGGGTTCCCTTGGGGCATGGGGCAGCCTGAGCGAGGGGCCTGTGGTGGTTTGCAGGTGGGCCACGCCCCCTGGGATGCAAGCGGAGACCCTGGTATCTGGAATTTATTTTCCTTCTACAACTGAAACTTTGTAGCCTGGAGCATAGCCAAGCCTGGGGCTCCCTCCGAGGCCCGAATCCATTTGTGTTGGGGTTATAATTGAAAGTTTGTTGCCTTAAGCGGGTGGGCCCGGCCAGGATGTGTGGAAAGCTTTGCTTCCCCTGTTGCCGGCGGCAACCCTGACCTGCTCTCTCAAGCTCCATTCTGCCGCCATTTGTTTGAATTTGTTTACCTTCTATAATTGAAACTTTGTAGCTTGAGTGGAGGCTTAGGCCTGCAACGGCTGGCAGAAAGCTTGGCTTCCTCTGTTACCTAGGGAACCTTGCTCTCTGTGGCTGTAGCCATCTTGGTTTGGGTTAATTTGCATACTCGCTCTGATTGGATGGTGGGCGTGGCTTGTGGGCGTGGCTTCTGGGTGTGTCGGAGGTATGGTCAATTTGCATATTTGTCTATTATTAGATTAGATATATTTGCTTCTTTATGAGTACATTAATAAGTGCTAGCAGCAAGTTCCACCTATAATTTCAATGCAGTGTAAGTATTTTAAGGTAACTGCATTAAGTATGCCATGAAAGTATTTATGATTTTTAGTAATGACAAAATCCTAGGGACTGCTGATAGTGCTATACTTTGGTGCCTGTATTCTTTGTGGAAGGAAATACTATGTTTCAGTTAGCTGTTAGTGAAAATAAAGACGTGATTTTTTTTTCACATTCAAGTTCATGGACCCTTGAATTCTATTCTATTCATGGGTTCATCAGGTTCATCTCCATTAAATGACCGTTCCTCAGCCCCATTTAATTCACTAAGTTCATCCATAGACTCTATAGAATTATATTTAGACAAATCAGACTCTAAGGGTAGTCTGATTGAGAAATCATCTTCCAATTTTAAATCTTCATATTTTAAAATGCTAGAACTAAACCCCAGTAATTCGACTTCGATACCCTTTGTTTCTCCCTTCATGGCATCATTCCTCCTGTGTCTCTTGCCCAGGCATCTACCTACCTATATAAGTATAAATTTCAGTCTGACACTCAGGCCCTCAATAATAAGTGACATACATTTCATCTGTATCACTCATTCCTACCCACATTATTGCAGGATGTTTATCATCATCCCCATATTAAATGCCAGCTGTGCTCCCTAGTCAGTAAAACAACCAAAACCAGACACATGCATTTCAAATGCACCCCAACCCCACTTTCATTTGGGGAACATGGACCCTGTCTCTGGGTTTTTGTGCTGTTTCCTTATTAGCCCAAATACCTAGCTCTTCCCTGCTTATCTATCTACCATCCCAGACTTGGAGGATTCATCTCAGATGCCACCCTCTCCATGAAGACTACCCTAATCCCCATAACCAGATGGGAGCTCTCTTTTGAAAGCAAATATAATTTTATTTTGTACAACTCCTATTATGTCTTCTCTTCCCCTCCCAAGCATGACAGTTTGCGTATTTTCCCCACCATTAAGTAAATTTCTCTGCTCCTTGAGAGAAGTGTCACGTTTTGTGTGTGTGTGTGTGTGTGTGTAAGTTTGTGTGAGTATGTGTGTGTGTTTTA
Source organism: Eptesicus fuscus (assembly GCF_027574615.1). Classification (NCBI taxonomy): domain Eukaryota; kingdom Metazoa; phylum Chordata; class Mammalia; order Chiroptera; family Vespertilionidae; genus Eptesicus; species Eptesicus fuscus. Next base: position 43,941,317 of record NC_072481.1, on the reverse strand, counting down.
AGTGTCAATTTTTTTTAGATATTTTTAAATATATTTTATTGATTTTTTTACAGAGAGGAAGGGAGAAGGATAGAGAGTTAGAAACATTGATGAGAGAGAAACATCGATCAGCTGCCTCCTGCACACTCCCCAGTGGGTATGTGCCCGCAACCAAGGTACATGCCCTTGACCGGAATCCAACCTGGGACCCTTGAGTCCGCAGGCTGACGCTCTATCCACTGAGCTAAACCGGTTAGGGCTTAAGTGTCAGTTTTTATCACAAAACATTTTAAGAGCCTTGCAGACATTCAATATTGGAATGGAATTAAGAGATTTCATTGTTGTTCTTTTCTTTTTTAATTCTTGTTCTCCAAGGCTAGTTAAAAAAAAAAAAAAAAAGCAAATATTCCCTTAAAGCCTTTTCAAATCTTAAGATAGAGATGAATGAAATTTTGATCATAGTTTTAAGGGCTAAACTTAGTGAGGACTCACGATGTGCCAGGCAACTTTCTAAGTGTTTTTGCATATTTTCTCACTAAATCCTCACAATAGCCCAATGTGATGGTTGCAATATCTGTATTTTATAGATGAAGTTGGTAACTTCTTCAAGCCCATGCAGCTAGTAAGTGCTAACGCGGCTATCCGAGCAGAGCCAGCCTGACTCCACAGGTTAGCCAGTTCACGAATGCCATCTCCACTGTGTGACACTGGAGCTCCACAGAGGAACACTGGTGGTTCCCTAAATGTAAGGATTCATTTTTCCCCCCCAAACTGATAGTACTGAGTGACTATGTAAAGTCTTACCTTTGAAACACTTGTTCAAGCTGATGCGATGGTATAATGTAATATACTATCTAATTTGGTATGTTCTTATAGATTATGACCATTGCAGTACGACCTATGTTTTGCATGTTGTATTCCTTTGGTGTTTGGGGCCAATTTCACACTGTATAAAAATTCAAAAACACTTTATGTTTCAAAAATAAAGACTGACCCTGAATCAAGGCCTGCAATTTGCTTAAGCTGTTAGTTCCAATCAGGAGCCTAAAGAAATGTCTTTCTATGGTCTGTTGGCCATTTCAGGACTTAGGAAATGGAACTGTCAATTCATTTCAAAGAAATATCAAGATAGATAGATAGATAGATAGATAGATAAATAAATAAATACAAAAAATAAAGAAAATTTTTGCAGAATTGACAAGCTGATCTTAAAATACATATTAAAATGCAAGGGATTCAGAATTGGCCAAAATTATCTAGAAAAAGAACAAAGTTGGATGACTCACACTTCCCAATTTCAAAATTTACTGCAAATCTATATAGTAAAAAGTGTGGTACTGGCAAAGGATAGACATATATATGAAATAGAATTGAGAGTCCAGAAATAAAGCCTTACACTTATGGTCAATTGATTTTTGATAAGAAGGTCCCGACCATTCAATGGGGGGAAAAATAGTCTTTTTCAACAAATGGTGCTGGGACAACTAGACTTCCACATGCAAAAGAAGAAATTTGGACACCCATCTCAGACCATCTACAAAAATCAAATCAAAATAAATTTTATTTTATTTTAATTTTTTAATTTTTTTAAATTTATATTTATTGTTGAAAGTATTACAGATATCCCCTTTGGTTTGTTTGTTCTGTGTTTTTTCCCCCATTGATCCCCTCCACCCCACACCCACCCCTCCCCGGCTGTCACCAGACTATTGTCTGTGTCCATGGGCTATGAATATATGGTTAATCTCCCTCCATCCACCCCAAATGAATTTTTAAAAACCTATATGTAAGAGCTAAAGCTATAAAACTCTTAGGAGTAAGTATAAAGTATAAATCTTGGAGACCTCAGATTAAGCAGTAACTTCTTAAATATAATACCAAAAGCATAAGCAAAGAAAGAAAAAATTTAAAAAGTAGACAAATTGGATTTTACCAAAATTAAAACTATTTATGTTTCAAAGGACACCATCAAGAAAGCAAAAAGATAAACCACAGAATAAGAGAAAATGTTTGTGAATCATATAGCTGATAAAAGCCTTATATCCTGAATATGCAAAAAACTCTTACAACTCACTAATATAAAGATAAATAACCCAATTCAAAATGAGGGAAGAATTTGAATACATATTTCTCCAAAGAAGATATACAAATGGCCAACAAGCACATGAAAAGATGCTCAACATAATTTGTCACTAGAAAAATGCACATAAGGTACCACTTTACAAACACTAGATGGCTGAAATAAAAAAGATAATAACCAGGGTTGGTGAGAAAGTAGAAAATTGTAATCCTTATAACATTGATGGTGGATTGTAATATGGTGTAATCACTATGGAAAAGTTTGGCATTTCTTTAAAGGACTAAACACAGAGCTACCATATGACCAGCAATTCCACTCCTAGGTATACAATGAGTGGCCAGATTATTATGATCTCTGAATGCATAATAATCTGGCCACTCAGTGTATATCCTATATAATAAAAAGCTAATATGCAAATTGTCCCCTCGACCAGGAGTTCGACCAGCAGGCAGGCCAGCCAACCGCCCATGTCCCCTCCCCATGGCCAGGCTGGCCGGACCCCACCCATGCACAAATTCATGCACCGAGCCTCTAATATATATATACATACATACACACACACACACACTGAGTGGCCAGATTATTATGCGTTCAGAGATCATAATAATCTGGCCACTCAGTGTATACACAGGAGAAATGAAAACAATGCTCATTACAGAATTATTCAAAACTAGAGGCCCGGTGCACAATTTGTGCGCGAGGGGGGGGGGAAAGAGTGGGGAGGGGGGGCGGACCTCAGCCCGGCCTGCACCCTCTCGCAATCTGGGACCCCTTGGGGGATGTCCGACTGCCAGTTTAGGCCCGATCACACAGGGATTCCGCTGCGAGATTGGGCCTAAACTGGCAGTGGGACATTCCTCTCGCAATCTGGGACCGCTGGCTCCTAACCGCTTGCCTGCCTGATCACCCCCAACTGCTTGCCTGCTTGCCTGATCGCCCCTAACCACTCACCTGCCTGCCTGATCACCCCTACCTGCTTGCCTGCCTGCCTTATTGTCCCTAACTGCCTCTGCCTGCCTACCTGATTGCCCCTAACCACCTCTGCCTGCCTGCCTGCCCCTAACCACTCTGCCTGCTTGCCTGATCACCCCTAACTGCTCGCCTGCCTGCCTGATCACCCCTAACCACCTCTGCCTTGGCCCCCACTGCTGCGGCTTCATCTGGAAGGATGTCTGGAAGGTCGTTCAGCTGTCCGGTCTAATTAGCATATTATGCTATTATTATTATAGATAGCCAAAAAGTGGGAACAACCCATATGTCTATCAACTGATGAATAAAGAGTATGTGGTACGTCCACCTAATGGAATATTATTCAGTTACCCAAAAAAATAAAGTGCTGGTGATACGTGCTATAAATCTTGAAAACATTATGCTAAGTTAAAAGAATCAGACACAAAAGACCACATATTGTGATTCCATTTATATGAAATACCTGGAATCCATGAAAACAGAAAGTAGGTTAATAGATACAGGGTATTTTTTTATTTTATTTTTTTTTTTAGTAATGAAAATGTTCTGGAATTGGACAGTGGTGATCATTGCATAATTCTGTAAAGATATTACAATCCACTGAACTGTAAACTTTAAAAGGATAAATTACAATTCAATAATGCTGTTATTTAAAAAAAAAAACACAAGATACCACTTCACACCCACTAAGATGACTAAAATCAAAGACATTAGAGTTTCAGATGCAATCTGATTTCCTTAAATCACCTTAAATATTATAAAGTTGGGACTTTTGAACATCAGCTGACAAACACTTTGAGCTCTGAGCCGATGCTGCCTGCCAGCAATATCACAATCTTTGTATAGCAGCTTATATACTATTGGGATTTTACACTTCATTTCCCCCTATTTTGTAAACATGACAGAAAAATGGAAAAATGAAAGTGCTAAACCTCATGATAAGAAATGTAGGTCTCATAAATTTAATATAATTAGTATAAAGATAGAAACAATCATTAGTCTCAAAGAAATGCTCACTGGACTGTAAGTCAATAAGCTCTATGACTATAAAAGAACAAAAATAAAGACACCTATGAAATGCCATAACTATATCATCCAAAATCACATCAAGCCTATATAATTTTTTTTAAATTGTAATTAAAAAACATATTTTTAGCCCTGGCTGGTGTGGCTCAGTTGGTTGAGCATCGTCCCATGTACTGAGAGGTCACCAGTTTGATTCCAGGTCAGGGCATAAGCCCAGGTTGTGGATTTGATCCCCAGGAGGGGGCATACAGGAGGCAGCTGCTCAATGTTTCTCTCTAGTTGATGTTTCTCTCTCTCTCAACGTCTCTCTTCCTCTCTCTCTAAAAAAATAAAAATAAAAACATATTTTTAAAAAAATAAACAATAAAGTACCTTTTTAAAAATAGAAGTAAAAAAATAAAATATTTTTATACTCCCTGGGACACTGAAAACAGGTATGGTTCAGTTCCTTCACATTCAACTGTTTTAAGTGTTTCAAAGAACATATTACATATAAAAATAAGAGTCTGTTTAGGTATAGACATGGGCTTGTAGCCACAGAACTGGCCAAGCACAGTAGGTCAGGATTAGGAGCCAGTCATAAGACACAGGAAAAACTACTATGTAAATCAGATGCTTAAGACAATGTCAATATACAAATCAAAATATGAAAGACTGAATGGAAGCCTTCTCCATCAAATAAAATAGCTAAATTTAAACAAGGAGAATCAAAATTCAACCTACTAAGCATGCTTAGAGTAATGTGAACATGAACAAAAAATGGAAGGGAATATAGACAAGGAAAAATAATATGTCGAGGTAGCAGAAATGTGGGGTGGATTTTTTTCTGTACTATCTATTTTAAATATTTTGTAATTAATTAAATAATATATATATATGTATCTCCATTAAAACCCTCTGATTACTAACTAGAATGCTGACCTCAGACTCTCCTTATTTGTTCCATTATGTGTTAATCCAAGTCCCAGGACATATTGTCTCCCTAATCCCATATCCAATTCCCCATCTTAGATTCACTAGCTATAATTTAATAAGTGAATTGATCAGAACAGTGCTAAGTAAGTAACAAGTAGTATGTAAATATTAGTATGCCACACTGTACAACTCCAGGGAGTGACATTCACAGAACACACACTGAAAATTGTGCTCGCTGGCGCTGTGCAACATGGCAGCCCCCTCTCCACTTTCTGGTATTGGTCAGTACTTACTTTCTTCCGATACCTACATCAAATTTTAAATTATCCCAGCCCGCAGCCTTTTTAATTCATATATTTTTATCTGTGTCAGTTTACTAGGGTGTATTTGCCTAGATACACTCAAAACTTGTCAATAATTCTCATCCTTCTGTTATCAGATTTACATTGAAATTCTAACTTTCCTTACCCTTTCTGCTTATAAAGTAACTTATGAATTACTAATTCTTAATGTATATATCTTAGTATAAAATATAAATATAACATGTATATTTATAATTAAATTTTCAATAATTTAAATGAAAAATAATTATTTGCAGAATTTCTTTTTATGAATCACTCTTTTTTTAAAGCATATTTTTAAAATATATTTTATTGAATTTTTTACAGCGAGGAAGGGAGAGGGATGGATAGAGAGTTAGAAACATTGATGAGAGAGAAACCATCGATCAGCTGCCTCCTGCACACCCCCTACTGGGGATGTACCTGCAACCAAGGTACATGCCCTTGACCGGAATCGAACCTGGGACCCTTCAGTCCCCAGGCCGATGCTCTATCCAGTGAACCAAACCAGCTAGGGCTATGAATCACTCTGAGATGACATCTGGTATCTGTATCGTATCATTGACCTAAAATAGGAAAAGACTGAGTTTCTACATTTCTGGAGGAATTGGTTAGAAGATAGCACAGTAATTTTCTACCTAATAACAAACATATACTGTCTACTTTTAACTTATTTTTCTTATTGTGGGAGAATAAGTGAAATTTTATAACTGTAGTTTTGTGAATGTTTTGGGCCATTGCTTGCCACCAACTGTCAAAGAGGATTGTGAAAAAGAAAGGAAAATGCTAATTCAAAAATGTGTCTGCAATACTAACTCTAAATATAATATTTTTCAAAGTTTATAGGCAAGAAGAAAGTCTTTATATAGCCATGAAGAACACACAAAAATGCTTAAGGTTTCTAAATTAATTTAAGACTCAAACGATAAAATAATATAAAATTTATATATTAGAATCAATAAGATATTTCCAATTTTCCTGGTCACATTTTCAATTCATCTCTAGTTTGGTCTTAAAGCTCAATTGAGTAGAGTACTATTGAATTGTGGTTGACTGACAATACTGAGGCTATAATAAATATTACATGATAAATATTCTCCTAAAATTTTTTAAAGGACATTAGCTCTTCTTTTTATAGAAAATAATAATCCCTTATCCTTTCCAAGAAATTGCCTCTATCAATATATTCTGGATATCTTGCTTCTATTTTACTATTATTTTAAATTCTCAGTTTCCTCTTTATGTCTGTTTCAATAGAAATTCTTATCATTATTTAATATTTTTAAATGTTTTTTCACTATTTGTTCTTCCTCTTGTTCCTTCCTTTTTATTTTGAACATCCTTTAAAATGTTTTTCTGGTTGTATAGTTAAAAAGACTTAGATATACAATGTATGCTACAAAGGTGAGCTCTGATAAACCATGAAAATGAAACTTATTCTAGGAGCAAAGTAATTAGCAGATAAAAGAAAAAAAAACAACACCTGGATTAGTATGGTTTGACCAGAAATACAGTGCTTTCTGGCATTGAAAAATAGAAAGAAAATATAGATCTCTAAAAAAGCAGACAGAGATTTCTGACCTAAAATTGGATAGATTAAAGTCATTTTTGTTCCTTTAGTTCTAAAAACAAGAAAGAATTAACATACATACTTTTAGATATGTTTGCCCTTGGACAATGTTAAATCCTAAAGGTTAACAGAACACAAAAGTGACCTAAAATTTTAATCTGCTAAAGTTATATTCTCACTAATACAGATTTAATGTGGTTAGTTTAATGTAAAAAAAGAAAAAAATCAATACTTCAGGGAAATTCTTTTGGACATACTCATACTATAAAGGATCTTTTCATGCACTCATTCGGCAAATGGTAAGTCTCAGGATTGCCTGCTGGTGGTGAATACATTGACAAAAGGGGATTCAAAGTGTCAAGTCTTAGGAAGAAGAGAGAAAAGAAACCTTCACCATCAAAAGTCAGATCAAGCATTTTAAAAATTCATTTCTGAAATGTTAATGGCAAAGTCTATAGTATCTTAATATTGATGTCCAAAAGGAAGATCTGCCTATCCTAAGTCTAACAGAACACCCATCTTTGAAGCTTGTCCTTTTTCACTTTCCTTCATTCCGGGCTCAAAGAGATCCTTAAGCTTTACTGCCCGAGTTTACTGGCTGTCAGAATTTGAAATGAAATCTGTGTTCACAACCAAGTCTGAAACCAGAATACACAGTACCTCTATCCCAATAATAGTGATGCAATTTTGTTGCTGCCTTCCCAAAAGAAGATGATCACAACTTTTTGTCTGGTCCTTAGCTGAAGATGCATTAATAGGCAAGATAAATCCATTAGCCTATCTCTCAATTTTCATGAATGTATACATTCATTCATTCATACATACATATTATTAAATGATTTAAAGGATAATTTCTAATTCTCAACACTTATTCTCAGTCGTGGGGATGATTGTATGGTAGGATTCATTTGTTTTGTCTAGACAATATTCTGAGTATTTTCAATATAATTCAATGGAAAGGAAGTTTCTTCCTCCTCTCACCTCCACTCTGTCTCTGTCCTGGTGTAATTTTATCTCATTCCAATATCCTTCTTAAAAATGATTCCCAAACATGCTGAGGACAGAATGTTATATAAATCGCAGCTTTTACAAAGTTCTTGTAAGAGAACACTTACAATTAGCTCTGATTCACTGGAAGGTATAGGTGCTCTTATTCGATGTGCTTGTAGACTCCTGTGAATTCTGCAGGCATGTAGGAACAACAAATTGCAATAATTTAGATGGGAGGACTGCAGTGTATAAAATCGGGCATACCACTGGCTTCTTGTTCCTGTGCTGCTTTGACCTTCTAGGAAAATTAGTACTGGACTTCATGTGTCCAAATCTTATCTAGGGAAAAGAAAAATTTTAGATTTTAAGCTATTTATTTCAATTCGATAAACTACCCTCACTGGAAAATGCCAAACCTGATTTCTCTCATCAGGCATACGAAAGCAATCTGCCCACCCTCTGTTTCCATTTTGCATGCAACTCCAAACCTAACAAATAGGCTTTCTGATGGGAGAAATCAATGACTTTGAATGATGCACAATTTCCACAGATAAGTCACCTTTCCACAATGAAACATGGAAGCTCCATAAAATAAGTTAATATTTTGCTTTCAGAGCAACAATATTATTTGCCTTATTATAAAGAGAATTCATTAGAGACAATGATTTTTCAAATGAAAGGATTAAAAAAATCCCATTAAAACCAAAACAAAGGCATTTTATGTTCTCACATCTTTATTAAAGTAGTTATTTATAATCCTGGCTCAATAATAACTCGTGTACTTTTATATCACAAATTGGCCTTTAAATAACACATAACACACATAAGGCAGATTTACCTTCTAGATGGCCTCAGCTTCTAAACACCACTACGCTGATTTACACAAATAACAAAAATCACATAGAGGAGCATCTGTTGAAATCTTTCTTGTTACTTATCTTTAGATTTCAAAACTACATAGTAAATAGAGTTCCCCATAAAATTTAATTTTTGAGGTAAGAAACAAATACTATTTCTATCTTAAAATTGCCTTTATCTGATCTGACTAGATGCCATTATTGTGAGTAACATAACCTTTAAGTTTGTGGGGAAAACCAATACTTTATATTTACTCTTCAAAGAAAGCTCAACAGCAAGAAAAACGAGAAGCCATTATAAAATCATATTGCTAAATATTACCTAAATTCACAATTCTGCTTATATAATTGTATGCATATAATAACAGCTAACAATTATTATTTCATGTATCAATATACATCCAATATGGTTGCATTAATATCAGGAGGCCAGGCAGCACAGAAGATGCATTCTCTTGTTCTTCTGGTCATTAGTAGGAACTGAAGCTTTTGAAATCATTTGGTAATCCCAATGTGGGGGCCTGTATCACAAAACCTTCAGGAAACTGGTGGCCTTGGGTGGAAGAATTCAAAAACTGGAAGGCTTAGCAGTTAAGGTGGCATAATTAGAAGGTCTCAGCAGAATAGTGATGCAGCCAGAATCACTTGTTATTTATTAGAAACCAAGACTCATAAATCATTTCTCTCTCAGAAAAATACCTTTAAAACTTGTATATTTCTAAATGTTCTTTTTTTTAAAGAACATATAAAATTAAGATATTTGTGAAAATAAACCAGTTTCGTGTATTCTTGTTTCTCTTCATTTTCCCCCTTCAAAGAGTTCTTCTTATCTTTTAAAGCAAGACAAACTCTTCTGTGCTAAATCTTTTTAATCTTTTATTTTCATCCTCTGAGAAAATGTCTTCCTTATTGGTTGGAGTAGATGTAAAATCATAGTCTCTGGAATGACCATTTACAAAAGTAAATAAGGGATACTTCTCTTTAGAAGAAATTTTCAGCATCTGTAACAGAAAGTACAGAAGAATTCTTTATCCAACAGTGCACAGTAGCACCCCGTGACAAAATCTGATGTTTTAGCCCCGAATCTCTCATTAGCTTTTCTCATTTATATTTATTCAGTGCCAATGCTTTAATGTTCTGGCTAAAAGACAAAACTGTATAGTTTATTTATAGCTAAATAACTGCTTCTCCATTAGGACTCGCCTTCAAAAATTAAGTACCATCTCCCTACCCCCACCAAAGTAAGTCTTCTGGTCACATTAGTTGGAAGGCTTACTCTAAAGGGTTGATATTTATCTCCTTTTAGTAGTAGTAGACAATGACACAAAATGGTTTCATGGACTATAGTCAATATTGTGAAAGACTGCTTGATACTCCAAAAAGAAGCATTAACCTGAGTCAGAAGGTTCATTCTAATAATCCCAGTTCTACAACTTACCTTGATGTCATCTTCAACAAATCACTCTACCTGAGTATCATCTATAAAACAGGTATCCAAGCTCCTTATCTCAGAACATTGTTAAGATGACCAAAATTAAAAATAAAAACTTATTTTAAAAAATTAAGTTTGGTCCTTCTAAAGATCACTATATTTGAAAGAATATTTCTGCAAAAATCTAGTCAAAATAAAAAATAGTAATCTTCTACACAGTAGTAATCCACACTTTACATATTACCTTCTAGAGTTACATTAGATAATTCTGAAGTGAAAAAAGCAATACCTAGAATTTTGTGAGGACAACGGCAACCTTTATAACCTCTATCCATTTGGTATTCGTTGACAAGCCAGCAACACATTCTAAACTATTTTAAATCTTTCTGTTAAACAAGTTTTATTTTAAAAAATATAAACAATTTTCATTTAAAAAATAAATTTAAAATTTTGAATGAAGGATGTTTTAATAGAAACCAATTTTTCTATAGGTAACCTGTAACTATAAGGAAGATTTCAAAACGTTTATGTGAGTCCCAGAGAATGCTGGAAATAATACCAAGAGTACTTATATAGGGTGGTGCAAAAGTAGGCTTACAGCTGCTCATATGGAAAATAATACAATAATTAATAAATAATAATACAAGAGTAAACTCTGTTTCATGTGCTCACAACTGTAAGCCTGCTTTTGCCCCACCTGGTGTATCATTCATCATGATCAATTTAATATAATTTGTTCTTAAAGGATAATTTCTGGGATAAAAACCAAATTCTATCAAATGCCAATATTAAATCAAAGGTTAATCAAATTCTTATGTTACATTTATAGATTCTCTCGAAACCTGGCTAAAATAAATATGTATCCCTGGCATACAGAACAATATTAAATTAAAAGTATTTCAATGAGAGAGTTAATATGAAATACATTTTAATAATACAGCCAAAGATACAGGAAACAGCTTTATTATCTAAAAGGCAAATCATAGATTTCTTTTCAGAAGGTCAAATATTTTATCACATTTTCCCTATGTACTAACTTGACAGGTTTCAGAATTTACAGAGGAGAAAGCTAGAGGACAGAAGTTAAGCAATTTCTTCCATCATAATGCCAGTAGTTGTAAGAACAGAAATAGACCAAGAGATGACCACTTGTCCCCAGGCTGAAACCTTTCCACTAGTCTCTGCCAGCACACATGTAAAACTATACCCAGGACAGAGCAGTCTATACCTATGTGGTCTGTATTCACCATAGTGGAGCTACACTTAATGTAGGGTTTAATTCTAAAGTCAGCCCATAATATGAAAATCAAATAGTCAAAATCAATATAGTCAAAATTAACTTCCATAAGCCTTCAAAATGTTTAAAAAGGTTGTTATGCATAATTTTGTATATACAACCCTATTCAGTACCATGTATAAATGAATAGTACAGTATATAGTAATGTACAGTATATAATAAAGAGTACACATGGAAAAATAATATGTGTTTTATTATGAGTTTGTGTAGTTGAGTTGAAGTTAAATGTGTACGTGATGTTAACTCCACATTATCTCCTATTACTCAATCTTAAATCGCTCTAACCCAACTTTTAACCCTCGCTGTTCTGAAAATTCTCTTCTAGTCCTCAAATAAAAAGGCCTTTTATTAGTTCCTATTCTCTTGATATTTCTATAGCAATCAACACTTCTGGGCATTTCTTTCTTAAAATATTTACTTCCCTTGATTTCTGTAATATTTTGTTTTCCTGTTTCTTCTATTTTCTGGACTATTTCTTCTTTATCTCCTTCATTGACTTCACTTCCTGCATGTAAATATTAATCAATTATTGATCCTTTATCTCCTCTATATATTCTATCTTCTCTCTTAAAAATATTATCTACTCTGAGTTTCAACCACTTCACTATTAGCCTTTATTATCATCCAGGTTTTACAGATGAGGGAACTGAAATATTGAGGGGTTAAGTGACTTGTTATGTTCACATAGTTAGTCAATGATAGAGCCAGAATTTAAGCTTAAGCGGTCTGGTTCTATTATAACCACTGTGTGGGCGAAAAGGGGTCACATGCTGACCTGACTAGCTCATGGAAGGCCTGCATGGCAGCCTTGCAACCACAAAGGATGGGCTGAAATTAAAACTTTTTTAACTATAAAAGCAGCTTATGGTGGGTAGTCATGTCCTATCCTAGGCCGCTATCTTCCCTGACAAAGGTCAATCTTTACCTTAACTGAGCCTGTCTATTGTGTTTTTGCATCTACAATAATATATATTTGGAATGTCAAAGTAATTTTCCTTTCTCCCAACTCCTCAAATCCCTTGAACATTAAACGTCTACCATAAACATCCCATAACATTCTACCCTAATGATTCTGCTCAAGATGTCTCTGTCCTCCATCCACCTCCTCAGGTAAGGATTACAAACATGGACCGTGGATCTTGGACAGTCTCAGTAGAAACCTGGCTGATAACTTACGAGTTGTGTGATCCTGGACAAGTTACTTAACCAGACTGTCTCATTTTTCTTATTGTAAAATGTCAGTATCACAACATCTATTTCACAGTGTTGTTGTGAGGATTAAATCAGTAATATTTGTAAAAATAATTAGAAGATTGCCTGGCATCATACGTGTTGGCTATTATTATTGGCATTATCCTATTAGTCTTCTGGCATTAAGTATACTCTAATTCAGTCATTTTATTATCCATTTCATGTCTTCCCAACTAAATTAGAAGCCCCTGAAGAATTTAAAAGAAATCAGAGTTCCTATCATTAAATCCCAAAGGTAAAAAAAGATCCATATAAATATATATTTATATATATTTAGATCCATATAAATCAATTTCCCTGATTTCACTTGGAAAATACAGATTAGAAGGAGGGGAAATATAATCATGAACATAATAAACGTAAAACACTAAAGTGTTTTGAAAAATACATTTTAGCAAAATAGTGATGGGTATGGGAAATTGTGCACCATTGGAGAAAATGGGACTGTTTGCCCTAGAAGAGGAAGCAAACTTATTCTTTTACTCAATTGAGACAAAGGAGTAAACGCTATGTGCAGACTGATTCCAACTGAATGTGGGGAAGCTTCTTTAATGATAAGGTTCTGTCCAAAATGGAAAAGATTCCCAAGGAAAATAATTCGTTCACCATTACCTGAAATAAAGATTAGATAGCCAACTGTCTAAACCATGGATTGATGTATAAATGGGAGACTGTACAGAATAGTGCTTATAAGCACATGTTCTCAAGTTAAATGTCTGAGGTGTGAATCTCAGCACTACCATTTATTAGTTGTGACCTTTCTGAAAGTTACTAAACCTTTGTAAGTGTAAGATTACTCATCTGTAAAATAAAGATACCTACTTACCTCAGAAGGTTTGTGTAGAATAATTGAGAAAATGTATATATGGTGCTTAATTAGCACAATATGTGACATATGGCAAGGATTCAACAAATGTTAGCTTTGGATTGAAGAATTCCAGATTGGGTGTCTGGAATTCAAGGGCTGTATTATAAATTTTGTTTTATAGCTAGAGGAAACTGGCCATGGGCAATTTGTGTGTGTGTGTGTGTGTTGATATTCATTCTATAATCAAATGATTCGTTTCCTAATACTTACATTTTCATTTCTGGCCTTAAATCCCAGCATTACTAGGTAGTAAGTTTATCACAGGAGTGTTTTATTTGATAACAACCATTAGGCTGGGAACAAGTAAGGTAAGGAAGAAAAGGAGGTGTGAGATCAGACAAAAACAATCAACATCGGGCCCCTTACATTCAGCAGAGCAGAGAAGATACAATCTAAGCTCAGGGGCTGGGAGAGATATGTATCGGAAGAATATCTATGAAAGGTGAGCAAGTTCACCTTGCAGAACTTGGAGAGGAATAATATATAAAGGCACAAAAACAGGGTGAGACACAAAACTGAAAGGGAAAGTGATTGAAAGCCTGCATATAGACTCGATTCCCAGGTCCTTTCTTATAACAACTATCCCTCTTTAGCCTCCCCCACCGGCCATCCCACACATAGGAAAATAAAGATTTATTCTTTGGAAAAAACAAATAAAGCTATAAACTCTAGTACACCAGGCACAGTGATGACTACAGAAGCTGAGGAATTTAGTGACAGTCTAAAATACTGAACTGTAGGGCCCTAGCATCCTTCACTTCCTGCTCCTGGAGCACTGTAGGCAACATATATTCTACAAGCAAATGGCAGAACTTTTCTCTGGAAAAAAATAAAACAACTCTAGAGAAAAGATAACCACTTACCAACATATGGGGGTGGGAGGGGTCACCCAATAAAAAGGCAGGTTTATCACCCAATTACCCTAGGATGAAGGTCACCAGCGAAAAAACCATGCTCAAACACACAGAACCTCCACTCAGCTTTTTAGTCCCTTACTCAAATATAAACAAACACTGAAGAGCACCAGTCATTTGGGGGAAAGCAGCCAGAGGAAAACTGGAAGATTAAAGCAAAAAACAAAAACTAAAACATAACAAAAAGAGTTTGTAATAAATCATATACAGCAAAAGAAGGACAAGAAAACTTCAAAATTACTCTAATTTCCTTTAGGAGAAAAGAAAACTATATTCATATAAAGAAAAAAAGAGAATGTTATGAAAAAGGAGTAATAGAAAAATAAAATAACTCCTAGAAATTTAAATATCATAGTTGAAATTTAAGAACAATAGAAGAGTTAGAAGATAGAGGAAATATCCCATATAAAAATGATAAAGGCATGGAAAATAGAAGGAAAAAAAAGATAGGAAAATTAGTGGAACAATTCAAAAGGTCCAACAACTGTATAATAAGAGTTCCAGAAAGAAAGAATGAAGAAAACAAAAGAGAGGAAATAATGTGGGTTTGTGTTGTTGTTGTTTTTCCTCAAAAAATTTCCCAGAATGGAAGGAAACAGGACAATTGATTAAAAAGAATGTAAACCAAGACACATAATGAAGTGTCAAATACTAGCTACAAGTAACAATAGCTAATACTTTATATCGTACCTACTATAAATTATTCGCCTAGTAAATTGTTTAATCAGACATTCACCTGGTGAATTGTTTAATCTTCATAATGATGCCACAGAGAGAGGTAGCCATTACTATTTTCATTTCTTGAGAAAACTAATGCTCAGAGAAGTTAAGCAATGTGGCTAAGGGTACACAGCAATGGAGTGGTAGTGCTGGGAATCAAACACACAAACTTTTAGAGAGAAAAAAAGTTTACATTTAGAGGAAAAGAAATCAGAATGATATCGAACTTCTCAACAGCAATCCTGGATGTTAGTAGGGAGTAGAGCAATGTCTCCAAAGTTCAGGGATGGGAATTATTTTTAGTCTAGAATTCTATACCAAATCAAATTATCAATAAATTTAAAGATAGAATAAAGATAGTCAGACATGCAAGAATTCAAAACTTTACTGTCTAGCCCTGACCGGTTCGGCTTGGTGGTTAGAGCGTCGGCCTGAGGGACAGAAGGTCCCGGGTTCGATTCCAGTCAAGAGCATGTGCCTTGGTTGCGGGCACATCCCCAGTGGGGGGGGGGGGGGGTGCAGGAGGCAGCTGATCAATGTTTCTCTCTCATTGATGTTTCTAACTCTCCCTTCCTCTCTGTAAAAAATCAATAAAATGTATTTTTTTTAAAACTTTACTGTCTAGGCATCCTTTACTTAGAAAGATACTGAAATCTATGCTTCAGCAAAACAAGAAAATAAACTAAGGAGAGATTTAGAAGACAGGGGGTCCAAGTCAGCAAAGTAGCATTAAGAAGTTCCAAATGGCCGAAACCGGTTTGGCTCAGTGGATAGAGCGTCGGCCTATGGACTGAAGGGTCCCAGGTTCAATTCCGGTCAAGGGCATGAACCTTGGTTAAGGGCACATCCCCAGTTGGGGGGTGTGCAGGAGGCGGCTGATCGATGTTTCTCTCTGATCGATGTTTCTGACTCTCTATCCCTCTCCCTTCCTCTCTGTATAAAATCAATAAAATATATATTTTTTTAAAAAAAGAAGTTTCAAATGAACAACTCTGCATCAGGTCTAGAGAGCAGTTAAGACTGAAGGGAACAGAAAACAGAGAGGAAAGTCTCCAGAAAAGGAGAAAAAAATAGATTTTCTTACATTTGTATTTATGAAAAATTTGCTGCTAGATACGTAACAGATATGAGTCAACATTCGTAAAACTTTTCAATAAGTACAAAGCAAACTAAGGAAATGAAAAGTGGAGAAAGTATTAACTCCGAGAAAATGAAGGCACAGGAAAAAAAGAAATGTAATCATCACACATCATGTGATTAGTAAACAGTATTATGGAGACATAATAATGTGAACACTGAATAGTGATTTAACCAAAATCTGTGAAAGGTGTACAGCTGAGAGAAAGAAAAATGGGGTTAAGAGATATGAGAATAGCTAAATCCTCAAGTATCATTAACAAGAAACTAACAGGTAATGTCTAAAATGGATTATCAAAAAAATGGCAGAATAAACACATTACTTAGAAATGTAGAGGTGAAAACCTAAACAAATAGCTAGAAGAGTTAAAAATGACTACCTCTGAGGAGGTACTCTGTGGAGTGAGGAGTAAGATAACAAGGGACTCCTGTTTTTCAGCATAAGCTTTTTATTATTATTTCATTTTTTAAAATACAAGCATTTATTATATTGATAAAGATGATTTTTTTTTGTCCCAAACAGATATTGAGTTATGTATTAAGTAAATGCACTATTATAAAGTCCTGGCAATTTAAGGAAATTACAATAACAGAAATAGATGAAAATATAATAGATCTGCTATAATTCAATCACTGAACTTCTTGGTAATTTATAAATAAGACAAATTTATAACAAAGTACCTTTAATCCACTTCTTCATTCAACAAGTATTTATTAAACTCCTACAATGTGACAGGCAGCTCTAATCATGGGAGACACAATAATAAACAAAACCAACAAGTATCCCTGCCCTCGTCAAGATTACATTTCAGTGGAGTAGACAGGTGATAAATAAGTTAAATAAGCATAATATGTTTATATATGATATAGCAGCATATATATGTGTGTGTGCGTGCATGCACTTTAATAAACACCCTAGAGAGAAAAATAAAACGGGGGGAGGGGATAATAACAAGTGCAAAAAGGGTGGACAGAGAAGGCCTAAGAAAGAGACACTTGAGTAAAGACCTAAAGGAAGAAAAGGAGAGGGAATCAGGGGAATACCCGCAGGAAGAGACTGCAGGCCCAGGAAACAAAGAGAATCCTTGAAACAGAAGGCACCTAGCATTTTCCAGGAGGAAATTATGTGATTGGCCTTGAGTAAGCTGGGGGAAGAGTGCTAAGGGGTGAGGTCAGAGAGGTCATGGGGCTGAGGGGGTGACGCCATTTAGATAAGAACTTGGGGTAATTTTAAGTATTCTTATATACATTACTAGAGGCCCAGTGCACGAAAATTCGTGCACTTGGGGGATTCCTCAGCTCAGCCTGCGCCCTCTCGCAGTCTGGGAGCCC
Organism: Eptesicus fuscus; assembly: GCF_027574615.1. Classification (NCBI taxonomy): domain Eukaryota; kingdom Metazoa; phylum Chordata; class Mammalia; order Chiroptera; family Vespertilionidae; genus Eptesicus; species Eptesicus fuscus. The sequence goes on along the minus strand of NC_072481.1, from coordinate 43,923,639 downwards.
TCGGGCGATGTCCGACTGACGGCTTAGGCCCGCTCCCTGTGCCGGCAGTCGGACATCTTTAGTGCTGCCGTGGAGACGGGAGAGGCTCACTCCCACCACCGCCGCTGCGCTCGCCAGCTGTAAGCCCAGCTCAGGGCTTCCGGCTCAGGGCGCTCCCCCTGTGGGAGCGCACTGAGCACCAGGGGGAAGCTCCTGCATTGAGCGTCTGCCCCCTGGTGGTCAGTGCACATCATAGCAACCGGTCGTTCCACCATTCGGTCAATTTGCATATTAGCCTCTTATTAGATAGGATTAGTCATTAGAAAATAAAATCAGCTGAATGACCATCAATGAAAGAAAGTTTAAATTGAAAGTAGTATATTATAGAATGTACTACTCACTATTCAGCAGTTTAAATGAATAAGCTAGACCAACATGTATAGAAATAGATAACCTCTAGGTCACTATTACATGAAAACACTAGCTGCAGAGGGGTATATACATCTATATTATAAGCTATATTATAAAGAGGTAATACGCAAATTAAGCTGGGACTCCGTAATGGGTCACGAACAGACAGGAGGAGGTTGCGCGCACAGGTGAGGCCCGGAACGGAGATGGAGACAGAGGCAGCCTTGGAGTGGACACAGGCAGGGGGACCGGGGGACGCTATGAGTCAGGCGAGGGTCCCGGACCCCCGCAGTGCCGGTCCGGCCTCCTGTGGCGCCGATCTGGCCTGACTCCTGCAGCGGCCGGTGCTGCACGAGTCAGGCTTGGGTCCTGGCCCCCCGCGGCACCATCCAACCTGACTCCCACGGTGGCCGGTGCTACGCAAGTCAGGCACAGGTCCCAGCCCCCCGCAGGGTGCCTCTTTGCAGGGCAGGTGGAGTGCCTCCTCACGCAATTGGCCTCTAGTTTTTATATAAATACTAGAGGCCTGGTGCACGAAATTCATGCACTCAGCAGGGTCACTCAACCCGGCTTGCACCCTCTCGCAGTCCAGGAGCCCTCGGGGGATGTCCTACTGATGGCTTAGGCGGACATCTTTAGCACTGCCACCGCTGCTGCGCTCGCCAGCTGTGATCCTGGCTTCTGGCTGAGCGGTGCTCCCTCTGTGGGAGTGCACTGACCACCAGGGGGCAGCCCCTGCGTTGAGCATCTGCCCCTGGTGGTCAGTGCACGTCATAGTGATCAGCCATTCCGCCATTTGGTCAATTTGCATATTAGCCTTTTATTATATAGGATATCATTAATAAAAAGTTTCACAATATCTCAAATAATTTATGTTGTTTATGATTACAGAAGGTACAAGTATTATATAAAATTTAGGATAGTTGTTACTACTGTGAAGAAAGGCCGGGAATAAGATTGGGGATGAATAACACATTCCAATTATACATGTAATTTTTTTTTTCTTAAGCTCAGTGGTAGCACATTATAATAAGGTATTATTATGTTATTCTCTGTATCTCTGTATGCTTGAAATTAATAAAATCAACATATTGTCGAATACAGACTTGGACATTTGTATACCTTTATTTTTGCTGTGTATCCCATCTCTATTATAATTAAGATTTCTCTTTCCACCATTTCAAACTTAAATAGCCTTCTAAAATCAATAATAAATAGGAAATCGCATGTTTGATATTCTGGTTATATTTTTCTAATATGAATATAAATAAATAGTATTAAAATATTTATCCTAGTATTAAAATATTTGTTCCAGTGCCACCTAAAATAATTGAGTATCACACATGGGGTTGCACTGTCTTACACCAGTGGCCCTTGGATTTGATGTGCAAGATTATGTGGGAGACTTGTTAGAAATGGCGAAATCTCCCAGGCCACACCCATACAGATTCAGGCAGCCAGAAGACAGTCCTGCCCTATAGTTATCTTTGGCACCTACCAAAAAGACTATTTGCCATTCCCTTGACAAGCTCTATACTTTCCTTTTCCAATACCTTTCCTCTTTTTATTTCCTCTGCTTGAAACAAATAGCTCTAAAGAAAAATAGGAACACTTTGTGCATTTGGAACACTTTAGTTAGGATTATATTAGGTACACAACATGCATTGCTGTGTCTAACGGTATACATATTTTTAGGTTTGCTAGAATTGTCAAATGTTCTCCTAAGTGATCAGACCAAGTAGTCTGTGGGAATTCCCAATGTTTCACATCCTTATCAACCCTTCCTTCTCCCTAAGCCAACAGAAATTAAGCCTAAACTTTCAAGTTCCAAATTAAATATCACCATCATAATAAAGAACTTTGAGTTGAATGAGACATCCCTCTATTCAACACCCTTTCTTCCCTGTCAACTTATTTCTATTTCTGTATGGACGCTTACAATATTCAATGTAACATACATCTATCCCCACTCCTGAACTACAAATGCTACTTTAGGGCAGAGGCCTTATACTTTGCTCAAAAGCAAGGATTATGTCTTGGTCATTTTATGCTTTCAATGTAATCGTTACCCAGATACTTGCTGAACTGAACTCTCTAAACATAGAATTAATTTAGTAATTTCTATAACATTTTTAAAATCATGTAGTTAAGGCTTTAGAATCTTCATTTATATAGCATTACAAATTCAATATTATAGTTTAGACTCAAAATACATCCTATCTAGAAAAAATAACTTTAAGTTGTTTTTATTTTTAAAGAGAAAAAAATAGCTTTTTTACTAAAAATGCCAAAATCAATTTTTAGGAAGAAAAGGAAAACTGCTTAACTTATAACCTTCCAATCAAAAGTAAATAATCAAATTACTAATTGACAAAGTGAGTTTTTGATACTGCTACAAAATGCTATTAACTTAAGAATAATACTATTAATAAAGCAAAGTTAAATGACTAGCAAAATTCTCAGTACTTCCGAATGATATTTCAATATGGTCTTTTTTTTGCCTCAACATTGTATATTACTCTGATGCATTAAGAGAAATGATTTATAAGTATTTTTCTAATGTAAAAATCCTAATAACTATCAGTATAAAACCACAAAAGAAATCTGTTTTTAATGAGAAAATATCAACATGAAACCCATTTGTGAATCTTGTTTTTCAACTTAGTAATAACAATTTGGTTCGGTTTGCTTTATTATCCTAAACTGACTTGTTTTAACCTGGGTAGAAAAAAAATTAAGAGAAATGGAACTTTTTAATGAAGTATGTTCATTAGTATCAATCTGTATTATAATATCATCTGAATTTGTATATTTTAGCACATATACAATACTTCATAAAGATAGAGAATTGTCAAACTAAAATACACAAATATTTCAAATTTCAAGTAATAAAAGAGGGGGAAATGTAGAATACATATTTTGTTAAGTTCACTTGGCCTTCCAGGTTGAAAACGGAGAGTAAAAAGGCGACAACTATGAGAAATGAAGAATAAGAAGAGGTTCTCACATATCTCATTTTCTCTCCTCATTCATTTTTCTGTCATGGTTTTGTTAAATTTCCTCTTTTACATGGCAGGTCAAGTAAAGTAAACCTAACTTATATGAAACCTTTTATTTAATGTTTTCATTTTATTTTTACAGGATAAAAATAAAATTTCAATCCACTATGTCTATTTTCCTAAAAAAATTAACTGTAAGTCAAGCAGTAATAAGGTATTACTTTATCTGAACTCAAGTTAAGAATTTCCAAAAGTGATCCTAGTATTACCTACCCATAAACTGATAAGCTATAGCTACTGATAGTAATAAACGGTTATGCTTATTTCCCCAATAAGTAAGCTTTTGTATTTCCCAAAGTACTAAATATAGACAATCCATGAGGCTCTATAAATGTTTAGCAGTACTGTACTCAAGGACCAGAAAAATGCAGAAGTTTAAAGGTAATGAGAAGGAGTTAAATAAACCTACTGCACAGATCCTATAAGTCGAATAGACCAGATTAGACAAGCTTATTGGAAGGTAACAACACAGCTCATTTGATAAAGCAGTTCGGAGAAATCCAAAAATACCATTTCTCTTTTTAAAAAAACCAAAGAAGCACTTGGACTAACAAGAAATAATGCACAATTTGGCTTGATCAAATACTTCATTAATTTTTTTCTACCCCCTAAGGTATTGCCCTTTTAAAATCCTCTTCAAATAAAATATAACCTAATTGCTTGCACAGATAACCTAATCCATTTGCAAAGGGATTTTTACTTCAACAGTGCCACCTAGTGGAGCAATCAATACTTTCTACTGTTCACTAGTTGGTTAAGCCAGTATCAAAGCTAGGAATCCCCAAAGTTTTATTTTCTAGTTCAATATTCCTAATAACATTAACATTTGAGAGGCAATTTTACAAAAGTGTAATAATTTACAGATTTTTGTCTTTTCACGGGATATCTCAAATAAAAATTAGGTCATTTACAAATATTATAATAATATTTTAAATAAAAGTACCTTAGTGATTTCTTCAGAAGCTCGTTTGAAGTCCTGAACGTTTCGACAGTAGAATCCTATTGTACAGCTAGGATCCATCTTTCGAAATGACATCTTTTTGGGAGAAGGGCAGTGGAATGTCTGTAATTTTAAAAATTCTTTAGGATTAATTTACTTTTACTGATGGACTTACGTACATACAAGAATATTACTAATTTAAAATTTGTTATCTGGCTTTTCTCAAAACTTAAATATGCTTCTCAAATGGTGTTTTAGTCTATCCAATGCAAAGAGTCCTTCCTACTCTCCAAAGCTGTAAAATATGAGCCAACACTGTGCATATTCAATTCACCAAATCTCCACCTTATGTGGCATTAGTGCCATTCTGCAAAAGAAAGAAAGTGTATCAAAGTGATCTAATTGCGAAAGGGAAGAAAAATGTGCCACTGAAAATGATATAAGCTAATACAAGGTTTAGAATCAAGTTGGCCATTTGGTAAAGCAGTTCACTTTTTCAAATATTCAAAATAAAAATTTCTATTGAAGTGCAATTAAGTCTGTTTTGTTAGAGTTTTTTAATGTTTATAATCCTTTGAATAAGCATATCAAGACTTTTTCAACAAATACATAGATTCATGAATGTTCCATAGTGGTGGGCACACAATGCAATATACACATGATGTATCCTAGAATTGTACATTTGAAACCTATATAATCTTATTAACCAATGTCACCCCAATAAATTTAATTTTTAAAAAATGTTCCACGGTGATATGAAAAGAGGTCAATTTAAGAGTCTTAGCAATTGACACAACCTACACTAATAAGAGAGAAATGTGCTAAATGACCGTACCTTCGCGACACCCATCAGCCAATCAGGAGTGAGTATGCAAATTAACCCAACAAAATTTGAGGGTTAATTTGCATATGCAGGCCCGGAGCAGCTGGGGGTGGGGCGTTCCACACCACCCCCAGCCACTCAGGACCTCTGGGCAGCGTGGGAAGGCAGAAAGGGGGCTCCAGCCAGAGCGAAGACAGTGCTGGCAGCCAGGGGAAGGAAGGCCCATTCTTGCAGGAATCTTTGTGCATCAGGCCTCTAGTTAGTACATAATTGCATATTCTTCCAACCCACTCTTCTACTTGACTTAAGTTCTTGTTTATTCCATAAAAGGCACAGGTGAAAATTGTTCTATTATGGCCCTTGCCTCCTTCTTACCAGTCCTCCTGTCCCTTTAATTCACTTTTCTGAGCAGTCACTGCACCACAGATGTCAATAGGCTGGAGAGACTGCTTTAGCCTCTCTACTCTTGCTAACGGGATGCGGCTATTAGTAGAGAATACAAAAGTAGGAAAGGGATAGAATATAAAGCTAATCATTCCAATCTTTTTCTTCACCACCATATTCTGGTACTTGGTTTAAGATTTTTTTTAAAAAAAAAAAACCTGCTTAAATGCTCTTGCTCTTAAAAATCACTGATGCCACCAATTCCTTTTAGTTGTTGTATATATTTAAAAAGATGTTTCTGGACAAAAGGAAGGCCATAAAATATATATTCATAGTTATTTGTATGTGCATAAATAAATTGTATAAGACATACAAAAATTAGCCCTAACCGGTTTGGCTCAGTGGATAGAGCGTCGGACTGTGGACGGAAGGGTCCCAGGTTCGATTCTGGTCAAGGGCATGTACCTTGGTTGCAGGCACAACCCCAGTGGGGTTGTGCAGGAGGCAGCTGATCGATGTTTCTCTCTCATCGATGTTTCTGGCTCTCTATCCCTCTCCCTTCCTCTCTGTTAAAAAATCAATAAAATATATTTTAAAAAAAAAAAAGACATACAAAAATTACCATGCTAAAGTGAGAGGAAGATGGGACACAGGGGTGGGAATTCTTTGTTGTATATTTTATATTTTTTATTTAATGGTTAAGCTCAATTAAGAAACAAACTATGCTGAATTTGAACTCATAAAATTAAAATTTCCCTATATTTAATGCCTAAAACTAAGGGATTTTACCTTGAAACCATCTCCCAAAATGTGGGGAAATGCAGGCTTTCATATATGTTATGTTCCTGGTAAATCAATCAAAATCCCTCTATTCTTTCCCCCTTCATTTGCATCTACTCAAGCTGCTTTTTTTCCCTTATGAATAGTTCAATCTTATGTAAGATTCAAATACAACATCATGGCAGTAAATACAGACCAAACTATGCCTTTTAAACAATGCTTAGCTAACACTTAACTGTATAGTGAGATCCAATCTAGCTAAACTGGAACTCCCAAGGTACTATCAACACAAGTATTGTCTTAGTTGGACTTCTTCTAACGTTGTTTCATGTGTTTTATTTATAAGGAGACATTAAAAACAGGTCTGGAAAGGCACAGAAGAGCTAAGTAAAAGCTTGTTAGTTAACAATATGCAGGAGTATATAGATATACTAGTGTAAGACACAGAAAGTTCTAGGTCATATTTACAAAAAGTTATTCTACATACAAGGTATCTAAAAATAGTCATATGCCCAACTCCTGCCAACAATAATAATCAAGGTTTGTTTGTTTGTTTGTTTGTTTATTGCTACTTTGGAATAAAGAAGGACCCAAGTTTGTCCAAAGCTCCAAAAAAATATTTTTTAACTCATATACAACAGCGACCTACATTATATTAACGCTTTGATTAAAGTTTTTTTGTTGTTTGTTTTCGTTAATCTTCACCCAAGGATATTTTTCCATTGATTTTTAGGGAGAGTGGAAGAGAGAGGGAAAGAGAAAGAGAAACATCGATATGAGAGAAACATCGATTGGTTGCCTCCTGCACGAGCCCTGACCAGGGCCTGGGCTGGAGAGGAGCCTGCAACCAAGATACGTGCCCTTGACAAGAATCGAACCCAAGACCCTGTCCACAGACCAACGCTCTATCCATTGAGCCAAACTGGCTAGGGCAATTAAAGTTTTTATGTAAGAACCAATAAGACTAAACCAGAATAGACTCAGTGCTATTTCACAATATTGCTTCAATCATCATAGATAATAACACTAAACTGTTATTCATGGCTGTTTTGACATCTGCCAAAAACTAATTATCCACAAAACACTGATATAAATCTCTGATCACTGAAACTGCTATAGGGTGTTACTATATATACATGGACTCATATTACAGTGAGGCATTTTACATCACTTAAATGTAAAATTATATTCTTTTGTTCACCCAAGAGGATTCTGAAGTCAAACCACCATTAATTTATAATTCAGAATCATTTCTGTTTATTGCAGAACAAGATAGATTTTAAAATATTTTCCCAGGTCGTATTGCAAGGCTGTTTATTTTATCATAATTCTTTGAACTATGCACTTATTCTTTTTTTAATTTTTAAAATTCTGACTATTGGTAAGAGTAGCACACACATTTTAGGGAGTGTTCACCTGAAACAATTCTGTGACAATGAAAAATGTTTCTGAAAAAACTGGCCAGGGTGAGTCAATTCTCGTTTATTTAATTTTTTAATACATTATTTATTCATTGCTTCAACAAATATTTATTAGGCATCTACCAAATGCCAGGCACTGTTCTAGGCTTATTATTTGGAATAGTGGATTCTATTACCTAAACATACAAACAATAATGAAACAAATGCTTTTAGGTGAAAATATGCTATTTGGGTGATGTATATGAAGCTTCCCTAGTTAACTAGAGAATACACTTACTAAAAAGCACCTCCTACCAGCTGCAGTTCACATGTGTAATTCATAAAGGGTATATGAGTGATTAATTCACTCATCCGCCTATCTAATCATATCACATCATTCTAATAGCCTTCATACCAGTATTCTCTGAATTACTAGAATAGATTAAACTAGTCACCACTGTATGAACCTAAAACCTGAAACTTGAAGTTGAGGGCCCAGGAATTAAAACAGACTAACATGTGTACTAATATGGTTTTTCTTACCTTATTAATAAAACATTAATATTAAGAAAATAGGATATTCTCTTAATAATAGAATAAGAGTTTGGTATTTATAAGAGTTAGAACTGGTCATTCCAAAAGTATAACATGAAGCTATAGTCTCTGGTTTAGGAAATTTTAACTTACTAAATACACATACATACATACACACACACACACACTCATCCCAACAGTTGAAACTCTTCCCTGAACTAACCATTGACCATGGGAACCCACAATTAAGCATCCCCTCAGTGTCACAAGACCATAATGCAGCAGAAAGAATTACAATGTGCTTCACATAGCACAATTCTCTAGTGCCTCCCCCAGTATCAATTCGTCGACGAGGAATATTTATTAAGGTTTACATACAGATACTGTGAAGGAAGAAAGCAGAAAGCAAACCTGGCTTCAAGAGGCTTGTACTTCAGCTGAGGTAACAGTTTACAAAGGGTGCTAGAATGTTTTATAATGTGTCTTTCTGATCACTGAAAGTTAAAGGTCTTGCCATTTTAATCTTGCAATTGATCAGTTTTCATAATCTTCTCCTTAAATATTTTTAGGTATTATCATTAGCTAGCAAGCTATTACTAAAACAAAGTACTAAACCACATTTGTAACTTGTGGAGCCTTGGAATTAGTGATCCATGCCACTCAAATGATTAAAATTATTTTAAAAGTCTGTAAAAGCATCAACTGGGGAAAAAATATCCAAAACAATGTACTAATTACATGTCTCACTTATGCACTCTCAGATTTTCTGAATTCAAGTGCTGGATCACAAAAGGACTGGCATAAAGGAAAAAAAAGTTGTTGCAAAATCAAACCTAAAACGAAAATTAGAAACCCAACTAAGCTCTTGAAAACTAGAGACTAAGATTTAATTATTAGACTTCAGCAAAATAATTTATCAGGTAGTCTCCTTAAGTCACCTTGTCATTCTCACCCTACTCCATCATCTTCTTTTCCTTTTTTCCCCTTTTTCTTTCTTTGTTTTAAACATGCCTAACATGTTTATGCTTCAGTACTGTTCTGCTGTATATTTACCGAGTTACTGGAGGCTTGCTCAATTATTGTGGCAGGGCTAGGGTGTCTAACAAGTTAGAGACAAGATAAATGAAAACAAAGGTATATCATAAATTAATATTCAGTAAGAAATTATTTAACCTTTGACTATGGTGTGGGTTATGGTTTTATAAATCAGTAAAATATGTATTATTAAGCTGTAATTGTAATACCATAAAAGCTTAGCTGCCTAGTACATCTCTAAATAATTAGAGTTTTCTTCATATAGTAAGAAAACAGCTCTTAATCCATAGTACCTCAAGAGGGAAATCCTTTATGCTGACATCTACAAAAGACTGGCAGTAATGAGGATCCATGTAAATCAAACTGTCATCTACAAGGACAAAACAGAAGACAAGTAATTCAAAAAACACCTTATTATTACACTGCTTACAATCCAATTTCTATGTAGAATAGCTGAAAAAAACCTGGGAGTAACAGCTTGCCAGACTGATATTCATTGACTGAAACATAGGTTTGCACAGGACAGATTAACTTTCGCATAATCAAATATGCTTGTATAAGCAGAATTTTTATAAAGTGATGAGATTGTCATTTAATTTTTGGTGATAAAATTACTTTCACAAACACACAATTATATTCTACAGTTTGCACATGAAAAATGTATCGCACTACTTTATTCTGACAGGAAGAACATATTGCTTGTCATTTTATCATCAACTAGCACCACTAACCCTGGTAAAAAGTAAATATGTAAATAGCAACTGCCAGAATGTGAAAGCAATGTCTTCTGAAGTTTAGTGAAACCAATAAATTATGCCTTGTTTATGCAATAACAGAAATTAAACATACATTTTGCAGAATCCAATTATGTTGTGGACCAAATGACAAATGAGTGGCTATGGTAGGACTGATGAATTTATAAGGTACTCATTTTGCTCTGTTAATCATCCTGCTTCCAGAGGATCTGATATTAACTTACTGACTTTCAAAAGAAAACAAGGAAGAAATACACTTTACTAAATCACTAACCTTGAAATCCAGCAAAGTAATATGACTGTTTTGGTTTGCCACCAATAATCCCCACACAATATTCAAGACTTAAAATACCCTGCCAAAAGAAATTAATTCAGATTTAGAGTCAAGAAACAAATGGTAATTATTCAAAACAACTAAATTTGTATTACCAATATTAGGGTTCCCAAATTTTTCACCACCAGTTTTATTTTTATTACATTTGTCCTCATGTTCTCAAATCATTCTGTCTAAAAAAACTATCTTCCCTTTTCTTTAAATCACTCAACATTAACATGACTAAATCAAGTATTCTGACCAGCATGTCACTCAACAACATGGAACAACTACTGTGTGCCAAATACAGGGACGGACAACGTCACCACGTAAAGACAATAACATTTCCTGCCAAAGCCAGAACACCTTTCTATTGCTGGTGCAGCCTTATTGCAATCAATGTCTTTCCATCGGACTTTTGGAAAGGCTAGAAATTTTTCTTAGATCTTGTTGCTGTTTTCGTTGAACCGTGAATCCCAAACTAAAACCCATTTTCTAACCAATGGCACTTACTTGACAGATATTTTTATACTACTTCATTTGGAATAAATACAATGACTAATGGAAACGTTTTAATCTAAGGAAAATAGTAATTACTATTTTATTTAAAGCTAAATTATTTTACTAACTATAAAATAACCGAGATACCTGAATAAATAATTTGATATGCCCCTCAGCATCTATTCTGAGAACTCTATTTAAGCTGGGCCAAATAACTCTATACCTTAAAAAAAAAAAAAAAGTCCTGTGGGATCAGTTAAAAATATGTCCAGTGGGATCAATAATGTCTTCTCAATAGTTCCTGCATTAATTTTAGCATCTAAAATACTAATACGTTATTTTAAAAAAAGAAAAACAACCCCAAAGTATTAAACAACAGTTAAACTTTCCTTCTCATAAATGAGATGTTTTGAAATCTAGAAGATATAAAAATAAAGAATAAACAAATGCTTCTTTCTCTTTAACAAGTAATCAAACCATAGCATTTTTTAAGCTTAATTATTTTCTTAAAAATATATGGTCATTGTAATAAAAACATACAGTAAAAATTTCCCAAAACCCTTCCACTTAAAGCTCATCTTAATTAACATTTTGGGGGAAATCTTCTTGACATCTATCTATATGACATATATTCACATGTAGATTTACAAATAAAATTTTTATATGTGGCATCATACAATGTATACTGTTATAACTATTGTCTCTCATTATGTCATAAATATTATTTCCTATCAATAAATATAGACCTATATTATTTTTAATGACTACAAAATATTTTATTTCGCCGAAACCGGTTTGGCTCAGTGTATAGAGCATCGGCCTGCGGACTAAAGGGTCCCGGGTTCGATTCCGGTCAACGGGCATGTACCTTGGTTGCAGGCACATCCCCAGTGGGGGGTGTGCAGGAGGCAGCTGATCGATGTTTCTCTCTCATCAATGTTTCTAACTCTCTATCCCTCTCCCTTCCTCTCTGTAAAAAATCAATAAAATATATATTTTTTTTAAATAAATTTTTAATATTTTATTTTATGAAGATAACAAAATGTGCTTTAAAACCCCCATTATGAATATTTAAATTGTTTTCAGGTTCTCACTGTTATAAATAACCTTTTCAGTCTTGTGAAAATATAGAGGATTTTTGGGAAAGGAAAACTATAACTAAAAAATTTAAATATACTAGAGAATGCATATTGGGTTAAAATGTTAGAGCTAACTATAAAATAAGTTAGGATGAAATTATAAAAAAAAAAAAACCAACTTGACAATAATAGTTATTTATCATTAATGAGTCCACTGCTTTCCCTTAAATAAAAATCCTAACACAATTAGATAGTGTCTTACTTTAACTTGAGATCACCTGATCAGCTGAAACACAATGCTATGACATAGGGACCCACGAGGGAGTGGAAGTTCTAAGTCCCTCAGAGCTGAGAAAAAGAAAGAGAAAATATATATAGCAGGACTCATTACCAATTCTTCTCAGAAGAAGAATGAGTCCAAGTAATGGAAGAAAGACTTTGGTTCCTGACATCTATATTCCCTTTACAACATACTGGAGCAGATTTAGCTATTAACACTTAGAAGCAGATTAAGGAGCTCGAATGCCATTACATATAAGGGGCTGTATTTCTGGAAACTTGAAACACTTTTCAGTTCCTAAAAAAACTTCATAGTTATCTAGTGCTGTGAATTTATTGAGCTGTATCCCTGGAGCAATAAATAAGACTGAAGTAATCAGTCAAAAAGGAAAGTCCTAATTTGTCTTGCTGAATAAAGAGAACATATTAGATTTTCCTCATTCCTGGTCCCTTAGAAAATATAAATGAATGAATGAATGAATGAATGAATGAATGAATATAGATGATAGGTAGGTGGGTGGATGGATGGATAGATAGATGATAGATAGATGATAGATAGATAGATAGATAGATAGATAGATAGATAGATAGATAGATAGATAGATAGACAGACAGGCAGGCAGGCAGACTGACTTCCCGTGGTAAGAGCTGATAAAGCACCACACCAAATTTCTTTCTCCTTACAGAATAGTAAAGGAGAAGGTACCATCTCTGAAATACTGTGGAATTACTAATGAAAACATTTGAAAAACACAACTGAATGGCGAATTTTAGAGGGCAAACTATACAATGGCCTGCTAGGAAAAAATACAACTGCTGATGAAGAAGGAAGAGGAAGCAGAGGGGGAGGGAAGGGAAGGCAAAAGATGAATACAGGTGGAAGAGGAGGTAGAGGAAAAGAAAGGAGAAGAAGAGGAAGATAATTTTTCTTTTAGGGCTATTAGGTACTTTTTTTCAATTGTAAGTGAATGCCTCTTTACATGATTTCATTTTGGCTTCTGACCCAACCACCCGCTCTGATCAAGCATAAAACCTAGCATATGATCTACTTCACTTGGCCACTTCAGCTCTTTTTACCTGATAATTGAAAAATTAAAATGTGTCAATAGTCACTGCTCTCTCATTTTAGTGGACTATAGTATGAATTAATTTAGTAAAAACTCAAAAAACTGTTACACTTTTAAAAGTCCATGTTTTAAGGAAAACCAACCAAAAGTTCTAGTCTCTCTTACCAATTTGCTATCTGAATTTGACCATAGCACTTAACTTCTGTCTTTTCTGTTTTATAAAGACAATCCAGTTCCTGACTGTGAGGGCAAAATGAGATTAACCTGTATTGAAAGTGTTATACAAATAGGAGAGTTTACAAATATTTGTTGAGCAACTCCTATATGCCAACCAGGGTTCATTTCACCACAATTCAGGCTCCAATGAATCACTCAGGAACATTAGGCAGTCCCGCCATCTGAGAGATACTGTCAATACCTCTAAGTAGCAAAGCCCTCGGCCAGAGATAACATTCCTCAAAGCCAACTGCAGCCCACTCCACCAGCAATGGGGTTGTGGCTAAAGGAGTCAGTTCTAAGATTGGATCAGTTTCTAATCTTTTCATGGTAGTGGGAAAAGGAGAGGGAATCCAGTTCAGATTTTGTTAGAACCTACTGAGACATGACAAGATGCCCCAAGTCTTAAAATCTTCAAAGGACTCTCTAAATAAAATGGTTTATAACTTCGCACATTCTACCAATAACTCCATTAAAGAACCCACATGTTAGAAATCAAAACCCCATTTCTACCTAAAGGATTAATATGTTATTAATATATGATATTATTGGCATTATTAGTAACAAGTGTACCTACAAAATTTTAGTAACTGTTAGGAGAGCCAATATGCCAGCTAAAAGATTTCCATATACCACATACTGAAAAGAATTGGTCTAGGTTTTTAGAATCAGTACAATTTAACCTGAAGATATATTTCCCAACATATACTTAGGGACCACAATATGGGATTAATGCTTCATGTGGGGGAAAAATTATTATGAGTCATAAAACACAAATCTAGACTTTATTTCAAGATCACTATATCTCATAACACTCCATTCAAAAAGGAATTTGATCTCTGCCTTTGGAAAAATGAGAAAATTTATTAAAACTATGCAAATAATATAAATATAATACTAACCAGCAACTAAGTATTTCAAAAGTTAAAGTTGGTGCCCAAATAAAGATTAGGTTATTTAGGAAAAAAGAATTATGAAATAGAACAGATTTTTAACTGGTTATTATGAAGAAAACAAAGTTGGAACCTCTCTACAGTGTATCTTCATCATTTCTGTCTATATAAATAATCATCCTAACTTCTTATGGACCTCATGGTGACACAGGAAACAAATTAATAGATAATGCAGCCATAATAGAAAAGTCAGTTTATTTCAATAACTACTTGACATAATTTAATGTGGGTTTTATGAATAAATAAAGGTACATACCTTTAAAAATCACAAATAACAATAATGAGAAATGTAGACATATTACAAATTAGAGGCCCAGTGCACGAATTTGTGCACCAGTGGGGTCCCTCAGCCTGGTCTGCGGGACTGGGCCAAAACCAACTCTCTAACATCCCCCGAGGGTTCCCGGATTGCAAAAGGGCGCAGGCCAGGCAGAGGGACCCCACTGGTGCATGATCAGGGCCGGGGAGAGATGCGGGAGATTGGCTAGCCGGGGAGGGACCGCGGGAGGGCTCCGGGGCATGTCCAGACCATCTCGCTCAGTCCTGATCAGCCAGACCCCAACAGCAAGCTAACCTACCGGTTGGAGCATCTGCCACCTGGTGGTCAGTGCACGTCATAGCAAGCAGTTGAGTGGCCTTAGCATATCATACTTTGATTGGTTGAACGGCCAACCAGTCGACCAGACCCTTAGCATATTAGGCTTTTATTACATAGAATTATGATTTTTGCTGCATCTGTGTCTCCTTGACTAGCTACACAGATTAAAAGGCTTTTCATCTTGTCATAGAACACTGCCCCCTTCAAATCACATCTGATCTTTAATGAAATTTGAAATCTCTGTCAGCCCTGGCCCGTGTGGCTCAGTTGTTTGGGCGTCATCCATGCACCGAAACACTGAAAGGCTGTCAATTCAATTCCCAATCAGGGCACATGCCAGTTTGCAGGCTTGATCCCTGGTAGGGTGCATGCAGGAGGCAGACTATTCATGTTTTGCTCTCACATTGATGTTTCTCTCTCTCCTCCTCCCATCCTCTTTCTTTAAAACTTAATTTTTTAATATTTTTTTTAAATATCTAATGTCAAACTTTATGATCTACAACTATAAAATCATCACTATTCATTTCATAGAAAAATATTGCAAACCTTCTATATTTTTCATATGAGCTATTATTGCCTTAAAAAAATAAACAGCTCTCATCTCTTACCTTTATAAACTCTAAGTAGTCGGTGTTGGTTCTTTCTCCACCAAGTCTAACAGGAACTAGAATAATAACAGCTTTGTCATCTGTATTACCAGAGGCCACGGAAGCACACTGTTTATCAATTACATCTGAACTGTAAACTGAAAAAAAACACACAATGAATATGTATTAAATGGCCCTAACCGGTTTGGCTCAGTGGATAGAGCGTTGGCCTGCGGACTCAAGGGTCCCAGGTTCGATTCCAGTCAAGGGCATGTACCTTGGTTGCGGGCACATCCCCAGTAGGGAGTGTGCAGGAGGCAGCTGATTGATGTTTCTCTCTCATCGATGTTTCTAACTCTCTATCCCTCTCTCTTCCTCTCTGTAAAAAAACAATAAAATATATATTTTTTAAAAATATGTATTAAATGTTCTCAGAAACATTTTTACCCTAATTCCCCCACACTGGCCAGTCACCTGATCTCTGACGTCACTATCAAAGTCTCAATGAGTTAAAAATACCTACCTCATTTATGCACTCAACAGATACTTATTGAGTAGCTACTACATCGCACTGGGGCTTCAAGAGTGAGCAAAATGGAGAAAAGTCCCTCTAAAAGAGCATACACTCTATACAGGGAAATGGGCAATAAATAAATAAAATATATGTCAGATGGTGCTTCAAAGAAAAACAAGGGGAGAAAGATGGATAGGAAATGCTGGGGGCAGGGTCAATTTAAAATCAGATGGTGGGCAAGATCTTGTGAGAAACTTAAAGTAAGAAACCAAGTAATGCAGATACCTAGGAGAAGAGCATTCCAGGCAGAAAGATCACCAAGTGCAAATGCCTTAGGGTAGAAGCACAGCTAGCATGTACCAGGAATAAGAGGCGGGTGCCTCTGAAGGGAAGTGAGCAAGGGGTACAGGAGATAAAGCATGAGGTAAGGAGATAAAGTTACCGACTAGGAGAGAGTGAAGACAGACTGTGTGCACTCTTAAAGGCCACTGTAAAGACTTCAGCTTTTACTTGAAATGAGATGGGAAGCCATTGAGGAGTTTTTTTAGGAAAGGAATGTCCTGCTCTGACTTACACTTCACCAGTCTGGTTCACGTGTTGAAGGCAGACTATAGGCAAGGGCTGAAGCCCAGAGAACAGCTAGAAAGCCCCTGCAGTAATTCAGCAAGAGAGGATGATGGCTTGAACAAAGGCAGTAATTATGAAGACTGGGGATGGTGACAGCATGGTCCTGTGGAGGCAGGGAAAAGTGATCAGTTTGAAGATAAATAATTCTCTAATACATTAAACGTAAAGTGTGAGAGATGAAAACGGAGTCATGGGTGATTTGAAGGTATCAGCAAGGGGAGGGAGGCAAATATAAGAGGGAGGATTGGAAACTCGGTTTTTAGACACGCTAAGTTTGAGATGCCTATTAGACATGCAAGCAAAGAGGAAGGCAGTCATGGACACAAAAGCCTGGATTTGGGGAGAGGCCCAGGGTAGACCTATAAATTCGGGTACTGACCGCAGACAGATGGTCCTGTAAAGCCAAACCCATGTTCACGGAAAAAGACATGGAGTCTAAAGGCTGAGCACAGCACACCAACTATTTTAGAGATCGGGGACATAAGGAAAAACCAGCAAAGGAGACGGAGGAGTTGGATGGACAGGAGATAGAGGGAACCTGAGAGTAGTGTTCTGGAAACTAAGCAAACAAAATGTTACAAAGAAAAGGAGCGCCGAAACCGGTTTGGTTCAGTGGATAGAGCGTCGGCCTGCGGACTCAAGGGTCCCAGGTTCGATTCCGGTCAAGGGCATGTACCTTGGTTGCGGGCACATCCCCAGTAGGGAGTGTGCAAGAGGCAGCTGATCGATGTTTCTAACTCTCTATCCCTCTCCCTTCCTCTCTGTAAAAAATCAATAAAAAATATATATTAAAAAAAAAAAAAAAAAAAGGAGCAAGTGGTCGACAGTGTCAGCTGCTACTGACAGACTGTGTGATGTAAAGACTGAGAAGGGACCACTGGATTCAGCAAGATTAAATTATTGATAAGGGTAGTTTTGGTGGAATGATGGGTGGGAGAGCCTAAGTGGAATAATTCAAGAGAAAATGAGAGAATTCGGTAGAAGCAAATACAGACAAAACTTTATTTTGTTTTGTCCAACATAAAATAGTTTTATTCAAAACTTACTTACACCCACACTCCCTGTCAGTTTAACCAAACTCTTCTGCTCTTCCAGTGAACTGCTTAACAAATTCTGTCTCTTGTGCCCCAGTTCTTCCCTTTAAATTCCAAATTTAGACTTATGAGCTATCAGAATCTTTGGACGCAAGCTTCCCAATTTCCACTAGTCAGTCTAAATCAGCGATTTTGAACCTTTTTGTCTTATGGTACATATAAACTAATTACTCACATTCTGTGGCACACCAAAAATATATACTTTTTTGGCCAATCTGACCAAAAAAAAAAAAAACAACAACAAAAAAACAGGTATAATTTTGAATAATTCACAGTGGACAGCTATTATTATGTTGGCTGTTGTTATTTTTTATTTAACAATCTAAGGGAAAAGAAGTCACTGCCCCTAACTAAATAGTCAGGTATTGCATGTTTTAAAAATTCTCGCCCTAGCTGGTTTGCTCAGTGGATAGAGCATTGGACTGTGGACTGGAAGGACCCAGGTTCGATTCTGGTCAAGGGCACATGCTCGGATTGCGGGCTCGATCCCCAGTAGGGGGCGTGCAGGAGGCAGCTGATCAATGATACTCTCTCATCATTGACGTTTCTATCTCTCTCTCCCTCTCCCTTCCTCTCTGAAATCAATAAAAATTTATTTTAAAAAAAAATAACAAAATAAAAAATTCTTGCAGCACACTGGTTGAAAGTCACTGGTTGAAACCAAAGCTACAAAAATGCCACAACAGTTCTTTCCATTTGTTTCAATGGAAACAACTTTCTCCAAACAACTCAGTAGTGGCTTCTGACTATAGACCTTTAAATTCTCTCACTTTTCTAAGGCAGTGTACACATGACCATCTCCTATCTCTCACTTCTCTGAACTAATACACACGCGATTCAAATGAAGTTTCCCTTCAGAGAGGTCTACTTCCTCCAGAAGCAAATATTGCCACAGTAAGACAAAGTAATAATATTTCCACTGGCCTGTAAAACAACTCCTCCCTTATCAAATGCCTCTTACCCGTCATTTTTTGAGGGCCTCCTACTTACTGAGGTGTTCAATGCTAGAGGGGTATAATAGCAAATAAGACCCTGATTTCAGCGTGTCTGGTTCAATCGTCCAGATGTTTTTCCACCACTTCTAACATATGTAAGGACTATGAAATAGTCTAATTCCATAACAAGCTCACTCCAGCAGATTCCCAACCAAATAATTCGGATGCCTTTCCCCTACCCCTGCTACCTTAACAATCATTGATCTACGGGGAGAAACAGATCATCATAAGGTGATATTACAAGTGATTTCAAGTGCAACATTTAATAGAGATATTTCCAAAATGTTATAGAGCACAGAAAAATCAACTAACTCTGCCTGACGGGAGTAGGAAAGACTTCACCGAAGATGTAAACTTTGAGAATGTTCTTAAAGAATAAGTTAAACAAGAGGCCTTTTAATAATAAGGGACATTCTAAGCAGAGGCAATATGTGCAAAGGCATGAGAAAACATAATAGTATGTGCAAGGAATGGCCTGAAGGTTGAAAGAACTCTGGTGTATCAACATGGAAGACAGTGTTGGGAGGTGATGCTGGAAATGCAGGTCAGAACAAATTTATAAAGGACGTCGTGTGCTTCATATGCTAAATAATGAGGCCAGAGTAAATGGAGAGTCATAGGTTTTTAAATTAAGGGACATGATCAGTTTCTGTTGATCAGATAGATCGAAAAGAGGAGAGACACAAGGAAATCAAGTTAAAGTCCAAGTTATAGATAAGGGTCTGATCTAAATCAATGAGAGTAGAGAAGTGAGAAGAGATTTCAGAAAGAAATTTTTTAAGTGCAATTGGTAAGCTTTGGTTGAGGAGAGTCAAGAATAAGTAAGTGTATGCATATGGACATGATACTATTAGTAAAGTAAAAATAGAAAGGAAGGAGTGGGGTAGAGGGAAGTGATGAGTTTAATCTTAAACATGCTGAATTTGAAGTGTTTGAAAACATCTAGGTAGAAATATTTGAAGGGCAGAAGAAAACATAAGTTACCTCATATTAGCACAAGCAACATTGAAAATGTAGTTTCAAACGTCCAATTTATAAAGGACATTGTACTGTAGTATATACAGTGCAGAGTCTTAACTACTTTAAGCCATAGAAAGAGATGCAATTACAAATGAAGAGAATACCGAATAAGAAGAGGATGAAATGAAAGGAAAATGGAGCCTTTTAAAATACTAATGATGGCAGAGGGGGGAAATTATTGATAAAATCTGGCTTCACCTAATTCCTAACCCTATAATTTATCAAAATACACTACACTAATATAAACTCTTCCTTTAGGATTCTGAAACATCAGTGTTAAAGATTTTAAAAACTACTTGAAAATAAACAAACCATTTACTAGTATATAATGAGGAACTTTGTGTTGTTTAATTAACAATATGTAACATTTAAAGACCAAGGCTGTTTGTTAGCAATAAAAGCACAAAAGGCAAATTCATAAATTTATTTAATGATTAACTATTTAAGTACATCCTTTGGCTAATTAGCACTCATAACACATCAAATTTTATTTGCAAGTATTCCTAGCTAAAACAAATATATAGTACCTGCAAAAATCATACTCATCTGAAAATTTACAATTTTCATTTTCATATGGCTATCAGCCTTTCTTAAAAACAACAATTAACCTTAACAAAAAAACAAAGTGCATGTGTACTTAGTTACCATTCTTTCCACATTATAAACACTACTTAGTTATTAGGGTATCCTTTACAAAATAAAGCATTTTGCAAATACCTTCATATTAAACTAGAGGCCCAGTGCACAAAAATATGTGCACGGAGGTGGGGGGGGGGGGGCTAAGTCCAGCCTGACCCCTCTCAGAGTCCAGGAGCCCTCAGGGGATGGCCTCCCTCTGCTGGAGATGACCGGCCAATCAGGGGAAGGCAACGCCCCCGTCACGCCTCTGCTGCTGCCACTGTTGGCCACCATGGCTGCCTGAACCTCAGCCCTCGCAGCCACCACGGCTTGCCTGAGCCTCGGGCCGGCCCTGGCAGTGGCAGCCACCATCATCAGCTTGCCTGAGACTCAAGCAGCCGCTGCGGCTTTGTCCGGAAGGACGTCCGGAAAATATCCGCTCTAATTAGCATATTACCCTTTTATTAGTATAGATATGATTGAAGTACATTTAACTTTCCCCAAACATTAACATATTTTATCCTGATAATAGCATTTCTATAAAAAGTAAATTTAACAGTATGTGATGGCTTATTTAAAGGCACTTTTATTTTATCAGCAAATTAAAGTCTCTATTTTACTCCCAACAGAGTTTAACATTATTATAGATATTGGTGCCCTGGCCAGTGTGGCTGAGTTGGTTGGAGCATCATCCCCAACACTGAAAGGTGGCGGGTCCAATTCCTGGTCAGGGCACATGCCCAGGTTTCAGTTTCAATCCTGGTCAAAGCACATTCGGTAGATAGCCGGTCAATATTTCTCTCTCTCATTGATGTTTCTCTCTCTCTCTCCCTTCCTCTAAAATCAATAATACATACATACATACATACATACATACATACATACATAAATATTGGTCATTAAACAGAAGAACCAAAACAATAAAACAAGGCAAAATTCTGGACAATAGCTGCAACATTAGATGATGTACTGAAGCACTATTGCAAAACAAATCCAAACGAAGAATTTTACCTCCTGGAAACATAACCATTGATGAGAAGGTACTTGGCACACACTCGGCCCAAATATATATCTTTGTTAAATTTTCCCATCTAGCTTTTTCTAAAGTAGTCATTTTAAATATTGGAATTTTCTTTAATAGCTTATTTTAGTATTGCAACTAAGAATTCATAGTATATTAAGAAATATTTAATAAGTGCCTACTATGTGTAGGGGGTTATATAGGAATACAAATGTGTAAGACATGGTCCCTACCTTCATAATCATCTATACTAATAATAGAGGAATATGCAAATTGGCTGGGACGCCGTAACATAACGACCGAACAGCAGGGACCTGAGGCTGCATGGCTCCTGGCCGGGGCAAAGGACCTCAGGTCGCGCCCCCTACCCTGGTACCGGGCCTGGGGACCTGAGGCTGTGCCCCCCCACCCAGCGGAGCTTGACGGGGGACCTCAGGCTGTGCCCCCTGCCCTGGCACCAGGTTGAGGGACCTGAAGCTGCACCAAGGGACTTGAGGCTGCACCCCCCCACCCAGCGGGGCTTGACAGGGGACCTGAGGCTGCACCCCCGGCCCGGCGGGGCTTGACGGGGGTGGGGCCAGCTGGGTCTGAGTCTCACCCAATGGGGGTGGGGCCAGCCAGGTCTGGGTCTCACCCAATGGGGTTGGGGCCAGCCGGGTCTGGGTCTCCTGCATTTTCAAAGTGCGTGCACAGCTGCGCCGAAACTGGTTTGGCTCAGTGGATAGAGCGTCGGCCTGAGGACTCAAGGGTCCCAGGTTCGATTCTGGTCAAGGGCATGTACCTTGGTTGCGGGCACATCCCCAGTAGGGGGTGTGCAAGAGGCAGCTGATCGATGTTTCTCTCTCATCGATGTTTCTAACTCTCTATCCCTCTCTCTTCCTCTCTGTAAAAAATCAATAAAATATATTTTAAAAAAACAAAAAAAAAAACAAAGTGTGTGCAGGTGGTGGGCAGGGGCTTGACTCTAAGTCCCACAGTGCACCCCAGATTCTGACAGGAGGGAGATTTTCATATACATTTTAATAATTTTCTTTCATCTCTGACACTTCTATTATAGAGAAAGGGCAAATAGCAATATTAAAATATTTCCTCTAATTAATTCCCTTTTAATGTGCACGAATTTCATGCACCAGGCCACTAGTTTAGAATATAATTGGGATAACCTAAACACATATGAAAAAGTCTGAACAACTGAACAGTTGAAAATTAAAATTATTTATATTCCTTACCTGTACAATCTTGCGCAACATAAATAGTTATTCCTCGTAAATCAGGGTGTTTTGCTTCTTCAACTGCTTTTCTAAGAAATAACAAGTACATCCTTTAAAATCCTAGCTGTTCTTTTCAGTTGGTAAGTAAAGAGTTACGAGGAAAGAAATCCATCATTTCCCTGACATTCTCTTAACTTGTAATGTCTGCTTTCAAAACTATCCTCTGAGTGGTATCAAAAATCAGTTCAATTTTTTCAAAGTTGATTATTACACTAAATTACTCTAAGAACATTAAACACTTGCTAACCAATGGTATTACAATATGCTTCAAGGTTTGCTTCATATTAACTTACAATACTGACTAGCAGTGAATTTCTATTTGTCCACTGGTACACTTATGAAAGTCTTTTTCTTTTCTTTAAACAATAGCATGACTTTTTTTTCTTCATTCAAAAACCTGTATGGCATGAACAAATAAATTTCCTAATTTCAAGTCTTAGAATTCTATAGACCTAACTGAAAATTGAAATATATTTCTAAGTGAGTATAATGTTCTCAAAGGTGCACAATATAGCCCTGGTTGTTGTGGCTCAGTTGGTTGAGTGTCATTCCATGCACCAAAAGGTCATCAGTTCGATTCCCGGTCAGGACACATGCCTGGGTTGCAGGCTCAGCTCAATCCCCAGTAGGGGGCATGAAGCAGGAGGCAGTGGATCCCATGTTTCTCTTTCCCTATTCCTTCATCTCTAAAATTAATAAAAGCATTTTTTTTAAAGGTGCATGATAGTTTTTAAAAATCACAATATCTTGCCCTAGCTGGTTTTGCTCAGTGGATAGAGCATCAGCCTGAGGACTGAAGGGTCCCAGGTTCAATTCCGGTCAGGGGCACATGCCCAGGTTGCATGCTAGATCCCCAGTGGAGGGCGTGCAGGAGGCAGCTGGTCAATGACTCTCTCTCATCATTGATGTTTCTAGCTATCACTCTCCATTTCTTTCTGAAATAAATAAAAATATATTTTTTTAAAAATCACAATATCTTGTAAAAGGAAATTACACAAGTTATAAAAATATAAATATTTTTACTTAACTATATCTTTATAATCTTTAACTTAACATGCATGTTAACTTATTATACATGTTTGTTTAATAGTACAGAAGGGTCAATAACTATAGGCCATAAGACAAGTATGACCTACGGTCTGGGTTTGTTTTTTTTTATAAGAATGGTTTTTACCGTGTAAAGGCTTGTTTTTAAAAAGAAAGCAAGAAAGAAAAAAATAGAAAAGAAAAATGAGCAATAGAGACCTTATAAGGCCTGCAAAGACTAAAATATTTACTATCAGGCCTTTTACAAAAAAGTCTTCTGCACCTTGAAGAGTAGAAGCTAAGCATTTATGCTTATGCTTTTATAAATGCCATACCAAGCTGAACTTGATATTATTAACAATCCATTTAATAACATTATGCAAATACTTTTTCAATTGTAAGCATCTGACCTATAAAATATAACAGTAATTTAATATAGTATGCAAAAAATTTGGTAATAATTTCCAAATTTATATATGACTGTAAATGGAATAAATTTACTACAACATACTATACCTGGATGACATATTAATAATTCCATTTATCTACACTAATAAAAGCATAAGATGCAAATTGACCATACCTTCGCGATGCCCACCAGCCAATCAGGAGTGAGTATGCAAATTAACACAACAAAGATGGTGTGTTAATTTGTATACACAGGCGCCGAGTGGCTGGGGGTGGGGTGGGGCGGGATGCTTGCGTAGTCGGCAACGACACAGGCGTTCCACACCGCCCCAGCCGCTCCAGGCCTCTGGGCAGTGTGGGAAGGCGGAAAGGCGGCTCCAGCCAGAGCGAAGGCGGTGCCGGCAGCCAGGGGAAGGAAGGCCCATTCTTGCACGAATCTTCGTGCATCGGGCCTCTAGTAGTAATAATAATGGGACATACAACAAATAAGACTATTTTTAAAAAACTTAAGTAGTATCCAAATAAATGGCACACAAAAAAATGAGGTATAGAGAAATTTGACCTTAGACTTTTTTTTTTTTTTTTTTTTTTCAGAGAGGAAGGAAGAGGGAGAGAGAGAAACACAGATGATGAGAGAGAATCACTGATCAGCTGCCTCCTGCATGCCCCCTATTGGGGGATCAAGCCCGCAACCTGGGCAGTGCCCTTGACCAGAATTGAACCTGGGACTCTTCAGTCCACAGGTCGACACTCTATCCACTGAGCCAAACTGGCTAAGGCGACTTTCGATTTTTTTCTAACTATTCTGTCACAAACTATTTTACTAAGATAAAATTATAATATTAATAGTCCCATACAAGAATTTGATAAATGCAAAGAAATGCTGAAAACATCCATTTTAGTTCTTGACATTTCATTACACTATCAGTACATTACAGCCCCCAAGTTATACTAAAAAAAAAACACACAAAAAACCTGTAATGTTATGTATGTTCCAAAGTTTAGTTGTTAGTATTTAGAATAATTCAATAAGGTAGTTTAATGAAAACCTGGTTAGAAAGAGACTTAGATATCTATATCTGTGAGCAAATTAAGAAAACTGTCAGTAAATGAAATGTAACTACAGTTGCAAAATGTTTCAAATAAAAGCTCCTTTATGAATATTCACACATAGTTAGACTTTAAAAGTTCTAATGACGTATATACCCTGCAAAAATCAGTATCTCTGAGCCTGAGAACCTCTGCCATGAGATCAAAGATTGTAAGACATTTTACCTTAAAATGTGAGCCACCACAGCTGGTCCATACCAATCTCCAGCTTTTTTCCCAGACTTCTTTCCATATTCTATCAGTCGATGTAAGCCAAAGAGAGCCAAGGGGGAGTCACCAAACCAAGAGACGATTTTCCTGTGATAAATTTCATTTCGCATTTCATGATCATCAGAGTACCTCCCAATTGTGTCCTTCAGAGAAATTGTTGGGGTTTTGAGTTCTCTTTCCCCTGACAGCGATGCTTCAAATGATGCAGTAAATTTTTTTACAGTGTGGGAAGTCCATGATTCAGAGTCTGAATTTTCAATGTTCAAAGCATCAGGCCAGGTCCAAGCTATAGTAGTTCCAAAGCAAGGTGTTCAGATCTTTTAAATAGTTAGACTTTAACAATTCTACTAAAATAAGTATGCAGCATTTAAACTCAGATGGGTTACTAAACTAAAATAGTAAGCTCAGAAGAGGTAAATTTATAGAGACAGAAAGTAGATTAATAATTGCTTATGGAACAGGAGTGTATTGGGAGTAAATACTAATAGATATGAGGTTTCTTTTGGGGATGATGAAATTATCCTAAAATTAGATTATGGTGATGGTTACAGAACTTTGTAAATATACTAAAAATCACTGAATTGTTCACTTTAAATGAGTGAGTTTATGATATGTAGATTATATCTCAATAAAGTTGATTTAAAAAAGAGAGGGCAATGGAGGAAAAAAAGGGATATATGTAATACTTTCAAATAAAGATTTAAAAAAAAAAAAGCAAATAAAATGCAGCCAGTTTGGCTCAGGTCTTGAGTGTTAGTTAACCTATGAACCAGAAGGTCATGATTAGATTCCCAGTCAGGGCACATGATCAGGGCACATGCCCCAGGATGCGGGCTTGATCGATCCCCAGTAGGGGGCGTGCAGGAGGCATCCGATCAATGATTCTCTCTCATCATTGATGTTTCTATCTCTCTCCCTTTCCTTTCCTCTCTGAAATCAATAAAAATATATTATAAATAAATAAATAAGTACACTTTTTTTAAAAAAAAGAAGCAAATAAAGGTATGAGTGGAGAAATAGGTCAATATATCGATAATGCTTACTTTTGAGTAGCAATATTATTCTCTGGACTCTTCTATAGTTTCTATAATTTCTAAAATTGGACTGTATTACATAAAAACAGGGGGGAAAATCACAAAATGAAAGACCCCCTCCAAAAAAAGAAAGTGAGAGAGAGAGAGAAATAGCAAACTCAGGCACACATAGACTATTCTGGATATGCTTTTTTTCTTTTCTTTGACAGCACTGAGATGGGATAAAGTCTTTTGTATTCCATTACCTGTACTGCTTATCAGATATCCAGTCTTGACCACCCAAAGGCACAGTGAACATATTCACTAACATTCAGAGGATTTATGAGAGAATAACTTCAGAAAACAAGTTTGTTTTGGTTATGTGTTAAAATAGAAGTCTGACTATGGCAATTTTAAATATTTTTAAATGTTTTTTTCTCATACAATCCTTTCAGAATAACATAATCATTGTTTAAGGAGTAATATGAATTTGCTAGTAAATGAAAAGGTATAATAAAGTCATTATAGATCAGAGTTCTTTAAAAAAGTCAATTTTTCCACAATGTCACTGTTTTTAATAACAATACAGTCCCCAAACATAGATGTAATTTCAAGTTAACAAAATGAGTCCTAGATTCAGAGATCTAGTCAAGACTATGAAAAATATTCCAATTCTTGCCCCTGATTTCACAAGACTACAAATAAATCCATCCCAGAGTTTAAAAATTCTCCTTCCTTGCATTATTAACACTACTTTTGAATAAACATTCTCTACATGATCTCATCAATAATCCCTATAGAAAGGTTACTAAATATTTGCCATGCATTCAGAAAAACTAACAAAAAATGACAGCACTTAGTAACCATATATGATAGCGTAAAATGATAAACTAAAACCCTCCTACAAATGTACATATTATTAAAAAATGTACTAATAGGAAGGGTAAGGAAGGTAGCAAACTAGAAAAAAAAGATATATGTAAGTTAGGTATCAATGACATTTTTGAGAGTCTAAAAGACTAAGTATGATGACCTTATTAAGAAATGCCTAATCAGCCGAAACCGGTTTGGCTCAGTGGATAGAGCGTTGGCCTGCGGACTGAAAGGTCCCAGGTTCAATTCTGGTCAAGGGCATGTACCTTGGTTGTGGGCACATCCCCATTAGGGGGTGTGCAGGAGGCAGCTGATCAGTGTTTCTCTCTCATTGATATTTCTAACTCTCTATCCCTCTCCCTTCCCCTCTGTAAAAAATCAATAAAATATATTTTTAAAAAAAAGAAATGCCTAATCAGTTTAACTGATTACAGTCATATCTATAAAGATAAAAATAATTTTAAAGCATTATTGATATGTAGAGAGAAAATAAAGAAAGCAGTGTAAAATTTGTTACAATAATGTAAATTTAAATAATGTAAAAATATTAACTATCTGCTCAAAGTCACTGCTATTGACCTGCCCAGGATTTACTGAACTGGAGATAATCCAGAGAGTTCAATAAAATATATATATATATATATATACCTAAGCAACTGGCTGACAGGCCAACCAGCCAGTAGCTATGACACGCACTGACCACCAGGGGGCAGACACTTAATGCAGGAGCGGAAACCACAGGCATGGAAACATGGAACAGACTGATGAATCTCAGAGGGAAAGGGGGAGAGGGGAGGGCGGAAAGAGATTAACCAAAGGTCTTATATGCTAACTAAAGGCCCAGTGCACGGATTCATGCACCGGTGGGGTCCCTCGTCCTGACCTGTGGGGATTGGGCTGAAACCAGCTCTCTGACATCCCCCGAGGGGTCCTGGATTGCAAGAGGGTGCAGGCCAGGCCAAGGGATCCCACTGGTAAATGAATCCGTGCACCGGGCCTCTAGTAAATAAGTAATAACCACACCAAAACAAAGGCTACTAAAAACTGAACTTACTTAATTCATGGTAGTAGCCAAGAATAATAGGTTATGTGTCACATGTGTTTTTGAAAGGGGAATCATGAAAGTTTATATATAAGTCATACCTGACCCAATTCAATAAGGATGCAATATGTTAGATTAGTTTCAACTTTAGAAGACATTAGGGAGTCAAGAAATTAACCACAGGGAATTATATGCAGTTTAAAAGCTGGCGTTCAAATTTAAAAAAAAGACAACAGAGATTTGATTTACCTCTACCAAGAAAGTGTAGTATGAGTCCTTGAGCCAATAGCATCTGGCTAGTTCGTAATGTACAGCCCCAACCACAGTCTGTTGTCAGAGATGAGCCTTCTATTTGAGGAAATTCTTCCCTGTAGGTCAGCCATATTCTTGAAATAAAATCTTTACGAAATTCGTCTACATTTCCCGAAATCACATGATCTTCTATTGTACATCCAGATCTTGCAGGTAACATTTTATTTTCATCTACAAAATAAAAATATAAATTATAGTCTAAATATATGCTGAGTATGTCACAATTTTCCTAATCTTTTTTTCTATTTAAATGAAGATAAATCTTATTCATCCTAATCAGACTATTCTGAAAATCAAATGAGAATGAACTTTGAATGTTTTGTATACTCTAGCACTAATATAAGATATTATCAGTAATATTTTTGTTAATAATAATATCCTATAGTCCAAACATAATTGACTCTTTTATGAGGGGATAATATAAATATATCTTTTCTTTTTGCCTCATTTGGCTCAGGAAATAGATATTAGTACTCTCTAAATTGAGATCTGCAATAAAAATATCATCATTATCAATACATAAAAATGTATTTGAACTTAAAATCAAATAAAATGTGCACACTGTATTCATTGTCATGAATATTTAACTCAAATTATAAAATCAAAACCAAGATAAAGAGTAAAAATATAAAATTCTTATAGTTATCCTTTTATGTGGAAATAAAAATTTTTAAAAATTATTGCAACCCATATATATCATTTTTAAAAACTTTTTCAAATTGATTACCTCTAATATAATTTCTATGTGAAAACTATGGTCACTGTTTTCCCAATCTATACTAATAAAAGGGTAATATGCTAATTAGACTGGATCAACCAGCCATCTTCCAGACTCCAACTTCCTTCCGGACAAAGCCATGGTGATGGGGGCCAAGGCAGAGGCAGTTAGGGGCGAAATCAGGCCGCAGGGGAGGGCAGTTGGGGACAAGATCAGGCCAGCAGGGGAGGGCTGTTGGGGCAAGATCAGGCCGGCTGGGGAGGGCAGTTGTGGGCAAGATCAGGCTGGCAGGGGAAGTAGTTAGGGGCGATCAGGCAAGCAGAGGCAGTTAGGGGTGATCAGGCCAGCAGGGGAGGGCCGTTGGGGGCAAGATAACCAGCAGAGGAGGGCAGTTGGGGGCGAGATCAAGCTGGCAGGGGAGGGCAGTTAGGGGCGATCAGGCAGGCAGGCAGAGGGGTTAGGGGCAATCAGGCAGGCAGAGGATCAGGCAGGCAGGCAGGTGAGCGGTTGGGAGCCAGCAGTCCCAGATTGTGAGAGGGATATCCAACTGGAGAGGGTGCAGGCTGGGCTGAGGGAACCTTCCTTCCCCCCCCCCCACCGTGCACGAATTTCATGCACCGAGCCACTAGTATTTTATAAAACACTAGTGCTAAAAATGAACTAACATCCCTTGATTACTCCGAGAGAGGGTCTTAATAATCTTTACAACCTCAAAATGCAGCACAATACCTAACATAAGTAGATCCTAATAAATGTTGGTTGGTTTGGGTGGGTGGATGGTGGGTAGGTAAATCTGCCTACAACTCTCAATTCCAAGAAGTTCAATTTCTAATACCCTTCGAGAGGATGCTCAAGCAGTTTTATCATGCTTTTATTCCTCATCCTTCCTGCACCTATTCTTCTTCAAGGCCATTTTGAAAAAATTACAATCACCCAACAATAAAAGCCCAGCGACCAAACAGCGGAATGACCAAAACAACTGGTCAACCAGTCGCTATGATGCGCACTGACCACCAAGGGGCAGAAGCTCAACACAGGAGCTGCCCCCTGGTGTCAGTGCGCTCCCACAGTGGGAGCACCACTCAGCTGACAGGGATGAGCAGCGCTACCACAGCGGACAGATCCCCACAGGCCACACCCACCACCAGTGCACAAATCCCGTGCAATGGGCCTCTAGTATATCCTAT
The DNA here is from genome assembly GCF_027574615.1 of Eptesicus fuscus. Lineage (NCBI taxonomy): Eukaryota > Metazoa > Chordata > Mammalia > Chiroptera > Vespertilionidae > Eptesicus > Eptesicus fuscus. Next base: position 43,892,887 of record NC_072481.1, on the reverse strand, counting down.
CTAATAAAGAGCTAATATGCCAATTAGACCAAACAGCAGAACAAGCGTCCAGACGACCTTCCAGACAACCTTCCAGACAAAGCCGGGGCTGCAAGGCCGGCCAAGGCAGCCAGGGCTGTGAGGGCTGAGCCTCTTGCACGAATTTCATGCATCAGGCCTCTAATATATATGTATTCAGCTTATTGGAGCTAAGTTGCAGCATATAGTTTCAACAATAATAAAAAGAATAAAAGCCAAGCCCCATTATCAATGAATATCTCTCAATGTTAGAGGTTAAAGTTAATTAAAAATAAAATGCCTGGAAATTGAACATAGCACTAAAAATATGTCCAAAACTTCCACTTTAGAGACATTTAACTTTAAAACTTGATATAATAGTTTCTAGTAACTCTCACACCTCATCCTGTGGCTTGCCAAACATATAGTTCCTAACCTCCTACTTAGAAGTAGTTATTTCCTTATTATCTTAAGATCTAGACTCCTCTTAATATTTACTCTAAATATTATTGGAAAACTGCTAGTACTAAATGAACTTAGTTGTCCTGTTAACTTCCCACTATCTGACTGATTTGCCTTTGTCAAAACTTTAATTAATTATATCTGCAGTCGTGCATGGAACACATTCTTAGAAGTGTGTTGTTAGGTGATTTTGTAGTTGTGCAAACATCAGAGTACACTTACACAAACCTAGATGATATAGCCTACTACATACCTAGGCTAAATGGTATAGCCCAGTGGTCAGCAAACTCATTAGTCAACAGAGCCAAATATCAACAGTACAACGATTGAAATTTCTTTTGAGAGCCAAACTTTTTAAACTTAAACTTCTTCTAACGCCACTTCTTCAAAATAGACTTGCCCAGGCCTTGGTATTTTGTGGAAGAGCCACACTGTGGCTCACAAGCCACAGTTTGCTGACCATGGGTATAGCCTATTGCTCCTTGGCTACAAACTTGTACAGCACATTACTTTACAAAACTACACATGAGGTCAAATCAAGCATGAGAAAATAATGCAATCAAGAGATGTATATAAGCATAACCAATGGACGCAAAACACTGGGGTGTGAGGGCATGCATGGGAGTGGGGTGGGGGGGCAATGGTAAGATATGTACACGTATAATACCTTAATAAAAAAATGGAAAAAAAAAGAGAGAGATGTAGTAAACACAAGATGTATAAGGCTTCTGGTAGCCTAACATGATATCGTTTTACAGCAAAAAATTTTTATAAGTAGAAAGAGTATTCTCTAAAATAACAAAAATATAATACAGGAAATACAGAAACCAGTAACATAGTCATTTATTATCACTATCAAGTATTCTGTATTGTACATAATGGTATGTTATACTTTAATACAATTTACAATAGGGATTTTTCAGTTCCATTATAATCTTACTAGTGGCCTGGTGCAAGAAATTTGTGCACATTAAAAGGGGATTAATTAGAGGAAATATTTTAATATTGCTATTTGCCCTTTCTCTATAATAGAAGTGTCAGAGATTAAAGAAAATTAGTAAAATGTATATGAAAATCTTCCTCCTGTCAGAGTCTGGGGCACACCGCGGGACTCAGAGTCAAGTCCCCGCCCACCCGCAGCGCCTCAAAATCGCACGGACCCAGACCCAGCTGGCCCCACCCCCATTGGGCGAGACCCAGACCCGGCCGGCCCCACCCTAGTCAAGCCCCGCCAGGCAGGGGGCGCAGCCTCAGGTCCCGTCAAGCCCCACTGGGTGGGGTGCGCAGCCTCTGGGCCCCCGTCAAGCCCTGCAGGGTGGGGGGCGCAGCCTCAAGTCCTCTGGCACACACCAGGCAGGGGGTCGCAGCCTCAGGTCCCCCAGCGCACCCTCAAGTCCCCCGGCCCAGCACCGAGGCAGGGGGCACGGCCTGAAGTTCATCGGCCTGGCACCAGGGCGGGCGGCATGGCCTGAGGTCCCCCAGCCCGGTACCAGGGTGGGGGCATGGCCTGAGGTCCCCTGGCCTGGCTCCAGGGCCGGGGGCACAGCCTGAGGTCCCCCAGCCTGAGCCGGGGCGGGGGACATGCCTTGAGGTCCCCCATCAAGCCCCACCAGGTGGGGGACGCGGCCTGAGATCCCGTCAACCTCCGCCAGGCAGGGGGGCACGGCCTGAGGTCCCCCGTCAAGCCCCACCGGGCAGAGGGTGCAGTCTGAGATCCCCTGTCAAGCACTGCCGGGTGGGGGCGGCGCAGCCTCAGGTCCCCCGGCCCGGCGCCAGGAGGGGGGCGCAGCCTCAGGTCCCCTATCAAGCCCTGCCAGGTGAGGGGCACGGCCTGAGGTCCCCCGGCCTGGCATTGGGGCGGGGGACACAGTCTGAGATCCCCTGTCAAGCCCCATCAGTCGGTGGGGCGCAGCCTCACGTCCCTGCTGATTGCTCATTAAGGCTCGTTATGGGAACTCGGCCTCTGCTATGGGTGCAGCCATCTTGTGTTACGGAAACCCTGCCTCCGCTGTGGGCGCCGCCATCTTTGTGATGGCATGACGGTCAATTTGCATATTCCCTCTTTATTAGATAGGAAAAGGGACCACCATGTTCTAGGTATATGAGGTCCATCACTGACTGGAACATCATTATGCAAGGCATAACTATATACTGTTTTTTTAAATCTACTTCAGCATCCCTCCAGATTTCAAGTACACTAGAATAGAAGGAATATATATTTTTAAATTTTTTATGTATTGATTTGAGAGAGAAATTTGTTGTTCCACTTATTTAGGCATTCACTAGTTGTTTTCTGTATGTGCCTTGATCAGATTTCAAACCCACAACCTTGGCTTATCGGGACAATGCTCTAACCAACTGAGCTACCTGGCCAGGGCCAAAGAGAAGGAGTATGTTTATTTTGTGCTGCCCTGAATCTTCAGCACCTGCCACAGAGTTCAGTCCATAGTAGATGTGCAATAAACATTTGTCAGATGAATGTAAAATATATGGAACCAAAAGAAAAACCCATTTTTTTTGTTTGCTTTGTTTTTGTTTTTTTTGTTTTTTATGACAGAAGAGACTGGAGAACTTTATGAAGGATAAGAATGTCTGACAAAAATCTATTACAAAAAAACTGGAAAGTTGATAAAGCAAATAGAAGAGAATTTCTGGTAATATTGAGGGCTTAGTCAAGGCTGATTATCACAATCAGAAATCACAACTAGACAAGCTAATATGAGAAATAATCAGAATTTAAGCAAATTACAAAACAAAACCTCAGGAGCACAGTTATTTAGCAGATGTGGGGTAAATTAAATATGCATATGTTTAAAAAATGGGAAGGTATTAAAAGTTGGACAAATAACAGAAAAGATACTATTAAAACTGACCAGGCACATAGGAAAGAAAACCCAATGGAATTACTAGAAATGAAAAAATATAATAACTATAATAACTAAAAACAGGAGCTTAGTGTAGGATTAATTACACACAGCTCAGGAGATAATTAAAGAACCAGAAGTAAGAACTAAATAAATTATTCAAGACATAGCACTGAGAGACAAAGTAATAGTAAATATGACCAAAAGAATTTCAGAGACATGAGAAAAATCTAACAGAGCGATTTATCAGAGATACAAAAAGAGAGAATAGAAAGAATGGGGATGGCTGTAATTAAAAGTGCTGAAAATTTTTCAGATTTTAGAAAAAATATGTCAAAGCAATCACTTCTATACCCATGGCTTCAATAACTTTTTTATATACTCTAATAACAATACAACTTTAAATGTTTTTATTTAACAGTTTTATTTTACATAAAATGCCTCATTTACTAAAACCAGATTCCAAATTGCTCTGTGAAAACAATCACAAAAAAATGTGATATTAGTATGTTAACTTTAAGACATTTCTCTAATTGCTTTATTTGTGTGTTTGATTTAATGTGTGCTGTTTTTGAAAATGTAAGTTGGGATGTCACCTAACAAACTTAGCCAAAATAAATTTATAACAAACTTTCAACCAGCAAGCTCCACTTGGATGTTCCACATAACAGAGCCAAAAGTCACCTTCCTCCACAAACCTACTCCTCCTGCTGCGTTCCCCCTCCAGGAGGAAGTCAGTGCTCTCTAACCACTCGGGATCCTTGCCTGCAGCTGGCTTTCCCAGGGCAGGGCCAGGGACCAACACAGGCTATGCCTGGCATTCCCACCCCTAATTCCTTCCCCGCCATGTCTAGCCAGTTTCTTAACTACCTGAAAGCCCAGTTCTTTTCCCTATTTTCATTTTTCAAACCTGCCTGAGACCCTCCAGTCCTCAGTCTTTCCTATTTATAGCTCTATTTAAGGTCTTGTGGGACTATATGACGACTTTGGGGTATATATTTTTTCCTTTCTCAATAAAAACTTTAATATCCCAACATTGGAGTATTTATCCATTGTTACCTATCCAGATGGTACCTAAGTGAAGGAATCAAGTTAAGGGCTTGGTGGTACCCGTGCTCCCGCCTGTTAAGCGAGTCGATAGGACAATTCACGTGAAAACAATTTAGGGTTTGTAATTTAAGTTCAAAATAGAGACTGACATGGGAGAGGCTGTATGGCGTTCAGTGAGCTGCTTTCAGAGTCTCAGACGGAAGCTGCCTATTTGTTCCAACTATAATTTGAACACAGAAGGAAAGAAAATTGTGGGAAAGAAAACATAAAGTAACTGAACGATGTGACATGTGCCTGCCAGTGCTGCAGAACATAGTTTTTTGTTTGCTTGCTTGTTTTTTACCCAAAGGAGAACCCACAGAGTTCTGATTACTTTAAAATTTCCACTTTTAAACAAGTATGTTTTAGTCTTACTTCAGTGATTTAACAGACTCCTCTTTTACATTCACCGTTCTAAAAGAGAGGTGTTGTAAAAAATAAATAAATAAATAAATAAATAAATAAATAAATAAATAAATAAAATAAAAGAGAGGTGTTGTGTTCATGAGACTATTGGTGTAAAAAAAATTTTTTTTTCAAAAAAGAAAACAAATTTAGACTTTAATTTGTAGTATAAAGTTTGGGGCATTAAGATGCCAGATCCTGCACAAGAATGCTTGTCTCCATGGCTCCCTCTCTCCTCTCCCCTCCTGTTGATAGAATCCTGTTCAACTTCAAGAGTGTTGAGGTAAGCCCAGCCGGTTTGGCTCAAGGCGACAACCTATGAACCAAGAGGTCACAGTTTGATTCCCGGTCAGGGCACATGCCTGGTTTGCGGGCTTGATCCCCAGTAGGGGGCGTGCAAGAGGCAGCCAGTCAATGATTCTCTCTCACCATTGATGTTTCTTTCTCTTCTCTCTCTCTCTCTCTCTCTCTCTCTCTCTCTCTCTCTCTCTCTCTCTCCTTCTGCCATCCTCTCTCTCAAATCAGTAAAAAAAAAATTTTTTTTAAAAAAGAGTGTTGAGGTAAAAGTTCTAAAGTGTTGGGGGGGAGAAGAGAGAAGAGAGGGAGGAGAGAGGAAAAAGAGAGGAAATGTTTGATTAAAATAATTATGGGTAACAACGTGGCTAATGAAGACTGTGTTCTTTTAAGTAAAAAACATTCTGTCATAAAGATGTTAAAGCCCCATTTGTCTCACTTAAATGCCAGAGATTATTTGATTTCATAGAGGAAATGTATTATAGTTCTTATTCTATTTAAACTTTAGTTAAGCTCTTCATTTCATTAAAAGTTAGATTAAGCCTATGAGTTCACCCAGATGGGACGTGGCTTTGTAAATGGGAAGTACTCTTTTTTTCAGAATTTTTTAAGACAGTATTGTGAAAAAATAAACAAATTATGAGAATTAATTGTGCCTTTAAACAAAAAGCAAATAATTATTTGTAAAAACTTCTGCTCTGCGTGGTTCTGTACGGTAAGCCTCTGAGTGATTTTACAAACCAGTTAGTAGATGATAGTGATAAAAACCAAAATAGGGCCTTTATATAATTTTTTAAAAAGATTTACAACTCACTTTCATGTATATCTCATTTGGCCCTTCTAACTACAAATAAGGCCCATGTATATTCTCCCTCTATTGCTAATGAAGAAGCCGAGACTTAGAGATAGATCTCAAATGACTGTGTAACACAGCTACTGAACAGAAGCTGACATGGAGGTGATAGATATGCCAAATTCAGTTCTTGTGATGCTTTAAAAGCTCTTTAGAATGCAGCTCATGTTTTACAATTCCTCCACAAAGTGGGTCTATCTTAACTTACCCCGATTTTGAACATTTCCATTCAAAATTATTGTATATACCTCAGAGGCAACACCTACCTCTCAATCCTATGTCCATAAATTCATTATAATGAGTAAGAATAAAAAACGACGTCATAAAATAGCATGAATTTACCAGGCAAACAAGCTGATATATGTTAAAGAGTTTGTCCCAATGACTTTGAATTGCCCTGGACAGAACTTTAGGAGAAGCTGGTAAGAAAGCAGGTAAGGATTAAGCATTCTGATAAGAAGTGTTAAATCAGAATAGTTAACAGAGTTTGTGAGTACATAATTTACCTTTTTATGTTCAACATGATAGTAAAACTTTCATTTCAATTTGTTTTTAATTTGGGGGAGACATTCAATAAAGGGATATAAGAAACCTCAATTTCAGCATTTGCCTATTATCAAGTTTCCATAGAAACAAGGTCATAGCACTAAAATATAAAGTACAAGCACAATGAAAGTTTGCTTTTAATGTCTTTATTTCAGACAATTTTCTATCAGTTATCCTGGAAACTAAGAAATACCTACTTATGTGTAAAACATTTTGGCTTTTCTATAATGGAGAATTGAATTATTTGGTTACACAAAATTATATATGAATGATGCTCTGCCTTGTTCTTCTAAGACTGCAACATGATTTCTTCTAAGTCATTTTAAAGAGCTATTCCTAAGAACCTAGTATAGATTTCAGTCAAACTTAAAAGGAGTTTTCTACTACCTTGCCTTTACCTATCAATATATCTAACTGATGGTAGTATCCATAACACAATAAAGACACTAAAGTACTGTGATACAATTTTATGATTGCTCATCAACTTCATACAACCTTTTATGTTATGACCCTATGAGCTTTCCTAATTTTCTGGCTAAAGATTCTCTCTCAAGTTACCCCTTCCTCCCCCTCCCCCTAAGGAGTGAGTAGGGAAGGAATTGGCAATATTATGTGGAAAAATCTCTGAGCAACATCTTTCCTCTGCTTTTTCTGGTAAGAATGTTAATAATCATTTGATGGAAAAGATTTAGAAAATATAGAAAAGTCATAAAGAGAAGTAATGACATAAAACTCCTGAAACTGTGCTTGACATCTAGCGAGCGCTCCAGGATGTACTTCCATGCACTGCATGGAGCTCTACTGCATGACTCTGGTAGCTGTTCAGTGAACCATCAAATGGTTGGAGCATCATTCATTTACCCACCCTTTATGGTTGGCCCTCTTCTAAAGTGAAACTGTATATAACCCTATATAAGAAAAGACTAATATGCTAAGTGTCCGGTCGTCAGGCCGTCCGTTCAATCAATCAAAGCGTAATATGCTAATGATATGCTAAGGCCGCTCAACCATTCGCTATGACATGCACTGACCATCAGGGGCAGACAGGTGACCAGCCGACCAGTCACTATGATATGCACTGACCACCGGGGGCAGACACTTCAACCAGTAGGTTAACTTGCTGCTAGGGTCCGGCCGATGGGGACTGAGTGAGACGGGCTGGACACACCCTGGAGCCTTCCCACAGTCCCTCCCCGGCCCCGATCGTGCACTGGTGGGGTCCCTCAGCCTGGCCTGCACCCTCTTGCAATCCAGGACCCCTCGGGGGATGTCAAAGGGCCAGTTTCGGCCCCATGGCAGAACGACCAGTCGCTATGATGTGCACTGATCACCAGGGGGCAGATGCTCAATGCAGGAGCTGCCCCCTGCTTAGCCAGAGGTCTGGCTCACAGCTGGCAAGCATAGAAGCATGGCGGTAGCCTCTCCCACCTCCGTGGCAGCACTAAGGATGTCCAACTGAAGGCTTAGGCCCGTCAGTCGGACATCCCCCGAGGGCTCCCAGACTGCGAGAAGGCGCAGGCCAGGCTGAGGAGCCACCCCGAGTTCATGAATTTCGTGCACTGAGCCTCTAGTCCCATTATAATGTGTTATTCTAAGGACTCATAAAAACGGATGCATTGTACCTCCCTATGGAATTTAGGATGTCATTTCATAGTTAAAGTATTTTAACATTAAATGTTCTTATCCCAAATTAAAGTTGCTATTGGTTTCTCACTGAACATTACAACGCATCTTTTAAATTATTTTTGTTTGTTTTTGTTTAAAGTATTACATATGTCTCCTTTTTCCCCCATTGACCCCTCCCCAGCCACTCCCACCCCCCAGGACAAGCCCCCATCGCCCCAGTGTCCGTGTCCATGGGTTATGCTAATATGCATGCATACAAGTCCTTTGGTTGATCTCTTACACCACCCCCCACACACACACCCTCCCCTTCCTTCCCTCTGAGGTTTGATGGTCTGTTCAGTGTTTCTCTGTCTCTGGATCTATTTTTGTTCATCCATTTAAGTTGTTCATTATATTCCACATCCTCTTTTAAATTTTTGTGGTTCTGGTGTCTTTAATTTGGAATTACTACTCCAAGATCTGAAAGTAATGCTGATCTTGGATGACAATTCAGAAGATATCATTAGAGGTGAAGGAATTAGCCAAAGAACACATAAGCATAGCCCGAGGACACAGACAATAGTGTGGTGAGGGCCAGGGAGGGGTGATGGAGGTTGGGTGGAGGTGGGCAAAGGGGGAGAAACGGGGGATTCCTGCAATAGTATCAACAATAAATTACCATCAAGGTGCAGCAAGCATCACTGCAGTGCTCACTGAGAAAGAGAAGAATAAAACAATATACATCTTAAATGCCACCTAAGTAATTAAAATTTAAATGTGGATCCATTTTCTCCCTCTATCCAAACTGCAGAGCAGACAGAGGAAGAAGCCAGTCCTGATGCTGACTCTGGGCCAGGGGCTTGAGAAGCTTCGCAGCACCTGGGTAGGAAGCTCAGCCTTGGAGCCCAGCTTGTCCTTGGAGATAGGATCAAGGTGTCACAGGAACCGTGCGTTCCCTTTCCTCTTCTAAAGAGGTCGGTTTTAAAATGAGATAACTTTTTCATAAAACATGTTACATCTTTTAAAAGCAAAATCTTTGCATTAGAGACTTCTCAGAAATACCCATTTTGCATCAGATGTGACTTTTTGTGATTTGCCACCTATGTATTGGCCAAGTGATCTTTTAATTGCATCAGAATCTTCGGGTGCCTATGAACTGGGTAACTCGGGAACTACTTGGTTTTCTGGTTGTCCATGGTTCCTGTTCCACGCCCTTGCTAATCAATGCCTGTACCTGCCCATCTCCCACTGAAGGGCGGTCACTTGAGCCAGCCCCTTCCTGGCTGCAAGCTCAGTAGGTGTGTCTGGGGCCTGGAGTTGAGCTGCCCACACTTGACCTTTCAAGTAGAATTGCAACTGCATGTAATTAGCATCTGTTCATTACTGCTAGGACTAGAAGACTCTTTTTTTGCTATTTTCACAGTAGTATTTTTTCGGTGATGCATCAGACATTGCAGTAAAAAACAAATCTGAGTTGACTGAAGTTTTACTGAAGTTTGCTCTCTTAAGCATATTTTAACTCAGGAACAACATCCATCGCCTGATCTCTCCACCACTGTGTTGTCAACATCCCAAGATGGTCTCTTAGGAAACCTGCCTTGATTGTTGATTGAAGCATCAAGTGGGAACACATAGTATGTTTTTACTGTCCCTTCCCCTGATGGGATGATGATTGAGATGCTTGTGTAATGCATTACTTTTTCTTCCCGTGGATCCAACATTTTACTAAGCTTTTTAGGGAGCAGAGAAAATGCATCTGAGAGCAATTTTTTCTACAAACCTGCCCTAATCTATAAACAGACTGCCTACATTTTCCCATGTGACCTTCTGAGGGGTTGGGAGTTGTGGGAATGGTAGAAAGGGGCACTGTTTACCCCAAGGGTTACTTCTCTGCTCTCATCTTTCAAGGATGGGGCGACAAAGCCATTCCTGTCCTGAGATGTAAAGAAGCACTTTTAGTTCCACATGATACTGATATGTGGCATTGGAAGCTCTGTCCATTGTGCTTTGCGGTGTGTCTCTGTCCATGTGTACCAGAGCGTCCGGGATGCTGAAAACCTCCTGCTTTTTGTGGACTTCCTGAAGTCTCTCACTTCATTTCTCCAGGACACACGGGGTCCCATTGACTGCCGTGGGGACACCATGTACATACCACAGACTGTCCTGGTATTGACTACTCATGCTACATTGTTGTAGTTATTAAACTGATTATTATTCTTATGTTATAAATAAATAAAAAATAACGTTCCATTTGGGATAAAAGTATTTGAGTGAATTTTCATCTTTATGCTGTATTTGTTTTTTGAGATCAAAAGGTTAAATTGCATGTTTACTGCACAGCTTAAGAATCATTTCAGAGTTTTAGCTACAGTTAAAATATTTCTAGCTTGGAAAATTTAGTCCTCAAAATAATTACACTTTTCAAAAATATACCATCTTGATCTTCAACTTTTTAATAAAGATTAAGTGCATTTGCAGTAAAACACCAGAAAAATGCAAAATGGTGTTTTATACAGGGGTGGGCAAAAGTAGGTTTACAGTTGTGCATATGGAAAAACATGTAATACAAGAATAAATAATAATATAAGAATAGACTGTGTTTCATATATTCACAACTGTAACCTACTTTTGCCTACCCCCTGTATAATATATAGATATTTATGATTATTGGCTACTGGAAATTTATGTGTTATGTATTTTAAAAGGCATCAAGTAGGTTTTCTCTCTCTCCATCTTTTGTGTATTAGTGAGGGATCCTGATAGGAAAGTGTGACAGATAGCATGATGAAACTATTTTATATTAGTATGAGGAAGGAAGGCTGATCTGAATTAGTTTTAAAAATACAACAAAACCTAGCATGTTAAAATTGTTGAACCCTGGCTGTGTGTGTCCCATGCACTGAAAGGTTGCTGGTTCGATTCCTGATCAGGGCACATGCCTGGATTATGGGCTTAATCCCTCGCAAGAGGCATGTTTGCTCTCACATCAGTGTTTCTCTCTCCCTCTCCCCTCCTTTCTCTCTAAAAAACCTATTAAAAATATTTGGTTTTAATAGTTAGTATTCTGTGATATTCAAAAATGCTTCTATTTCTTTCAACTACTTATAGTGACTGGGATTAATTATTGGCCTTAAGGAAGAGAATTGTCCTAACATAGTTTAGGCTATTTCAATATTTGATTATTGCTATATTGTTAGGCTCTTTACAAATCAATTAATACTTCAAAAATAAAAGACTACTTCTAAAGTGTGTTAGTTTATTCTCTAGAACAATGATTTTCAACCACTTTCATCTCATGGCACACAAAAACCAATTACTAAAATTCTGTACTACACCAAAAATATATTTTTTTGCCAATCTGACAAAAACTATGTATATTTTTATTGATTTACAAAAAAAAGTAATAATAATAGTATATATCATCCCCTTTTGCTCCAAAGTGACATTTTTTAAAAGTAGGTGTCTATAGTTGTATATAATGATTTCTGGTACTAAGAATTAACCAATCAAATGCAACCTTATTATACAACATGACCAATAAGATGTAACTCTATTATATGACCTACTAGAGGCTCAGTGCACGAAATTCATGCACGGGGGGGCGGAGGGGAGGGGAGGGGGCCCCTCAGCCCGGCCCGCACCCTCTCGCAATCCCAGACCCCTCGGGGGATGTCAGGCCTAAACCGGCAGTCGGACATCTCTCTTGCAATCCAGGACGCTGCACCAGTGACCATATTTTTCATACAGGTGAAAGGTATCTTGCTGTTGTCTGTACGGCTACATTTTTTTGCCTCGATTATAAAAAGTAGTACATAACATGATCCTTCTGAGGCAATAGTACCATTTTCCCCATCTGATGGGTGGAAAAACTGAAGCAGAGAGAAGTTAAGTAATTGGCTTTGTCACACAGTTATAAGTGTCAGAATCAGGGCTGACCACAAAATGTGCAAGCCAGAGTCCATGCATGTCATCGCTGCATCATCCTGTCTTTTCAGTGTTAGAGTTAGCCTTGCCAAGTTTTAATTTTTAAATCTAAGAGATTGTTACCAAAATACAGGGTAGGGTCTCTAGGTCTGGCCAGTGATCTGTGGAGCAACCAGCAGGGCGATGGCGGGGGGGGGGGGGGGGGGGGAGGGGGGGGTCCACTGGCACCCACCTTAGCTGATGGCCTGGTGCCACCCGCTTGCCAGCCCCGCCCCCCCCATCACCCCACCACCACCGCCAGCCCCGCCCCCGCCACTGCTGCCAGTTGCCTGCCCCACCCCCGCCACTCTGCCCACTGACACCTGCCTTGGCTGGCTTGGCGCCGCCTGCTCGCCAGCTCGGCCCTCCCCCGCGCCCCCCTTCCCGCCAACGGGTCATTCCACAGGTCGTTCTGCTGTTCGGTCAATTTGATTATTAGGGTTTTATATAGATAGATATATTTTTAAGACAGGGTCTTCACACCAGAAGGGTATTGTTGTGTTGGCTATGGTCATTTTTTTAATTTGACAATCTAAGGGAAAAGAAGTCAGTGCCCCTGACTAGTCAGGTATTTTTTAAAAATTCCTGTAGCACACTGGTTGAAAATCGCTGCTCTCAAAAAGGGTCTCAAAAAAAGTTCACTGTCACCACTCCAATACCACTGCAGATAAATTTGAATTTGTTTCTGTAGTAAAATTTACCTTCCAGCTGTAACTGATTTTAAATCATTTGTCAAACACTCACTGACAGCTGTGAGTGCTCAGCAGCTGGAGGTAGGAGAGAAGTGAGAGTCCTCCCTTCCCTGGAGAAGCTTACTTTTTTGTGAGGGGGATGCCCTGTAAGCAGTTGATACCTTGTAACAAGTGGCAGCTATGTGACTGTACAGAAAGGGAGAAGTTTTATAGTGTGGCTACTGGCAAAGATATCCTGGAGGTAAATTGGGAGGGATTTGGGGGGAGGAGCAGCAGGAGTGAGACAGGGTGATGATGAGTATTAAATAACTTAGAGAATAAAATTAATAACATTTAAAAATGAATAAAATGTATTCTCTGAGGTTCTCCCTTGAGTAGTGTAATGATAACCTTATTTAAACATGAAGTGAGAGTTAACTTGTTAAAGCTGTTTTATCTGTTTCTTTGGATCTGAATCTTATAAAACTCTTTTATTCTCCAGATGAGGAAACTGGGGCCCAGAGAGACCTTTGGCCCCTCCAGCTTGTTAGTGAGTGGGCAGCCCAGCACTCACACACCTCTGCCTCGAGCACATTTGTTTTGTCACTCTGTCTCCCAAACAAATTCTCATTATTGGCTTTCATTTACTGCAATAAAATGCTCTTCCTTCAATATTATAGAAAGCATTACATTTTATTGTAGTAAGTGAATAGTAGAAATAGAAAATTGCAGCTGTTTTTTATTGCTTAAGAAAATAAAATACTAAAATCTTATTCTAAACTTCTCACAATATTACATAGGATATTTATAATAGGTGTCTGCCAGGTTTGATTATAGGTGCTATATCAAGGGCAGCATTTTATAACCCATTCCTCAAATCTCATCTGTGGAAGTTAGAGTATCTAATGGGTTTACTATAGAGCTGCACATGATATCACATTCAAGCAGTTCATGGAGCATAAGAAAAATTACAATGCTTAATCGATTGACATTTTAACTAAGGAAAAACCACACTTTTATAGGTTTAACTTACTGTGACATTTTCTTCTATTTCCCTTCCCCTTCATGTATCTCCTGGGAGTCTTACTAAAAAGTATAGCTCATGCTCAACAGTATTTCTGGATGACAGCACAGCCAGCCAGCCTAAACTTAGAACCACAGTCCAATGGTGAATACAACTAGGTTGACAAGGGATGAGTAACAGACCCCCTTATGCTAAAGGCATTCTAGCCATACCTAATTTCAGTCAACTAATTGTCTTCTTCAGTGATCAGGTTAAGAAACTGGTGTCCATTATATATTAATTTCAAGGACCTAAATATGAATTTATAATGTCAGAATGAGTATATGAAGGAAAGGCCAGTTAGCAAATAAGAAATCCCAGAAAAAAGCATTTGTCTTTATTTGCTTGATTTCTGTTGTTAAAACATTGTGGAATATAATGAAAAGGAGAGGTGCTTTTTTCTGGTGTTTCTAGAAAAACAAAAAGTATGCTTTTATGAGATAGAGTCCTAAAATGATGCATACTACTTTGGAACTTACTAATGGAAGAAGTAACAGCTTGTCCCCTACTTGCATTGGAGTGTATCTGCACTTAAATTTAATTGATTTTTGTCAGATTTCCCCCATCATATATTTTTTCCTGCATTATTTTTGTATATAATTCATTCTCCTTCCTATCCCCCAAAAAAGGGGGAAAATGCATCACACCAGTCTTAAGGAACAAGTTTTCAAGCTAATTTCTTCGTGGATAAAATTTTTTTCAACTCAGGTTTTAGTTTCATAGATATATTTAATTTAAGTATACACACACACACACACACACACACACACACACACACACACACAAACACGCGGGGGAGGGGAGGACAAAATAAATTTACAAAATTTACAATTGTGGGTACATAAAACAGAGTTTATTCTTGTTATTATTTATTCATTATTGTATTACTAGAGGCCTGGTGCACAAATTCGTGCACAGGTGGGGTCCGGCCAGCCCTGCTGGGGGGAAGGGGCCATGGGCAGTTGGCCAACCAGCCCCGCCCCCTAGTCGAACTCCCGGTTGAACTCCCAGTAGAATTCCCGGTCAAGGGGACAATTTGCATATTAGCCTTTTATTATATAGGATATTTCATATGAACAACTATAAACCTACTTTTGCCCCACCCTGTAGGTATATTTGTGGAGACCCAGAAGGAGAGAGAAGAGAGAGGAAAACAGACTAAGTATTTTAAGACAACATGGCTAAATTTGATGAAAACTATAAACCAACAAGCCCAAGAAGTTCAACAAAATCCAAGCACAAGAAACATGAATAATGCCAAAACCGGTTTGGCTCAGTGGATAGAACGTCGGCCTGCGGACTCAAGGGTCCCAGGTTCGATTCCAGTCAAGGGCATGTACCTTGGTTGCGGGCACATCCCCAGTAGGGGGTGTGCAAGAGGCAGCTGATCAATGTTTCTCTCTCATCGATGTTTCTAACTCTCTATCCCTCTCTCTTCCTCTCTGTAAAAAATCAATAAAATATATTTTTTTAAAAAAAAGAGAAAGAAACATGAATAAAACTACACCAATGCACATCATAATCAAATTGTTCCAAACTAGTGATAAAAAAATCTTAAAAGCAGTCAAGAAAAAAAAAGGACATTATGTACAAAGAAAGATAAGGATGACATCAGATTTCTCTAATGCAAACAAAACAAGCAAGAAGATAGTGAGGCAACATCTTCAAAACTACTGCAAGAAAAAAAACATCAACCCAGAATTCTATACCCAGCAAAAATATCTTTCAAAAGTGAAAGTAATATACTTTTTCAGAGACATAAAAGCTGGAAAAATACATCACCAGCACACCTATACTATACAAAACATGGTGGTTGTTAGGGATTGAGGGTAGGGGGAATGAGTTACTGTTTAATAGGTATGGAGTTTCATATTTTACAAATGAAGAGTTCTGGAGATTAATGGTATCACAACCTTAAGAAAGTATTAATACCACTAAACTTAAAAATAATTAAGAGGTAAATTTTATGTTATATTTTACCACAATTTTTAAAATAGAGGTAAAAAACAACAGAAATGTGCCAGAAATAGATTAATCTAGAAATAAAATAGTGAAAACAGTTACACAATGAATTTCTACATATTTTTAAATGGGTTACAAATCTAGCACTTACCTTCACATTTAAAATGATAACATTTTCCAAGTAATAATACAGGAGAATTTCTACTAAAATACGTCTTTGTTTTCAACACCCAACCTAAATGAGAAAAAAATTGATTCGCAATTAAAGGGTTACACACTAAAAGTCTAGCAACATTTTCTTTTATTTAATTTCAAATCATCAATTATCAACTATAGATATGCATTTTTTGCAAAAGTAGCAAAATATTTGGACAATGAACTGAAAATATGTATTTTAATTACATTCACTCCACTTAAAGAACATAAGAGAGAAAAAATAATTTTAATTTACTTTCAAACAGGTAACAATGTTCTTATGGTATAAAAGAATTTTTAATCCTTACCCAAGGATATGTTTTTATTGATTTTAGAGAGGGAGGAAGGAAGAGAGAAGAAAATATTTACAAATCATATATTTGCTAAGGGATGTTTTATCTAGAGTATATAAAGAACTCTTATAATTCAATAACAAAATGACAACCCAATTAAAATGCACAAAGAATCTGAATATATACTCCAAAGAATATATACATGTAAGGCCAATAAGTACATGAAAAGATGCTTAACATCATTGTTCATCAAAGAAATGCAAACCAAACTCACAGTAAGATACTTCACAACCACTAGGATGGCTCTAATAAAAGGATGGACAAGGTACTGGTGAGGATGTGGAGTAATTGAAACCCTCAAACGTTAAGGGTGGGAATGTAAAATGGTGTAGCCACTTTGGAAAAGTATGGCAGTTCCTCAAAAAGTTAAACTTAGAGTTAACATATGATCCAGAAATTCTACTCCGAGACAACAGAAAACATATTCACACAAAACCTTGTACACAATGTTCAGAGCAACACTATTCATATTTCAAAAAGTAGAAATAACCTAAAGGTCCATCAACTGATGAATGGGTAAAGAAATGTGGTATAGTCAAACAATGAAATATTATTCAGCCATATAAAGGAATAAAGTACTGATATACACATGCTACCACATGGGTGAACTTGGAAAACATTAAGTGAAAAGGGTCAGATACAAAAGGCCACAGGTTATATGATTTCATTTACATGAAATGTCCAGAATAGGGAAATCCATAGATATAGAAAATAGACTGGTGGTTGCCAGGGGCTGGAGGAAGGTGTAGAGGAATAGGGAGTAGCTACTAATGGGCATGGGGTTGCTTTTTGGGCTAAAAATATATTCTGGAATTAGATAGTGATGATGGTTGCACAACCTAGTGAATATACTAAAAACCACTGACTCATACACTTTAAAAGGGTGCATTTAATAGTATATAAATTATACCAGAAGCCCAGTGCATGGATACTAGAGGTCCCTCGGCCTGGCCTGAACCCTCTTGCAATCCAGGACTCCTAAGGGGATGTCAGACTGCTGGTTTCAGCCCAATCCCCGCAGGTCATGCCAAGAGACCCCACCAGTGCACAAATCTGTGCACCAGGCCTCTAGTATGCATATAAGATCTTTGGTTAATCTCTTCCCGCCCTCCCCTCTCCCCCCTTCCCTCTGAGATTCATCAGTCTGTTCCATGTTTCCATACCTGTGCATTGAGCGTCTGCCCCCTGGTGGTCAGTGCACGTCATAGCTACAGGTCGAATGGTCGCTTAGACTTGTATATATATAGATCTCAACTTTAAAAATTAATGTTCATAATTTTCAGAATGCAATGTCATGTTATTATCAAATTATAACTGTCTAAATAGCTAGCTGGCCATGACTTCCAGTGAACCAGGAGTCAACTGCCAACAGATTTTACCTGAATTTGCAGTATCAAGGAATTTCACTAAATTTTATCATTTTTATTTTATGGCTATGAACTTCTTCCTGTTGAAACTGGTTCTGCTGAGTATTTCTCCATTTCTGAAGGCTTCTTCACCTCCTATTTGTTTTTAGTCTGAAGTGAGCTTCAAAAATACCATAAGATTGGTTGCCCGATGGGAGAGGGTTAGGGGGTTGGGTGAAAAAGGTAAAGGGAGTAAGAAGTACAAATTGGCAGTAACAAAATAGTCATGGGGATGTAAAGAACAGCAGAGGGAATATAGTCAATAATATTGTAAACTATGGATGGTACTATACTTACTGGGGGATTGCTTCATAAGTTATGTAAACATCTAGCCACTATGCTGTACACCTGAAACTAATATAATATTGCAAGTCAACTGTAACTGAAAAAAATTAAAACAAAAAGGAATAAACTATAAAACAAAACAAATTTAAAAAAACAAAAAACACGCAATATGATCCTTCCCTCTTGGATTTGTTTGCAAAACAAGATTAACTAGGTTAAAAATAAGGGTCTGAGGGTACTTCCAGGAGAAATTCATAGGTATCGGTGCATGAACTTTATACTGTCTGTTTTGTGTGTTCAGAGGTCTATTTTGCTTACTTCCTGGTTCATAAGGTTGCCTGAAAGTAAGTCTAAAAACAGAGGTATTACCATCACCTGAATAAATTCTGTTTGGAATTTAAAAAAAAAAAAAAAAAAAGAGGGCACATAAGTATGCTTTAGTTTCTAAGCATTGTTTATGATGATATTTGGTTCTTTCTTCAGAATACATTCTTATCTACATTCCTTACAGAAATATGTCATTCAATGAGAACCTTAAGCAATTGTCAGTGATTTAATAAGGAAGATGATACACATCTTCAAATATATCTTTGAATTTATACAATTTTTAAATCAAAATACTTACTATATTTCATATTGTTCCAAGCAGATATAAATTTAGTTTTTAGCTTGTCAACTTCTTCTGTTCCCGTGGCCTCCATATTCAAATTCTAAAGAAATAGCCATCACTTGATTTCATTCTTCTACAGAGTTTAATCTTTTGTACTGACCAAAAGAAAAAAAGTTAAAGAAAAACAGTAAGTTCATGTTATATGGTACAATACCTGCTAAAGTTATTTGAGTGATTAAATAAAATTTGAATTTGAAATGAGCAAACCAATTTCTCATTTTATAGAACAGACTATAATATATTCAATAAATACTTTAAATTTAGAAAACACTTAATACCAAATATACAACAATAAATTAGCACACAAAACTAGACAATAATCTCTCCCAGATACTCACAATTAAAAACAGTAAGTTAACTTAGTAACACAGCTCAGCATTGGTTCTTGTGCAACTATTCAAGATTTGTTTTATTTGTAATTAGAGAAGGTGATTTGAAATCTTATGAAAAATGATGACTATCTTCAGAATGGAGGCTTCCACTCATATTAAGTCACTGCTTTCATATAAAGCCTACATTTTTGTTTTATTTTAAATTAAGGCATTTCCTACAATTATTGCCTATCTTAATACTGCAGCATTAAAAAAAAAAACAGAATGGCTTAAATTTACAACAGGAAATGTTTTCTTACTTTAAAATAAGAATAAATGTAGCTCATAAGTGTTTGTTTTTTAACTAACTTGAGGGGAAAATAGAAATGTGTGATATAATCTGAAAGAGGAACAAATTATAATTCAAAGTGTTGGGCTTATTTGCAATAATTCACAGACAGTTTACTTTTCAAGAAAATGCTGCACAGAACATTACACTTTTAGGGTTATAAATATCTACTCAAAAGTACTGATACATTCATTTCTGTAACAATAGACATTCCATTTTATAACACGTATTAAAAGCTACTAATTATACATCATAGTTGAGGCAGGAGAAAACATAGTCCATTGGAAAAATTTAAAAAGCCAAGGTGAAGAGAGCACAGAAAGTCCAAAAAAGTAACACAAGATGTGGCTACAGGGCTGGACAGGGGCCAGAGCACACAGGGCCTTGTAGACTATGTTAAGAATTTTGTTCTTTATCCTAGCACCTGGTTTCAAACAGAAATATCAGAATCAGATTCTGTGGGTTTATTTGACTTCAATAGCAGCAAAGAGAATAGACTGAAAAGAGATAAGAGTAGATGGTGAGAGTATACTACTATTGTACAAGACTATAAGTGAAATAATAGTAGGTTGGACTGGAGCTGTGGAGATGGAGAGATGTAGATATATGAGAAAAGGTGCCAAAAATTCACTAAGTCTTGGTGATAAAATGGATGTGGAAGGTGAGAAACAGGGATATGTCAAGGATAAACTCAGCCAGGTTACTGGCTTATAAAACTATATAGATGCTGCCAATCACTGAAATAGGGAATATTAGGAGAGGGGCAGGTTAGAGGGAAATCATGAATTTGATTTATGTGGAGTGTGAGATCCTCTGAGAGAAACAGTACAGAATCATTACTTATTTAATCATTTGGTAAATTATTGTCAGGCACTATTCTAGGCAATACAGATAAAGCTTAGAACAAGGGCAGTGAAATATAACAGGTTCTTGAATAAAGTCATTTCGTTCAACATCATTTAGTTATATAATGTTGGTGAAATGTCATAGGAACTTAATTCTTGTTTGTATCAATTAACCTATGGGGCAATTGCTTTAATTACATATCATTTCACTTAAAGTTGCAGAGCCTATCAACAACATGAAGTGCAGACTACTATACTTCTGTCACGAGCTTACATTCTATATTTTAGAGAGGACAACAAGGCCATTGGTTTATATTGATCTGGAGCTCAAGCATGAGGTCTAGGCTTGAACTACTAATTTGAGGACTGCTAATATAGAAGTGAGAATTACAGCTACAAACATGTGCCTCCAGGCCTTTGCCTTGCTCATGTTTGTACCCCCAGCCCTGAGGATGATAGTCAAGGCCTTTCATGAAATGACATCTGTCCCCTTACTCATTTCCTCTTTTGCCACTCCCTCACATGCACCATATCCTGACGGTATCCTATATAATAAAAGGCTAATACGCAAATCGACCGAACGGCAGAACGACCGGTCGCTATGACGCACACTGACCACCAGAGGACAGACGCTCAATGCAGGAGCTGCCCCCTAGTGGTCAGTGCGCTCCCACAGGGGGAGCGCCACTCAGCCAGAAGCCCTGAGCAGTGCTAAGGATGTCTGACTGCCGGCTTATCCCCCGAGGGCTCCCGGACTGCAAGAGGGTGCAGGCCGGGCTGAGGAACCCCCTTCCCCCAAGTGCATGAATTTCATGCACCGGGCCTGTAGTTCTTAATACTATTGGACAGATGCCCCTCCTCTTTCCTCATAGAATACTTCCTCTATCACAGCACTCATCACACTGTATTGTAATTATTTGTTTCTTACCCGTCACTTACACTAGACCAGCAATTTTCAACTTTTTTTATATCATGGCACACATAAACTAATTACTAAAAGTCTGTGGCATACCAAAAAATATTTTTGTCAATCTGACAAAAAAGGCCCTAGCTGGTTTGGCTCAGTGATAGACTGTCAGCCTGCGGACTAAAGGGTCCCGGGTTAGATTCTGATCAAGAGCACATGCATAGGTTGTGGGCTCAATCCCCAGTGGGATATGCAGAAGGCAGTCAACCAATGATTCTCTCTCATCATTGATGTTTCTATCTCTTTCCCGCTTCCTTTCTCACTGAAATCAATAAAAACATATTTTTTTTAAATCTGACCAAAAAACAATAGGTATAATTTTATTGATTTATTTAAAATAATAATAGTAATTTCCTGCCCTTTTTGCTTCAAAGTGACTTTTTTTAAAATATATTTTTATTGATTTCAGAGAGGGATGGAGTCAGCAACCCAGGCATGTGCCCTGACCAGGAACTGAACCAGCGACCCCCCGGTGCATGGGATGACGCTCAACCAACTGAGCCACACTCGCTGGGCTCCAAAGAGACTTCTTAAAAAATAAGGTGCCTATACTTGTATATAAAGATTTCTGGAACCGAGAATTAACCAATCAGATGCAACCTTATTATGCAACATGACCAATAAGATGCGACTCTATTGTATGACCTATATATTTATGGCTCAAGACAGGACATTCACACCCAACAACTATTGTTGTGTTGGCTGTTGTCATTTTTTAATTTGACAATCTAAGGGAAAAGAGGTCAGTGTCCCTGACTAAAAAGTCAGGTATTGCATGTTTTAAAAACTGTTGCAGCATGAGGGATTGAGGGGAAAAAGAGAGAGAGAGAGAGAGAGAGAGAGAGAGAGAGAGAACTAATGGACATGGGCAACAGTGTGATGATTGCGGGATCCGGGGTGATGGAGGAGGTGGAAGAGCGCATAGCGGGGATAAATGATGATGGAAAAAAATAAATTTAAAAAATTACTGTGGCACACTGATTGGAAATTGCTGCATTAGTCAGTAAACTTTTTAAAAAAATATACTTTATTGATTTTCCACAGAGAGGAAGGGAGAGGGATAGAGAGCCAGAAACATCGATCGCCTCCTGCACACTCTCTGCCGGGGATGCACCCGCAACCAAGGCACACGCCCCTGACCGGAATCGAACCCGGGACCCCCCCAGTCCGCAGGCCGACGCTCCATTCACTGAGCCAAACAGGCCAGGGCAGTCAGTAAACTTTTTTAAGATCCTTAATGTCTGCCTGGCATGTGATTGGGCTTAAAAATATGTTTATTAAATGAATCAGTGAACCGAGAAATTAATGAAATGTGGTTGCGGGCACATCCCCGGTGGGGAGTGTGCAGGAGGCAGCTGATCGATGTTTCTCTCTCATCGATGTTTCTTTTTTTCTTTTTTTAATATATTTCATTGATTTTTCACAGAGAGGAGGAGAGAGGGACAGAGAGCCAGAAACATCGATGAGAGAGAAACACCCATCAGCCGCCTCCCGCACACCCCCCACCGGGGATGCGCCGGCAACCAAGGCACATGCCCTCGACCGGAATCGAACCCGGGACCCCCAGTCCACAGGCCGACGCTCTATCCACTGAGCCAAACCGGTCTCGGCTCATCGATGTTTCTAACTCTCTATCCCTCTCCCTTCCTCTCTGTAAAAAATCAATAAAAAATATTTTTAAAAAATTATTTCCTCCAGAAAACTGCATAATTTAACAAAATTTGGAAAAGGAAAAAGCTTATAAAATGTGTGAATTATATATAGTGCATCCACATGATGGGTTATATAGCCATTTAAAATGTCTCCAAAGAGTTTGTAAAAATGGAGAAACACTCAGCAGTGTCTAAAACTTTATGTATCACATGATATTGGCACAGGAAGCGGGGGAGGTTAGAAAGAAATATTGACAATAGTTTCCCTAAAAGTAAAATCATGTGGTTATTTTTATATCACTATTATCAACCTTTTCCAAATCTTACAGAAAGAATATATGTAATTTATACAATTTTAAATGTTTATTTTTAAAAAGCCACTATGAATCTTCTAAATCTAAAATGTTTAAAATAAGAGTCTATACATGTATGTATGTTCTTCCTAAGTTAGGAAAAAAGTTGGCCACAGGGAAGACTTTGGTTCAAACTGTTCCCAACACCAGCTACCAGAAACCTCTGGACAGTCCTTATCAAGAGTGTGAAAGTCAAGATGCCATAAAGTGGAAGGGAGGGGGAGGGGACGGGACACAAGACAAAGTGAGGAATTTTGTGTGGGGAAAGCTGTTATCTTAGATAATGACTCCTAAATAAATAAATAACCAAGGTCAGATGCTGTGAAAGAAACAGAAATTAATGAGACAAATATTCTTGACTATTCTATAAGAATACGTTTATTGTCATTATTATAGAGAGTAGATGAAAATAAAATTATCATAAGGTAAAACTAGTTAAGCTCTTGATAATTTAATAATTCAGTGTTGTTTTACTTTTCACATAACTAAAATTGAATTTCAATCTTCTATAAAGACAGAAACCCATTTTATTTCTACAACAAAAATTTAAATGACTATTTCTAAGAATCCTAACTTTAAAGCAGGGTCAAATTTGAAAAGTGATCCCTTGAACCATCTTGGAAAGTTTTATAAATCAAAACACTTTAAAAAAGGAATAACCGAACATTCCAAATGAGAAGATTTGTCTTACTGCATATTAAAACACTTATAAAACTACAGTAATTCAAGTTTAGTAAATACTTAAATTTATTTTTATTAGCAAACGATGACACTGAATAAAACATGATAGGGAGTAGGGAAATAAATCCAAGCACATTTGAGAATTTAGTACCTGCTATGAGATATATTTCATATCAGTGAGAAAAGATGGCTAATTTAATAAATAATACTAGAATAATAAGCTAGCCAGTTTTAAAAAAATAAAGCTACTTCACATTATAAATTCTAGATGAGTCAAACACATGACATGTATGCATCTACTACAAAGAAATATTTATTAAAATTGCTTTAACAATCTTGTAGAAAAGGCCTTTCTTAGCATGGTATGCAAAACTAAAAATCCAAAAGAAAAATGTAATTACATAAAAATAAAAATTTCTATACAGGAAGAAGAAAAAGAATGTTAATAAGGGTGAGTTACAATTCAATAATTAGGAAAAATTCAATACCTATTATATATGGACAAAGTATTAATGTCCCTAATATAAAAAGAGCTCTTCTATATCAAAAACAAAAAGAAAAACCCAAATAGAACGCAAGACAGCCATTGTAAAAGAAAATATTTTGACCCTTACTAGTACTAGATCAAAGTAATTCACATTAAAAGAATTTCATATTATCATCACAAGAGATGAAATTGGTGAGCCTGAGGAAGCAAGCATTTTACATACTTACTTCTCAAATAATAAACTCCTTCAAGGCAGAGAATGAGTCTTGTTCAATACTATATCCTCACATCTAGCACATCGGTATGCTAATAGATACAATTATTTGCTGATGAATAAATTATGACACATACATATTATAATGATATAAATTTACATTTATCACTATAAAAATCTATCCAGGGAACACATGTGAGGCAAAACTGATAAAACTGAAGAAGACATACATCAATCCACTATGATAGTTGGAGACCTTAACAACCCTCTATCAGAAATCAGTAGATGCAGCAGGCAGAAAATCAGTGAAGACATAGTTGAACTCAACAGCACCTCAATCAACTGGATATAATTGGCATCTACAGACTATTTCACCCAAAAACAGCAGATTAAGTCTCCTTAATTTCACATAGAATATTCACCAAGATAGACCATATTCTAGGCCATAAAACAACCCTTAACAAATTTAAAAGAGTAGAAATCATACAACATCTGCTCTTTCCACAATGGAATTAAACTGAAAATCAGTGAAAAGATAGATGGAAATTCCCAAAATACTTGAAGATTAAATATTATAAACAACTCTATGCTCAAAAATTTGATTATCTAGATTAAATAAACCAATTCCTTGAAAGACATAGTCCACCAAAACTCACACAAGAAAAACTAGGCAATCTGAATAGGACTATATCTATTAAAGATACTGAATGAATAATTAATAACCTTCCAAAACAGAAAGCATCAGGCCCAGATAGCTTCACTAGTGAATTCTACCAAACATTTAAGAAAGAAATTATTACCAATTCTCTATAATCTCTTCCAGAAGAGAGAAGCAGAGGGAATACTTCCTAACTCGAACAACAAAGGCACAACCCCTGAAAGAAATAACTGACAAGCTGGACTTCATTAAAATGAAAAACTTCTGCTCTGAGAAAGGCAATGTCAAGAAAATGAAAAGACAAGCCACAGACTGGGAGGAAATCTCTGCAAAAGACACAATTGATAAATGATTACTATCCAAAATATACAAAAAACTTCTAAAACTCAAAAAAAAAACAAACATGAACTACAACCAATTTAAATATGAGCCAAAGATCTCACCGAAGGAGATATTCAGAAGGCAAGTAGGCATATGAATATATGCTCCACATCAAATGTTATCAAGAAAATCAAATTAAACAATAATGAACTACCACTACAAACTATTAGAATGGTCAAAGTGCAAAACACTGATAGCACCAAATGCTGACAAGCTTGTGGAGCAATATGATACTCTCTTTCATTGCTCATAGAAATTATTTTGAATTTGAGGTACAGATACTTTGGAAGACAGTTTGGCAGTTTCTTACAAAACTGAACACTCTCTTACGATATGATCTAGCTAGCAATTGCATTCTTGGTATTTACCCAAATGAAATAAAAACTTGTATCTAAACCAAAACCTGTATACAGATGTTTATAGCAGTTTTATTCATAACTGCCAAACCTGGTAACAACCAGATGTCCTTCAGTAATGGATAAAAACTGTGGTATATCCAGACAATGGAATATTATTCAGCACTAAAAAGAAATGAGTTAGCCCTAGCTGGTTTGGCTCGGTGGATAGAGCGTCGGCCTTAGGATTGAAGGGTCCCGGGTTCGATTCCAGTCAAGGGCACATGCCTGGGTTGCGGGCTCGATCCCCAGTGTGGGGCATGCAGAGGGCGGCCGATCAGTAGTTCTCTCTCAACATTGATGTTTCTATCTCTCTCTCCCTCTCCCTTCATCTCTGAAATCAATAAAAATATATTTAAAAAAAAAAAAGAAATGAGTTATCAAATCATGAAAATATATCAAGAAAAACCAAATGCATTATTTCTAAGTGAAAGAAGCCAATTTTTAAAAGCTACATACTGTATGATTCCAACTGTATGACATTCAGGAAAAGGCAAAATTATGAAAACACTGAAATGATCAGTGGTTGTCAGAGTTTGGGGGCATGTGGGAAGAGGATGAATAGGCAGAACACAGAGGATTTTGAGAATAGAGAAACTGTGTATGATACTATAACTGTGGATACATGTCATTATACATTTATCCAAACTCTTAAAATGTACAGCAGCAAATCTGAATCTTACTGTCAACTATGGACTTTGGATGATAATGATGTGTCAATGTAATAAATGAAACATTTGTTGACAGTGATGTAGATAGTAGAGGAAGTTGTGTGTGCTGGAAGGAAACTCTGTATACTTTCAATTTTGCTGTGAACATAAAATTGCTCTAAAAATAAAGTATATTAATTATTTTTAAAAGGAGGTATCCAAGGCATAGAGTGAGAAGAAAAAACAGCATGAATATGATTTATGCATCAATCTGCATATATATTTTGCATGACACACATATACATGCATAAAACAATGTCTAGAAGTCCATGATGTTCAAAGTGGAATCTCTAAGAGATGAAATACCATTTCTACTTTCTTTTTTATACTTTACTATCGAAATTGTTTACATTGAGCCTCTTTTAAAATAAATTATTAAAAATAAATTACTCAAATGAAAAATTGAATACACAAAATTACAAATGTGTGCAGGTTATATTAAATTCTAACAAAATGACTAAAACTGCTTGACTAAGAAACCTGACGAGAAGACATTCTGTTACGAAATTCCTAAACAGTCTATAAGAAAGATAAAAATGCTGACACAAAGTGATTTTTCCTTTTTAAGATAAACAACTTCATTCTTGTGGTTCTTAAAAACATCGGATTCAGCTATTTAGTCATGTAGAAAACTTTAACTTCCTCAATGTAACTCCCCAGGGCAGCGTTGGCTAAATAAAATGACTTGACGAATATTCCTTAATTCATAATTTTTTTTTCTCCTAAACATAAATGTGGTGAGCTTGGAAAGAGGAAAAAGAATAAAGTAATACTTGAGTCCATTCAGTCTATTAAAATGTTTTCTTTATATTTGTATGAAATAAATCAAAGAATAGCCAAGGTAAACAGTACTTTTAATTTAACTACAAATGAGCAAAAACACAAATGAAGAAACCACAATGAACTTTAAGAGTAGTAGTCTCCCTGCAAAATTCTAAATTATTTTCACCTACAATTTCACTTTCCAAAAGCCTTCTTAGTTAAAAAAAAAAATTAAAATTCATTGCCTATCAAGTATAACGTGCAGTGATAATTTACTCATGATCCAGCATATGTAAATCTGCTATGGAACCTAAAATAGCTGGCTTGACTGTCCCAGTGATCAAACTCAAACGTCAAAATTCCTGTTTATTTTATGTAGTGTTTTCAGAGCCTCAGTCTGGAAAATCACCAGAATAACATTCTTCACAATATCCAAACACTTTTTAAATAGGTTTATAGCTTATTTCTTAAAACTTTGGGAAACTAATAACCTTTTTCAAGTAAACTTTCGTCACTAATGCATATTACAACAAATCTTTCCATCACCATTTCCATATTTGTTTCCTGTTTACATTGTGACAAAATCCATTTTTAATTAAAAGATAACAGCATTAAAAAGGAGAAAACTTTTATCTCAGTAAACATAGATAAAGCTACCAGATGAGGTTATTACTAAACTTTATTGTTAATGATGTGAAAAGCAGAGTGAAGACCAAGCAGAGTCCTTTTGGAAGGCAGGGCTACAACATTTGATATGAAAATCATCGATTGAGACCCAGATGTCATTTTTAGAGTCACTTTTCTAACCGTAACCATGCATTAAGACAGTCGATAAATTATAAACTGATAAGTGTAAAACGGTACTCAAACCAATGTCCTTGAAGGGCAGATGAAGGTAATCAGCCTCTCCCATATGGCAATAGATAGAATATTTTACCCACTGAGGATTTAAAGCCAAGTAAAAGCTCCTGGCAGACAGAACTTTAGGGCATGATTCTACACAATATATCTTAGCCACATAGTATGACCAATAAAAACACTGCAGACTTCCAGTACTTGTGTATGCTTGAGCATCTTCCCCAAATAATATTCTGCAACAAGATAAAATATAGATATTGATTTCGAATTTTTGATGTGCTTTTAGCTGCACAATCAAATAAAATGAAGTGTGAGGTCCGCTCTAAGTTGTTCATCTACTACAACCTTTTCTACCTGCTTGCATTTTTAGTAACAAATAGCAATCCCTTGTCTGACCTTAAATGTCTTTCAATATGTTGATCTGTCATCTCTGCTCTCTTATTTCTTATCCCCATCTCAGTTCTTTGTTTATAGAAACATCAATTATTGTATCCCTCTCTTTACTTATACTTGCCAGTCCTCTATTCTCATGCACTGAACTTTGTGTTCAGGTTATAAACTTAGCGTGCTTATTGCTTTTAAGTGGCAAATATGAAGAAAAGGAGAACAATGTATTATTTATTTGGACTGTCCCCTTTCAGAGCTAAGGACTAGGTAAAGTAGATGACAGTGAGATAAAGACAAAAGACTGAGAAAAGGAAAGGCAACATGATAAGGGCAGGGCACACCTATTCAGAAACTTGATTTTAAAATAAGAATAAAGATCTTATAGCAAAAAGACAAATAAGGTTGTTTTGTCTCAAGGATATATCTTATAAACATTGTTAGGACTCCTCAGGATCACCTCCTCCAGTTAAAAACACTCCTTGCACAGCAAATTTATAATGATGACATCAATAAAATGTTCTATTTATGTGTTCTTTTCTTAAACTAAAAAAAGTAAAAACATTTAAGGAAGAAACTAAGTACTGAGCAGACATTCATTTACCCTCACACATGACTTGGATCAAGTTCCAACCGGCAAAATTCTGCACTTGGGCAGCACTGAGCATTATATGTTCACAGACTGTAAAGTCGTCATCATAACCAACCTAAATGGGGTATTAAAGAGTTGAAATTACTTCAACCACTTGCTCAAAGACTACAGCAATAATTTTTAATGATATCTGAGCTATCGTGAGCATATGTCTTAAACATTACATCTAAGAAGAACATTGTTTACTACAGTTTGATAAACAAAATTTAATTATGTCAGGACCTTAGTAACATCTGATGAGTCCAAGGTAACTATGAATATGCAGTCTACATATAAGAAGTAACATACTTAGCAATGAGTCAAATCAATTAATCAACAAAATAATTAATTACTTTTGGTGAGGAAAAGGTACATCCATATTATTGAGACCAGTAATTAATTACATGTCATCCTATATAATAAAAGCCTAACATGCTAAGTGTCCGGTCATCCGTTCAACCAATCAAAGCGTAATATGTTAATGACTAGAGGCCCAGTGCATGATTGAATCATGCATGTGTAGGGTCCCCTACACGCTTTCGCTTTTCGCGGTGGAGCTGGGTGCCTGTCCGCTGGTGCACCAGGCCTTTCAGAAGCCTCCACCGAGCCAGACAGGCACCCAGCTCCCCCACTTTTGATGGTCCGCGGCCGCTGAGGGGGGCTACCCTGCTGTTGAGAGGCGCAGGGGGCGGGACTCCCGCCCCCTGCGCCTCTCAACGGCCGCTGAGGGGGGCTGCAGTGGACACCTGGCTACCCTGCTGTTGAGAGGCGCAGCTGGGTGTCCAAGGCAGGCCCCCTCAGTGGCCGCGGATTTGGCTGTTGAGAGGCACAGGGGGCAGGAGTCCCGCCCCCTGTGCCTCTCAACAGCAGGGTAGCCCCCCTCAGTGGCAGCGGATCCATGCCTCTCAATGGCCGGATAGGCCACCCCGAGTCCCGCCCCCCAGCCTCCCGCCGCCCAATCGTGGGCGTAGCAGAGTGATGGTAATTTACATGTTACTCTATTATTAGATAGGATATGCTAAGGCCACTCAACTGCTTGCTATGACATGCACTGACCACCAGGGGGCAGACAGTCAACCGGTCAACCAGTCGCTATGATGTGCACTGACCACCAGGGGGCAGATGCTCCGACTGGTAGGTTAGCTTGCTGCTGGGGTCTGGCCGATCGGGACTGAGCAAGACAGGCCTGGATCCTTCCTGCGGTCCCTCCCTGGCCTCGACTGTGCAGCAGTGGGGTCCCTCAACCTGGCCTTCTGGCAATCCGGGACCCCTCAGAGGATGTCAGAGAGCCGGTTTCAGCCCGATCCCGCAGGACAGTCCGAGGGACCCCACTGGTGCACGAATTCAGGCACCGGGCCTCTAGTTTAAATATAAAACATCAAATTTACTTATTCATCAAGTATTTGAGTGGTTACTTCTGTAAGGCACTATGAAAGATACAATGAACCATGAAACCCAATTTCTGTCCTCATTAACCTTACATTCTAATAAGCAAGATGTTTATAACTAACCAAAACTCAAGACTGTTTATGGTTATGTCTCACAATAGAAATAATAAGTGTTATAATTTGTAAGAGAAATAGTTTCCCTTGTCCAATGAAAATATTTACACATGAAAAATGTGCGAATATGTTACAGGGTAACACACAGTCACAACTGGCATTCTTCAAATACAAAGAACTTACAAATAACATAAATCTTTTTATTCTGGGTGTGAATACAGAAAAACAATTATGTCTATTGTTAAAGATTAATGCTTGAATTGTATCATCAGTCAAAAGAAGAGCATTGTTTAAAATGTTCCCAATCACAGTTGTTTTGGCTTTCAAATGGCATTGTTTGATGTAATTTTTCTAATCACTTCTAACTTTAAGTAATATTCTATTAATTTGAAAATAGAGCTATAAGTTTAAAGCCTTACAAAGATTAAAAACTGCATATGCTCTATTTGATGTAACTATTCTGGAGTTCCCCATAATTATATACTATGATGAAGTTTTAAAATATTACGTTTACTTTAGTTTTACAGATAACTGATTTTATAAAAAGAGTCTATTAAAAAGTTTAGTAGACACTTAACTACATTTTATTTATTTTTATTATTAAATATATTGGGATAACATTGGTTAATAAGATCATATAGGTTTCAAGTGCACATTTCTATGATACATGATCTGTATACTGTACTGTGTGCCTACCACCCACAAATATCTTCCATAACCATGTATTTGGCCACCTTTATCCTATACTACCCCCTTCCCTCTGGTAACCACCATACTGTTGTCTGTCTGTGAGTTTCAATTTTATATCCCACATATAAGTGAAATCATATGGCTCTTAGCTTTTTCTGACTTATTTCGCTTAGCATAATATTATCAAAGACTATTTCAAATTGATAACATAATCACATAGAAAAAAATAATACAAATAACTTTAAACACCTACTTTTACTATACATGTTTAGTGGGATATATTATAATGACATAAAATGGCAAAGAAATCTTTACTTGGTAAATCTGTTATTGGAGGGTATATCAATATAGTAATTCCAAAACTAACTTATGTGTATTGTTGTAGGACAGATTCGATGAGTAAATATAATGATGTGGTTGAGAATCAGAATTCTCCCTGTATAAAAAGGGATATACCACATAAACTAAGACAAGGTGAAAATGAACTCCATGGCCCTAACTGGTTTGGCTCAGTGAATAGAGCGTCGGCCTGCGGACTGAAGAGTCCCAGGTTCGATTGCGGTCAAGGGCATGTACCTTGGTTGCGGGCACATCCCCAGTAGGGGGTGTGCAGGAGGCAGCTGATTGATGTTTCTCTCTCATTGATTTTTCTAACTCTCTATCCCTCTCCCTTCCTCTCTGTAAAAAATCAATAAAATATATTTTTTAAATAAAAATAATAATAATAATAAAAGAAAAGAAAATAAAAAAGAAAATGAACTCCATGGTTTTGAATTTGAATTGAAGGTATCCTATAAACTCATTTCTTCAAAAAACAGTGTGGTTGTGTGCGTGTGCGTGTGCATGTGCGTGTGTGTATGTCCATTGACAGAGCCTAGAAACAGTGATATTCCAGTAGCCATGAGAACAGTTGGTCCTTGAACAACACGGGTTTGAACTATGTCAATCTATTTGTACATGAAGGTTTTCCAATAAATATTTGTAAATGTACTTTCTCTTCATTATGGTTTTCTTAATAACATTTTTTTTCTTTAGCTTACTTTATTGTAAGAATAAAGTATCCTGCCCTAACCAGTTTGGATCAGTGGGTAGAGCGTCGGCCTGTGGACTCAAGGGTCCCAGGTTCGATTCCTGTCAAGGGCATGTACCTTGGTTGCGGGCACATCCCCAGTAGGGAGTGTGCAGGAGGCAGCTGATAGATGTTTCTCTCTCATCGATGTTTCTAACTATCTATCCCTCTCTCTTCCTCTCTGTAAAAAATAAATAAAATATATTTTTAAAAAAAGAATAAACTATCCTATATAATAAAGAGGTGATATGCAAATTGACCATCATTCCAACACAAAAGATGGCCACCCCCATGTGGACACAAGATGGCTGCCACAAGATGGCCGGCAGGGGAGGGTGGTTGAGAGGGACCAGGCCTGAAAGGGAGGGCAGTTGGGGGCAATCAGACCTGCAGGGGAGGGCAGTTCTGGGGGACCAGCCCTGCAGGGAAGGACAGTTGGGGGGGACCCAGGCCTGCAGGGGAGGGCAGTTAGGGGGCAACCATGCCTGCAGGGGAGGACAGTTGGGGGGGATCAGCCCTGCAGGGGAGGACAGCTGGGGGGAACCAGGCCTGCAGGGGAGGGCAGTTGCAGGGGACCAGCCCTGCAGGGAAGGGTAGTTGGGGGGGGACCAGGCCTGCAGGGAAGGGCAGTTGGGGGCCACCAGGCCTGCAGGGGAGGGCAGTTAGGGGCAATCAGGCCAGCAGGGGAGCAGTTAGGTGTCCATCAGGCTGGCAGGGGAGTGGTTAGGGGGCGATCAGGCTGGCAGGCAGAAGCGGTTAAGGGCAATCAGGCAAGCAGGCAGGCGAGCGGTTGGGAGCCAGCAGTCCTGGATTGTGAGAGGGATCCCAGATTGAAGAGGGTGCAGGATGGGCTGAGGGACACCCCACCCCTGCGTGCATGAATTTCATGCACCAGGCCTCTAGTATATATATAATACAAAATATTTGCTGATTGACTGTGTTTTCGGTATGGTTTCCAGTCAACAGTAAGCTATTAAGTGGTTAAGTTTTGGGGGATGTCAAAAACTATATGCACACTTTCAACTGCATAGGGGTCAGCACCCCTAACTACTGCATTGTTCAAGGGTTAACTGTATAGTCAATGCCCAAACCTTGGTTTCTAAGTACCATTTCCCACTAAAATAAACCAGGTCCCCATGGTAAAATGGCTGATTCCCGGTCTCAAGCAGGGAATATACAAGGTGAGCCGGGAATATCTTATTGTACAAAAGGTAAGAATTCACCCAAACATCAATGTGGACATAAACAAAGGTCATAGAAACCAGCTTGAAGAGACTAACCGAATTTGAGATAATTTAATCATCAATAAGAATAACAGGTTATAACACACTGAATTAATTTTTTTAAAAAATCTTTAGCTATATAGTGATACTAAAATAAAAGGAAAGATGAGAAATAGCTCTTCTTTAGAGAAGATAGCCAGCAAACATAGGAAGACTGAGAGAATTGGAAAATCACTATTTGGAAACCGCCAATGCAATGATCAGGCAAGGATCATCAACAGCTACTAAAACCACTAACTAGAAAAACAATTGTTGGAAAACAAAATATCCAATGATCTCAAGTATTACCCCTGCAGATTAATTATTAAGTATAAAAGGGGAAAGATATTGTTTGAATATACAAATCTGGTTAGCTCAAGTGATTAAATTTAACATCACAATAATGGGACAAATTATCATTATATTACTCCTGATGTGATGCTATGGAAAATTTACATCTCCTATGTAATTAACAGTCTTGAAAAAAGCTATTTAACTTGAAACTGTGAGGAAACAATTAGACAAATTCATTTTGTGAGGCATTCTACAAAACAACTGGCCTGGACTCTTTAAAAATGTCAATGTCTTGCCCTGGCCAGTGTGGCTCAGTTGAGCATCATCCTGTGCACCAAAAGGTCACTGGTTTGATTCTCAGTCAGGGCACATGCCTGAGGTGCAGGCTCAATCCCCAGTAGGGGGCAGCTGATTGATAATTCTCATCATTGATGTTTCTATCTCTCTCCCTTCCTCTCTCAGAAACCAATTTTTAAAAATATTTTTAGCCAGAGCCAGTTTGGCGCAGTGGATAGAGCGTCGGCCTGCAGACTGAAGGGTCCCAGGTTCGATTGCGGTCAAGGGCACGTGCCTTGGTTGCGGGCACATCCCCAGTGGGGGGTGTGCAGGAGGCAGCTGATCAATGTTTCTCTCTCATTGATGTTTCTAACTCTCTGTCCCTCTCCCTCCCTCTCTGTAAAAAATGAATAAAATATATTTTTTAAAAATATATTTTTTAAATAAAAATGAATAAATAAAAGTAATAATCTTTTTTTAATATATTTTTATTGACTTCAGAGAGAAAGGGAGAGAGAGAGGGAGATAGAAACATCAATGATGAGAGAGCATCATTGATTGGCTGCTTCCTGCACGCCCCGCACTGGGGATCGAGCCTGCAACCTGGGCATGTGCCCTGACAGGGAATTGAACCCGTGACCTCTTGGTTCCTGGGTCGACGCTCAACCGCTGAGCTATACCTAGCAGGGCAAAGTAATAATCTTAAATAATAAGTAATTACAAACTAATCTAACATTAATTTCCTATTATAGCTGTAGGCTAAACATAACCTCTGATAAGAATCTGCGAAAGATGACATGTGATGGCTCATCTAGTATGACTGTGAAGAAGCAAAGCATCTTATAAAACATTTTCTCCAAACCCAATTTTTTCCAGTTAAAATCTATTAGCTATAAGGAACTCTAAAATTAAAATGTTGTCACAGAAGTCTAGATAATATGAGACCCCATATCACTATAAAAAAATAATATTAAATACAAACTCTGCACCAGAAGTTTTGTAAACTTACGCATATATATATTATATCATCTCATTTAATCCTCACAACAACTCCATAAGGCAGGTATTATTATCTTCATTTTATAGATTAAAAATAAAAACGGCTTAAAACAACAAAATAACTTCTGCAAGGTCATACTACTAGTAAATAGCAAAACACACCTTTGATCCATGCAGTCTGACTCCAGAGCCAAACTCTATATGTTTTACTGCTCTACTATGAAATGTAAAATTTAAATAATAAACTGATTGTATTGATTCCATATCTGTCAAAAATTACACAAATGAGCCGAAACCGGTTTGGCTCAGTGGATAGAGCGTCGGCCTGCGGACTGAAAGGTCCCAGGTTCAATTCCGGTCAAGGGCATGTACCTTGGTTGCGGGCACATCCCCAGTAGGGGGTGTGCAGGAGGCAGCTGATCGATGTTTCTCTCTCATCGATGTTTCTAGCTCTCTATTCCTCTCTCTTCCTCTCTATAAAAAAATCAATAAAATATATTTTTTAAAAAAAATTACACAAATGGGCCGAAATTGGTTTGGCTCAGTGGATAGAGCGTCGGCCTGCGGACTGAAGGGTCCCGGGTTCAATTCCGGTCAAGGGCATGTACCTTGGTTGCGGGCACATCCCCTGTAGGGGGTGTGCAGGAGGCAGCTGGTCGATGTTTCTCTCTCATCGATGTTTCTAGCTCTCTATCCGTCTCCCTTCCTCTCTGTAAAAAATCAATAAAGTATATTTTTTTAAAAAATTACACAAATGGGATATTTCGAAGGAAATTCAAAACATGTCTTTTTTCCCTACTACATATTTACATATACACCAACTGCATAAAGTTAAAGTTTAACCAGATTCCCAATTTAATGCCAAATCTTAAGTGAAAATAAATATGATGTATAACTGCATTACTCAGTTACCTATTCATATATATGGCTGAATATGTTACATATAAATTCAAAACAAATACCAAGATATTTCCAAATGCTTTCACCCAGAACTTTATCCCTGCTCACGCAAGGGAAAAAAAAACAAACTTATTTCAGCTACACCATTCCTTAAATATTCTATGTAATAAAAGGCTAATATGCAAATAGACTGAACGGCGGAACAATCGAACAACCAGTCGCTATGACGTGCACTGACCACCATGGGGCGTGTGCAGAACTTGGCGGGCATTGGCAGCAGGTGGCAGAGTACGGAACATGGCAGACGTTGGCTGCGGTGAGATGGTGGAGTGGGATGGAGCAGGTGAGCAGTGGTGCCAGACCAAGAGGAGGCGCCGGTAGCTGTCATTGGGGCGAGCCTCTAGTGGTTACTGAAAATTCTTTGCTCCCACGTGCCGCAGTCCCGCACAGCACTTGCACCTGCTGCTGGCGCTGGCCCTGCTCACACCTGCTGCCGGCACCCGACGCCAGTCCTGATCACTCGGTAACATCAGCGGGTGCAAGAGGTGGCTGCCAGCCCCGATCGCCCCTGAGGGCTTCTCCACCTCCCCCTGCTCCTGATGGGTGATGGGGGCAGCAGCCGCTACTTGCACCCACTGACAGTGCCAGCCCCACTCACACCCGCTGATGGCACCGACCCCAATCGCTCCATGCCGTCAGCGGGTGCGAGCGGCAGCAGAGGGAGCAGGGCTGCTGGCAGGCAGGGGACTGGGGGCTGCGGTGGGAGGGGCCAGGCGGGGGCACAGAAGATGGGCTGAGACCCGCCCCTGTGCCCACCGCAGCCTCGCAGTTCACAGTTCCTTTCAAGGTGCACGAATTCGTGCACTGGGTCCCTAGTACTTAAATAAAACAATGACATAAGGGGTGGGGGATAAGAAATTAACCTTGAACACTGATGCCACAATAAAAAACTAACAAAGCATGTCCTGCCAAACCTGCTCATCTTACAATGTTCCCTATCTCAGTGAACTGATTATACTACAACCCATCCAGTTACATAAGCCAAAAAGCTAGTGGTAGGCGATGGCACCTTCCTCTCCCTCATTCCTCATATCCAATCCATCACCCAGTTCTACCTCCTAAATCTCTCTAAAATCCATCCACTTCTATCTATTTTCATCACTACTATGTCCAAGATATTATCATCATCTGTCATCTGGCCTCTCCCATCCACACTCTTATCTCCTCCGTAATCAGTTTTTCTTCTGTATTACATCAAGTGCTTTTTCATAGCACTACAATAGCTGCAACTTTAAATTTCTTTGATGGAATCTTTGATTTATGTCTGCCTCCCCCTGCTACACAAAAAGTTCTATGAGGGTAGAGACTGTCGTTACTGACCACTATATCACTGTGGCCTAGAAGAGTGCCTAGTTAATAAGTAAATGCTAAATGATTGAATGCATGTCTAAGATTACAAATTGATTTATAAATAGTCCTCAAAAAATAAAAATAAAGTGGTTATAAGGCTCACTAACCATCTTATTTCATCATTTCTAGATCACACATTTTTACACTTTAACTCTGAAACTGAATATATTTTAGAGTTGGCAATCTTTGATTAATTGGCAATATTTTTTCATAGTGGCTCATAAAATAATGATGCATCTTGGAATTTTTTTTAAATCTCATGATTTGAGCCTGACCAGTGTGACTGTATGTGGTTGAGCATTGACCCATGCACCAAGAGGTCACCAGTTCCATTCCCTTTAAGGGCACATGCTCTCATGGATGTTTCTAACTCTCTCTCCCTTCCTCTCTCTAAAAATCAATAAAAATATATATTAAAAAAAAAAAAAACTATTGTGGCCCTGGCCGGTGTGGCTCAGTGGATGGTGTGTCAGCCCTTGCACCGAAGGGTCTCAGTGACGATTCCCAGTCAAGGGCAAGTGCCTGGGTTGCAGGTTCCATCCGAGACCCTGGTCAGGGTGCATGCGGAAGGCAACCAATGGATGTGTCTCTCTCACATCCGTGTTTCTCTCTCTTCTCTTCCCCTCCTTACCTCCTTTCCACTCTCTCTAAAAATCAATGGAAAAAGAAAAAAAATCTCATAATTTGATGAAATAGGAAAATCAGTTCAAGCCTAATAATCTAGTCTCCTTTCTCCTTCGGTTACCACACTACTACAAACATTCCATAATTAACAGAGCCAACAGCTGTTAAATCCATCCCTTTCTTCCATTCCCACTACGATAATACTAGATCTAATTCCTCATTACCTCGTACCTGCACTCTTGTTCTAACTTCATTCATTTAAACATTTGTTTCTAATTCAACCAACACTGTGCACCTATGTACAAGAAACTGAAGATACAAAGCAGTCCAGTTACCTATCCCTTCTAATCTCTCTCCCCTATAATTCAGAATTTTGTTCATTTAATGCCTCAAGCTAGAATTACTGTCCTCCCAATTTCTACCTACTAAATTCCTACTTACTGTTTAAGTTATATATCAAATCTCATATACTTCATGAAATCTTCCCTAGTTAATCTCTTTTCAACTTTAACATTCTAAAACACGTACAATCTCATGTATATTGGCTATATTCTCTGCTTCTTGAAGGCAAGGTTTACATTTCATACATTCTGTTAGCTCCCTATGAGTGGGGCTTTCATCTGTTTTGCTTACTGTTATTTCCAGTACCTGAAAGAGTATCTGGTACATAATAGCTCCTCAGCAAATATTTACTGAATTAATGCTCTTTATATATTCCGGGGAAGAGAACAAATCTTTGCAGCTGTGTAAGCCAATCTTTACAGTTGGGAAAGAAAAGAACTAGACTAAATAACTTAAACTATTAGAGCTCCAGTTTCTTCCTCGGCTAAATGTAAATAATGTTCAACAGCTCAATGAATTAAAACAATTAAGTGCAATTTAATACAGACCTGAGGACAAGAGCAACACTCTCAATTAATGTTTTGATGATTTGGGATTAATAGTAAAAAGTATTAATAAATGCCCACTAAATGGATAAAGTCTCAGGAAAAATATTAAAAGTTTACTTAATATTGAGCCTCTTATCAGTTACCCAAAAAGAATTCCATGAGTGAGTTATGAAATATTTCCACTTAGCCATGAATAGTATGGCTGAAACCATTTCTGATTAATTAGAAATAATTCCAATTTGACAGGGTACAAGTATTAATATTTGTATTTTATTGACACATAAAGATTACATTTGACTGCTTAAAGAAATGGTAACTTTATTGTCATAATTTCTGTAGTGCAATAATTAGAATAGAAAAGCTGCAAACTCATTTGGGTTACATGGCCCCCAAAAAGTCAGAATCGACAATAATATCTGTCTACATCAGTGAATAGTATACAGCGCTGTTTTACCAGATCTGTCAAAATATAAAGAAATACCTCATAAGCAATTACAACAAATAAATTTTTCAATATATTTGCATTCATTTTACAGGAAAAGAACATCAGCTTCTTTTTCCTTTTTTTTTTTTACTTTTTACTAAATCATACAAATCCATATACTGGCTACTTTTTAACTTTAAACTGTTCTCAAAAGCTCTACAGTGAATGAACTGATAATTAATTCAACATAGCATCAGATTATTGGATTAATTATAAACTCTTCCTTATTCAAGGAAGGAAGCTTTATTAATGTGTAAATTGGACCATACACAGTCTTTGCCTTTCAAACCTTTTCCAATCCCTCTGGGTACTTTCAATGATTCATAATCTAAATACAATCACTAGC
This sequence comes from Eptesicus fuscus, assembly GCF_027574615.1. NCBI lineage: Eukaryota > Metazoa > Chordata > Mammalia > Chiroptera > Vespertilionidae > Eptesicus > Eptesicus fuscus. The sequence goes on along the minus strand of NC_072481.1, from coordinate 43,852,820 downwards.
AACCAAGGAAGAAAGAGTATTCCCTTGAGTCTATCTTCTATTAATTGACATAAAATAATTGCAAAAATTCCACAAGGGGCATGTGTTCCAGGTAGGCAAAGAAAAAAAAAAATCCATCTAAATACCTAATTCAGATATAAAGAGATGTACGGTTATGTATTCTCCTCTAACTTACAGGGTAGCAATGAACTCCCTGTGGGAAAATAATCAATACACAACAAAAATGTAAGCCAAAGAAACCTTAAGAAATAGAAACTCAATAAGCAGAAGACATGCTGATTGACCACTGACATCTTTCTCATTCATTAGTCATCATAAGAATCTATTCTCCAACCTAAAGCCCTCACATGTGGATGGAGGCAGAAGAGTGGAGGGTGAAGTGAGAACCAGATCAAGCCATTGAAAGTTTGTCTGGATGCAAAAGCATTCAGATATTCAGAGGAGTATGTTAAGGTCTGAAGCAATAACAAAGGCCAAATATGGGGGGGGGGGGGGATTTAGGAATGAGAAGATTGCGATCTCAGGAATCCGATTTGGGGGTGGGTTTTTTGTTGATTTCCACCCCCACCCCCCTTTCTTTTACCTTCTTCCATGGGGAGAAAAGGGAGAGGAATTCAATGGATGCGATAGGGCAGGGGAGAAGAGGTCGTGCCTGGAACACATAAGGAAAGCCACAAGGAGAGAGGGACCGGGAAGGCTTACTAAGGTTTGTTAGCTCTGAGTCCCAGGAAGGGCAAGAAGTCAGAAGACAAATGACACTAGAAAGGAGACATGAGGGAGGAGCCAAAACCCTCAAAGCCCAAACTGCTGGACACAGGGTCTCCACTGAGGGCAGGGCCCCCTAAGGATCCCCGCCAATCGGGGACCCAGACAGTAACTCCCGACCTTTTCCTGACTCCCTTCGCCTCAAGTCGAATCCCTCACCGAATCAGAACGGGAGAAGTGTACAAAATGTGCAGGAGCCACCAACCCGGGACACGTTCCAGCTCTAGCGTCAGCCGCCAACAGAAACAGCCCGCACGGCAGCCGCTCCGACCTCAGCACCGCTCGCAGGCACCTCCAGTTCCCGGCCACCGTAGTACGAGGAACGGCCTCCCTTTCAAACCCAATAGATCAGCCACTTCCGGGGTACCAACTTCCTTCAATTGGCGGCAGCAGTAACAGCCGCCTACGAACTCCTGCTCCGCTAACTTCATCCGTCCCTTTGTCCGCCTCCCCAGCCCCTGAAGTCACCGTACGGCAAGCGCAGAACCAAGGGAAAGGATCCATCTAGAAGCGGTGTCTCTAATAGACAAACCACATTCTGCCTGCCGTGAGTTCCGGTTGAACAATTGGACTTCAACTCCCAGCATGCCATGCAACACCGCGCCCTGTCTGGTCGCAGGAACTACAAGATCCAGGATGCACTGTGCCCCTCATTCTTCACTCTGTCCTCGACCGCCCCCGTATCCCAAATGCGATTTCAGAGTACTAGTTAAGTCCCGCAGACTAATGTAGACCTTCCTACCAAGCCCCGCTTTGGTAAAAATAGCCGTATTCCCTCTTTCATCGGTTTTGAAGGCACTCTAAACGAAGCTATAGTTGAGACTATAGGTAAATACGTTAAGAAATGTATGCACTCGTTTTCCACATTCAGGTTATTTTCAAGGATTTGAAACACAGCAATCTGCAAAGGCTTTTTATTTTATATATATATAAAATATATTTTTTTAATATATATATAAAATTGATTTTTTACAGAGAGGAAGAGAGAGGGATAGAGAGTTAGAAACATCGATGAGAGAGAAACATCGATCAGCTGCCTCTTACACACCCCCTATTGGGGATGTGCCCGCAACCAAACAAGGTACATGCCCTTGACCGGAATCGAACCTGGGACCCTTGAGTCCACAGGCCAACGCTCTATCCATTGAGCCAAACCGGTTTCGGGAAAGGCTTTTTATGAAATGAAAATTTTTATCTTCACTCATAAGGGATGTTGAGAGAAATCCTAAATTACTGCAAAGTGTAATCCTATGTCATGTAGCAGTACTGCAAGATTGTGTTGGAACAAGGACTACCAGAGATGCTCCTGAATTGCATGGAAAGTTGTAATGACGGTTAGAAGTAAAAAAGTAACAGGCTGTATTACATGACTATGAAACCACATGGGAAAGAAAACCTTTCAGAATGCAGAGTTTAAAAGTTCAAAATTAAATTTGAAATGTTTTTCCATTTTTAATGTGTTAAATGATATGAACTATCTTATTTTTTTATTTTTTTTACCTCACTAAAACAGGTAACTAGAAAATTCATTTTTTGTTATGTAATAGGGAAGCCAAGTAATTAATCACTCAAAGGATGGAGCAAAATCACAAATGGAACATTTATTAGATTGAGCAAACAAGATTACTGGTTTCTTGCCTGAATAGATAGCCTATGGTTCTGAGGCAGGATAGTAAGAAGCTATGGAAATTCCTTGACAAGTGGAATAAGGGAAACTAAGACAAAATAATTAGACAATGCCAAATAATTTGAGCAATTTACAGCTAGTTAATAAATCACAAGGTTTATCTTTCCTAACCAAATACACTTAGGAGCAAATGGTTTACACATTACATACCGTCCCAGGGCAGACCAGCCTTAATCCCAATCCCCCTTCGATCACATTCTAAAAATAAAACTGACCAGAAAATAACCCTGGCCCCTTTACACACACATTTTGATGAAGACACCTGAAAAGCTAATGAATATTCTGTTAAGACCCTCCCCTGAGACCTCCCCTAGGATTCCAGCAGGCCAAAGAAAGGTCAAGAAATCTCCAAGAAGCTGACGCCACAGCGAGCTCTCCCAAGAGCATGCCCACGCCTTGCATCTTTGCTGTTTTACTCCTAAACTCTAAGGGACCTTACAAGACTTGCAACTACGGAGCAGTGGGCAATGGCAGGTCAACCTAGGCCTGTGGTCGGCAAACTGCGGCTCGCGAGCCACGGTTTGCCGCTCTGTTGACTAATGAGTTTGCTGACCACTGTCCTAGACTCTCGATTCCAATAATTACAGGCTGTTGTTGTTCCTTGTGATTAAGCCCCTAGGCTAACCCCCTGAGCCTGTCTCCAAGGCCCCCTTTCTCTGACTTTTCCTCTCCCGTTGCTTCTCCTACCTTAAGCCCTCCCTTTGTTTCACTGTCCTCAGCTTTAATAAACATACTCTCAAAAGCCATGTGGACTCATTTTGTGAAGTCTTTTCTACACAAAGTCAGGAACACTACCAGCGGACCCCAGGCAGACCTGCCCCAGGTCCACACCCCATCCAGTAACAGTTCCATATTTTAAAACACAGAACTCTGTTTTGATTTCTTAGAACACATAACACGCATTAACAAGCTGTGTGGATACCTTTTTGTTACTTTCATTAAGACTAGGATTACAAGAATGAATTTATTTTATTTTTGATAGTGTGCATTAACAGACATGAGAAACAATGCTTGAATTCTCAAAATAAACTACATGGTAATTATAAAACAAACGTGTGTGCATGCAACAAACAATGGTTTTCTATGGATTTATAGCAAAACAAATTTTAATTGGTTAAAACAGACTAGAATAGTCTCCATTTTTACAACTTCATGTAGAAGTCACAGAGGGAAATTATATTCTGTAACATTGACATGGCATCAGCTACCATACAAACTGCCTTCCAACACCAGTGTGCTAAATTATGCAGCACTAGCAAGTAAATATTTAAAATCTATGATCCTGGAAAACAATCTGCTGCTTTCCATGCTCGTGCACCAACACAATAACACACAGAGAGAAAGCATTTCCTTTGGAATGATACAGAAGTAATGATCAGCTATAATTAGGTTCTCAGCTATTCATAGGTGTTCATAGTAAATAAATACATAATTGCATCCACTTATTAGGGGAGTTATTAAGGAAGCTTTAAAAATATGCTAAATATTTGATACACATATTTCTAGAGCAGTTTCAGTGATCAATTGGGTAAATGAATGTGGAAGAGAGTTTAAAGAATACATAATTTATGTAACAGAATTTAGGTTTTTAAAAGAGATTTTTGCAGCTGCAGTGCTTAGCCATATTCTCTCCTCTAGATGTATCTTTGAATTTCCAAGTCAGCCAATTCCCAACCATACAAGAGTTAACATTGGACAAGATATTCGTTTCAGTTCAACAAATACACCTGCTGGGGGCAAAGCACCCTGCCTAGGCACTACAATCTGTTTCTGAAGCACTGATAGTTTTGATAATTAGGAAAGACTTGAAGGGAAATAAAAGGAATATAAGAGCTTTATCGGAATGGAAAATAGAAAGTAACATGTGTAATATCAACTTTTAATAATCACAGATGCATTTGGTTAATTGGAACTCTGTAATAGCCCATTTACCTTCTAAAAGGCAGGAGCCACATCTTAAACATCTGTGTCTCTCTCAGCTCTAAGCACAGTTCTTTGTACAGAGTGACTGGCACTCCCTAAGTGTTTGTGGGAGTCCACAGTGATGTCTGAATCCCTGAAACTCTCTCCTCATCCATGCTATGTAGTTTTAACATAAGCTATTATTTTTAAATTAATAATTCAGGTTATATAATAAAATAGCTATTAAAACCAGAATATTTGATTAATCAGACATTCAAAAATAATGAGACAGCAATTTACTGCTATAGATAGATAGATAGATAGATAGATAGATAGATAGATAGATAGATAGATAGATAGAGTTAGAGATATACTAGTATATGAGGCAGGACAATAAGAAGCTAGAAAAATTCCTTGGCAAGTGAAATGGGAAAACTGAGGCAAATAGCTGAATAAACTGGCCAAGCAATTTAAAGCCAGATACAGAAGGTCATGAGGCTAGAAAACCCCTGATGCTTAGCCACAGGCAAAACTGGTGCGGGACTTAGCCCTCAGGGTGGCCTTTCCTCCTCTGGCATATCACTGGTCATGAGGTTTAGGCCCCTGACCTTACCCCCCTAGAGAAAAATATCTAGGCCTCAATTATATCTCAGCTCCAGACCCAGAAAAGCAGCAAAACCTTGTAGGCCATGCCAGGACCAGCCTCAATTACTAATGACCCCTGCCCTAGCACTCTGAAAGGGCACACCTGGGAGCTGATGACTATTCCATTGAGATATCTCCTCAGACCTCCCCTGAACTCCTAGCCTCTAAAAACCCTCAAAATAAAGGACCCAGCACACTCTCCCTCCATGCCTTCCCCCCACCCTTCCTCCCTCACAGGCATGCGTCTCCTAGACTTGAAAGCAGAGGAGCAATAGGCCACAGCAGCCCGTCCCGGGTTAACCCCCTGAACCCCTTTTCCCTGACTTCTCAGTGAGCCAAAGCAGCCCCTCCTAGGCTCTCTCCTGTTGCTTCTTTTATCCTAGGCCCTTCCTTGTTTCCTTGTCCCTGGCTTTAATAAACATACTCTCAAAGTCACCTGGACTTGCATTGTGAAATCTTTCCTGCACAAAGGCAAGAACCCACAAATCCTTCCTGCAAGAACTCAAGAACCCACATACTATGGGCCAGTCCGAAGCAGACCTGCGAAGGGCCAGGTCCCCTTTCCGGTAACACATATGTATATTACATACATTTATCTTAAGTGTCAAGCCCTTTCTAAAATGTCATCATATCCCATGCTTGTACTTTGAGACCATACCAGCCACTCTAGTAGCATATTGATTGTGATGGGCTCTACATTTTTGTTAGTAAATTTCAATCTTTAACTTCTACCTAGTATACTCCGTCCTTAATTTATTGATTGATTTAAGAGAGAGAGAATGAAAGAGAGAGAGAGAGAAACATCAATTTGTTGTTCCACTTATTTAAACATTCATTGGTTGATTATTGTATGTGCCCTGACCAGAGATTGAACCCACAACCTTGGCGTAAGGGACGCTGCTCTAACCAACTGAGCTACCTGGCCAGAGGCCTACCTAGTATACTTCTTATCCATCTTCCTCCTGGACCTAGGGAAAGATGAAGGTTCTGCTTAATAAGTAAATGTGTACAATGAATGCTTGATTGAGGATATTACTTTGAGATAAATTGAACTCAATTAAGGATATTATTTTGAAATAACTTGATGAGGTGAATACCTTGTAGACTTTACAAGACTAAAAAATTATTTTAGGCAAAATTTGGTGAAACCTTTTCTCCTTTCCAAGTGACCTTATTTCTATCACCTCTCCTGTATATTCAACCTCCCCCTCTCTCCGCTGTCCCCTTTACCTCAGCCTACAAACATTCACAGGATTCCTATAATTTTGCAAGCATCTTCAGTGAACTCAGCTTCCCTCCTAAATGCAATATTATTCTATCCTCCTTTTCCTTTCATAGTCACACTTCACAAGTGCTACCAAATAAGTCTTAGCCTTGAAATGTAGCACAGTATCTATTCACAGCTAATATTATTAAACACTGTGCTAAAACCTGGAAATATGAAAAGAATTTAGATAATATATGTATGGTCGCCCAATATAGTGTTATGATAGAGGTATGGACAGGTAATACGAGAAAAAGGAATGTCAGTTACTCTCAAATTGAGGGATCCTAGAGGAGGAAATCCTGCGGTCACTTAAATGACAAAAATAATTATTAACCAGCTTCAGAAGAAGGAAGTTCAACTAGTTTAAGATAGCCCATAAACTCATTATAACTGGAGCATGAGAATGAGGGAGTGGTACGATATAAGGCTGGAAAGACAGACTGAGGCTATTTTATAAAGGGGCCTTGTATACTATGATAAAAAATCTTGGACTTTAACCTGACTATAAAGGGAACCATTTAGGGAATGGGAACGACATAATTCGATTGCATTTTAGGTTGCTCATTGCAATATTATGGAGAATGGCTTGGACTGAAAAGACCAGTTGGGATATTATTTTTATATTTCAGGTTGTGGGTTTTTCTTTTTTCAGGAATATCTGAATAGTGATAAGGAAAAAGCAAAAATAAACTGGTTAGAAATATTAGGATAATAGAATAAAAAAGAGTATGAGGGCCCTGGCTGGTTTGGCTCAGTGGATAGAGCATTGGCTTATGGACTCAAGGGTCCTGGGTTCGATTCCAGTCAAGGGCACATGCCCAGGTTGCGGGCTCAATCCCCAGTAGGGGGTGTGCAGGAGGCAGCCAATCAATGATTCTCTCTCATCATTGATGTTTCTATCTCTCTCCCTCTCCCTTCCTTTCTGATATCAATAAAAATATATTTTAAAAAAAGAGAGAGAGATATGAGGGAGAGAAGAAATCAAGGGAGACTCCCAGGTTTCTGTTTTTCAACTTTCCACATATTAAATTAAGAGAGCTTTGGAGATAACAGATAGCTATGCCCAGGAGGCAATTAGATTTGGAGTTTAAAAGGAAGATTTGAGCTGAGCATTTAGCATTGAGAGTCATCAGTTTTAGATGACAGTTGAAAAAATGGGCAAGGGTAAGATTGTGAACCAGGTTGGTGGGAATCTGAGCTAGTAACCATCCAGCCAAAATGTGACAGAGATGAGGTGGGGTGGAGAATGATATATGCAAATGTCATGAAATCCTTTAAGGAACAGATTTTTACATTAAAGCAAAGCACTACTGAATTATATAGCACTAAATAATGAGGAGAGAGCTGAACTCATCTGTGGACTGTGGATGTGGTGTTCATGAATAAATGAAACCAAAAAGACAAAAAAGCATAAATTCAAGAAAGTTGTAGGGGGACAGAATCTTCAGAGATGAGTCGGTATTCCTTAAGACCAAGAAGTGAAGCAAGAATTCTGTGAGAAGAATCAGGATGTAGCTAATAAGAGCATCAGAGAAGGAACTGAAATATTTGAAGGGAGAAAAGTAGTGGGAGATTGGGTCATGGGAAAGGAAGCACAGGAGAGAACACAAAAAGAAAGATGGTGATGGAGGATGACAGGAATGTGAGATAGTTATCACTGGCCTCAAGGTTTCAAAAAAGAAATCCTATGTAAATCCGTGTTTTACCCTAACCTGTGTGTGCAGCTTTCACTCATCTTGACAGCAGAGAGTGTAACTGACTTGCTTACAACACTCACATACTTCCCTTAAAATGGAAGGCACCCTCCTCCTCAAAGCCAAGAGCTTCAGGGGAGGAATACTTTCCAAGCCCTTCATGGCATAAATTATCATTTGCCGAAAGTTTAGACTCTAAGTCAAACATTGTGGCCCACTTTCTTTTTTAAAAAAAAATAATTTTTAAAATTTTATTGATTTGAGAGACAGAGAGAGAGAGAAACAACTATTTATTGTTCCATCCATTCACGCATTCATTGGTTGATTCTTGTATGTGCCCTGACTAGGGATCGAACCCACAACCTTAGCATATGGGGTCAATGCTCTAACTAACTGAGCTACCCAGCAGGGCTGTGGCCCACTTTCTTGGTTTAGGCATGAACATGTGACATAATTCCAGGCAATAAGATGTAAGGGGAAATCTGCTGGGGAGCTTCTGGGAAAACTTTTTCTCCCGAAAAAAAAACAACACAAAACAGTGCATGCTGTACATGCATGCCATAGCAGCATTATTCACAATAGCTCAAAGATGGCAGCAACTCAAGTGTCATCACCAGATGAAAGGGTATGCAAAATATGGTATATAGATATAATAGAATATTATTCAGACTTTAAAAAATAAAAAATTCTGACACATGCTACAACATGGGTGAATCTTGAGGACTTTATCCTCGGTGAAATCAGTAAGTCACAAAAAGACAAATACTATATGATTCCACTTACGTGAAGTACCTAGAATAGTCACATGCACAGAGTCAGACAGTAGAATGGTTGTTGCCAGCGGCTGGGGGCTGAGGGAAATGGGGAATTATTATTTAATGGGTATAGAGTTTTAGTGTTGTTAGATGAAATAAGTTCTGGAGATGGATGGTGGTAATTGTTGCACAACAATATGAATGTACTTAATGCTACTAAACTATACACTTAAAATGGTTATAATAGTAAATTTTATGTTATATTTTACCACAATAAAAAAATGGAGAAAAAAGCAGTGCATGGCAACCAAGACCATTCAATAGCAAAAGAATAGTCTCTTCAACATGCAAAAGAATAAAGTTGGATGCCTACCTCATACCATATTCAAAAACTAACTAAAAATGGGTCAAAGATTTAAGTATAAAAGTTAAAATGATAAACTAGAAGAAACCATACAAGTAAATCTCCATAACCTGGACTTGGCCATGGCTTCTCAGCTATGACACCAAAAACATCAGCAAAAATGAAAACATAGATAAATTGGACTTCATCAAAATTAAAAACTTTTCATGCATCAAAGGACACTGTGGAGAAAATGAAAAGACAATCCACAGAATAGGAAAACATATTTGTAAATATATATATCTGAAAAGAGTCTAGTATTCAGAATATATAAAGAACTTACAGATCAATAACAAAAAGATAACTACCCAATTAAAAGATGGAGAATGGACTTGAATAGACATTTCTCCAAAGAATATATACAGCTGGCCAATAAGTACATGAATAGATGCTGAACATCACTAATCACATTTTTATGATAAATAAAATATATTTTTATGTTTAGACCTATATTTTATACATTTAAGAATAATATATACATTTAAAATTGCAAAATGTTTCGCAGCCACTGGATTAGTGACATATCCTATCTAATAAAAGAATAATATGCAAATTGACCATCACTCCAACACACAAGATGGCTGCCCCCATGTGGTCAAAGATGGCTGCTCCCATGTGGACACAAGATGGCTGCCACAAGATGGCCAGCAGGGGGGGGGGGCAGTTGGGAGGGACCAGGTCTGCAAGGGAGGGTAGTTGTGGGCAATCAGGCCAGCAGGGGAGGGCAGTTGGGAGGGACCAGGCCAGCAGAGGAGGGAAGTTGGGGGCGACCGGGCCTGCAGGGAAGGGTAGTTGGGGGGGACCAGGCCTGCAGGGGAGGGCAGTTAGGGGTGACCAGGCCTGCAGGGGAGGTCAGTTAGGGGCAATCAGGCTGGCAGGGGAGCAGTTAGACATTAATCAGGCTGGCAGGGGAGTGGTTATGGGGTGATCAGGCTGGCAGGCAGAAGCGGTTAGGGGCAATCAGGAAGGCAGGCAGGCGAGCAGTTGGGAGCCAGCAGTCCTGGATTGTGAGAGGGATGTCCGACTACCTGGATCGGGCCTAAATGAGCAGTCGGACATCCCTCAAGGGTCCCAGATTGGAGAGGGTACAGACTGGGCTGAGGGACACACATCCCCGTGCACGAATTTCATCCACCAGGCCTCTAGTTTTGTATAACAGACTACCCATCTCTTAGTGGTTTTAAAAAACAACATTTATTATCTTACAATTTTTAGGAATCTGGGCATGATATGGTTGGGTCCTCTGCCTCCTGGTCTCAGACAAGGCTGCAACCAAGGTGTGGGCATGCCTTCTGTGGCATGACTGGGGAAGAATGTGCTTTCAAGTTCACTCGGTGGTTGGCAGGATTCAGTTATTTGCAGTTGGACTGAGGGCCTTAGTTCCTCGCTGGCTGTTGGCCATAGCCACTCTCAGTTCTTTGCCACATGGGCCTCTTCAAACAATAGCAGCTTGTTTCATCAGAGCATGTGAGCCAAGAAAGCCAGAGAGAAAGTCTGCTAGCAAGAAGGAAGTCACGGTCTTAAAATCCCATCATGAAATTAACAGCCCATTACTTTTGCTGTATTCCACTCACTAGAAACAATTCACCAAGTCTAGCTCACACTCAAGGGGAGATGATGACACAAGGGCACACATACAAGGAGGTGGGAATCCTTGGAGGCCATGTTAGAAATACCTATCTCAGTCACCACATACGATGGCTGCACATACCATGCTAATTCCTAAGTACCTTGGAACCCCAAATTGGAAGAGGAACAAAAGCAAGAAAGTGAATGCCTAGCTGTATTGCAAAATGATTCTTTGCTATGCAAGAATCTATTGCATTCATAATTTTTGTGAGAAAAGATTTGATAAAAAGTCTTTTTTCCTATCTGAACACTTTGCCACTCGAATCCTCTCCATACCCTGAAGCAGTGTTTATCTTTGATGTTGCCACCAGCATGACAGCATTCCAACACAGTGGCCTTTGTGGGGCAAGAGATGTGGAAAAGCATTTCCCTGGGGCCTGACAATGTTAGTCCTGAGAACGGATGTTTAGGGGGAGGAGTTGCACTGGGTTAGTGCTGAGAGCCAGGAAAAGAAAATGAGAAAGATACTCTTGTGCTTTTAGTATGATTTTTGTGGGTGTATTATGTGTGTGACCTCTAAGGCATGGGGAGATAAAACAGTGGTTCCTCTTACTTGGTGCTGGTGGCAGAATTAATGTTTTGTTGTGTGTTTTTTATAATTCTTTGTTGTTGAAAGTATTATATGTGGACAAAAAGGGCCACATGCTGACCTGACAAGCCCAGGGGAGGCCTGCATGGCAGTCTTGCAAACTCAGAGACCTAAAGGAACCACAAAGGATGGTCTGAATTAAACTAACTGAACGCAGTTATGGTGGGCAGTTACGTCCTAGGCCTGTATCTTCACTGACAAGGTCAACCTTTACCTTAACTGAGCCTATCTGTCTTTTTGCATCTATGATAAGATACCCTTGAAATGTCTGGGTACCTTGTAACGTCCCTTTTTCTGGAGCCCCTGGGGCACAACCAATTGTGGTGGGCACCAGGACAGATACCACAAATTCCTTCATTATCATGTTAATTGTTCCTGCACCCACCTAAGTATGTGTCCATCATTTTACTTTTTATCCAATCCCAGAGGGTCCTGCCCCCCCCCACCCCCCCACCCCCCGCTTTGCTTTAGCCCACCTCCTTAATCTATCACCAATGAATTTCATGTAACCCACCTATGTTCCTCCTTTGATTGCAATGTATAAATACAAATGTAACCCGCTATTCTGGGGAGCATTATCTCAATTCGTTGAGGTTCTGCTTCCCAGTATATGTCGACAGTTTGGCTCAAATCAACTCACAAAAAATTCTTTACAGGTTTCAATGTTTTGTTTTGTTTTTTACGTTAACATATATATGTCCCCTTTTAGAACTAATGGATTTAAGCGAGAAAAGCTGTAAGAAAAAAAGGAATCGTTCAAAATGTCACCATCTAAAGGCAACCATTGTTCACATTTTGATCTGTATTTTTTATACCTTTTCTAAGTATAGTTTTTATACATGTGTTTGACAGAGTTGTGATTATTTTACCAGCATAATTTTTATCCAGCTGTTTTCACTTGTCATTAAAACATAAAGCATATACCCATGTTATTATGAACTATTCATAAACATTATTTTTTTAAATGCTCTTTTTTTTTTTTTTCTACCTTACACTCTTTCCAGGGAAAGACAGGAAGTTAAACACTGCTCATAAACATTACATCTATTAGTCTAACTTTCAATCTGGCCCAATTTCAGATTCTTCTGAATCTAAAACTAGTCTTCTCAGAATATCATGTAAGGAAAAAATATCCTGTAAGTAAATTACATCTAGAAAATTTGTACTTTAGAAAATTAATTGTAAGGCTAAAAATAGTCTCCTCTCTCTCTCTCTCTCTCTCTCTCTCTCTCTCTCTCTCCTCTCCCTCTCTCTCCCTCTCTCTTGCACAATAAAAAATTAACTATTTTGGATATTTGGAGACTCAAGAATTCAGTGATTTTAGAGAAAGAGGAAAGAGTCTAATAGTGGCAGTTTGTCAGTTGATCTAAAAGCAAGATCTCAAACTTTCAATTAAGTTGATATTAATATTAAATCTTGATATCACAAAACTTTAAATGAAAGTATAAAAACATTATATGTATATATTTTGAAATAAAAAGCCATTTCCAGAAGAGAACTCTTCTTGATATTTATTCTTTTTTATTTCTCTGTAGAAACACAAAAACTGGGAAGATCACAGTACTTCAGTGCAAATGTCAACATAGTAAAAAAGACAGATATCTTAGAATTATTATAAAAACAGTTTTGACTGCAAACTTCTTGAGAGTGTCTTGGAAATCCCCAAAGTTGCAGACCACACTTTGAGAGCTAGTGCTTTAAACTCTTAGTCATTTACATCTTAGCAAATACCTGATATATTCCAGTCTCAGCTCTACACGTTGTCTTTATTGTAGAGCTGGGGAAAATGAAGCTGAGAGAAGTTCACTGATTTGCTCAGGATCACATAAGTGTAAGGGAGAGAAGTAGAATTTGCATCTAGAATTGTCTAAATCCAAATCCCAGGCTCTCCCTCTATTTTATGTTCCTTGGATAACAATGCTTATTTTCTATTTTGCAAAATATAGTGCTTAAAGTATTTGTTGCACATCTCTCCTCAAGTGGGTGGTCAAGTGTACATATGGACTCTTGATGATCTGTTTTTCTAGTCATAAAAGTAATACAGGTGTGCAGCCAAACTAACATAAAATAATATTGAATGTCAACTATAATTGAAAAAATGTAACAGGTAATATTTTGAACAAGAAAACCTCCACATTCTCTTACTACAAAATATATAGAAAAGCTTAGTGAAAAGTAGACAAGAAAGAAAGGAGGAAGGGAGGGAGGAGGGGAGAGGGGAAGAGAGAGAGAGAGAGAGAGAGAGAGAGAGAGAGAGAGAGAGAGAGAGAAAGGAAGGAAGGAAGGAAGGAAGGAAGGAAGGAAGGAAGGAAGGAAGGAAGGAAGGAAGGAAGGAAGGAAAGAAAGAAAGAAAGAAAGAAAGAAAGAAAGAAAGAAAGAAAGAAAGAAAGGAAGGAAGGAAGGAAGGAAGGAAGGAAGGAAGGAAGGAAGGAAGGAAGGAAAGAAGGAAAGAAGGAAGAAAGGAAGGAAGGAAGGAAGGAAGGAAGGAAGGAAGGAAGGAAGGAAGGAAGGAAGAAAGAAAGAAAGAAAGAAAGAAAGAAAGAAAGAAAGAAAGAAAGAAAGAAAGAAAGAAAGAAAGAAAGAAGGAAGGAAGGAAAGAAGGAAAGAAAGAAAGAAAGAAAGAAAGAAAGAAAGAAAGAAAGAAAGAAAGAAAGAAAGAAAGAAAGAAAGAAAGAAAGAAAGAGTTATCTTATTCTAGAATTGGGTAGGAAAAAAAGAAGGGGTGGGGGAATTTCACAATTTCCATATTTTGCAATTTGAGTGTGTCCTCACTCAGGTCTGGAGTTATACTCCACGCATAGCAGGGAATCCTCAAATTGAGAAATTGATATAAAATGAATGGAAGAACCAAAACATCTCCCTACCACACACACACAACTTGGACAATAACACTGAAACTACCTACCCCCTCACTCTCCACACATACCACTTGCTCTGCATTAACATGACTTTACTATTTCATTGTCTGTATAACCTTGTTTATGTGTATTTCTGTTTAAAGACACCTATGTAATAGATATTATAGACTTATTGTTGTTATTATTATTATTATTATTATTATTATTATTTTACTCCTCACCTGAGTATATTTTTCCATTGATTTTTAGAGAGATTGGGAGAGAGAAAGACAGAGAGAAATATCGATGTGAGAGAAACACATTGATTGGTTGCCTCACCAAGGTACGTGCCCCAAACCGGAATCGAACCTCAGACGTTTGGTTTGCAGACCAATGCTCTATCTACTGAGCCAAAACGGCTAGGGCTAGGTATTATAGATTTATTAACATTGAACCCATGGTCAACATACTATAATTCATGGCCTTGAATGAAGCTTTTCTAACACAAGCATTTTCTCTGTAAGGCACATCACAGCCTCTGGCACTGAGGAACACTAGACACAGCACTTCAACACTAGCTTGGGGGCCTTTCCAACAAAAAGCCCAAGAATCTGTAAAACAAAAAAACACACATAGCAATAAGTATACCTCGAAAGGGACACTTGTTTACCATCTGAGAGCTGAAACAGAAAGGTCTTGTTTGACCTCTGCTGGGACCATGAGCGGGGAACTCATATTTGTCACAGCTCCATGCATGAGCATGTCCACCAATGACAGAGAAAGAGCCATGACTATGGATTTGCAGGTCATAAACAAATTATAGCAAGTAGGTGAATTTGCAAATATGGAATCCACAAATAATAAGAATCGACTACAATTATAAAACTTTGCTGAAAAGTCACCCTAAAGTCAGGCCACCACAAAATTCCTATTCTGTTTAAGATGTGGTCACAATCCAATTTAAAAAACACAAGAGGAAACAATTTACCGTGTGAGATAGCAAACATAAGTACTTAGAAACCCAGAAATATCTGGAAATATAATTATTCAATAGGGCCTATGAGATAAGAATCTTTAAAGTTTAAAGTGATTTTAAAAATAAAAGGAGCCCTAACCGGTTTGGCTCAGTGGATAGAGCCTCGGCCTGTGGACTGAAGGATCCCCGGTTCAATTTCGGTCAAGGGCATGTACCTTGGTTGCAGGCACATCCCCCGGGGGGGGGGGGGGGGGAGGAAGGGCATGCAGGAGGCAGCTGATTGATGTTTCTCTCTCATTGATGTTTCTAACTCTCTATGCTTCTCCCTTCCTGTCTGTAAAAAAATAATAAAAATATATTTTAAAAATAAAAAATAAAATAAAAGGAGAAAAATCATATTGTTTTAAAAAACCAGATAGTACCCTGACCGGTTTGGCTCGGTCAGGGCACTATCTGGTTAGTGGATAGAGCATCAGCCTGCGGACTCAAGGGTCCCCGGTTCGATTCCAGTCAAGGGCATGTACCTTGGTTGCAGGCACATCCCCAGTAGGGGGTGTGCAAGAGGCAGCTGATCAATGTTTCTCTCTCATTGAAGTTTCTAACTCTCTATCCCTCTCCCTTCCTCTCTGTAAAAAATCAATAAAATATATTTAAAAAAATAAAAAACCAGATAGTTGTGAAGAAGTCCAGACAGAATTTCTAGAAATAGAAAAAGTAGTTAATTAAATTAAAAACTCAATGAGAAGGTTAAACAATGGACTAGACAGTTGAAAAAAGAATTTATTGAACTTTGAAAATAGATCAGAAAAAATACCATTCTAATCAATGCAAAAATTAAAACCAGAAAATAATATAAAGTAAAAATCATAATCTGGTTACCAAGTGGTAACCTTTTTTATTTTTACTTTTTTTGTTGTTGACATTATTATAGACCAAGTGGTAACCTTTTGTTAATATTTTTTGTGTATATATTTCCCTATATCCATACATACATATATTCAGCATATATGTATGTAAGTAATGTATGTTATAGCAAACATAATAAAATATTATAGCTTAATTATTTTGATTTGGTAATTTGCTTTGAACATTTTCCAGTTAATATCTCTGCCTCTTTAATTGATTGCATTATATTTCATTGACATGTTATAATTTACTTAGTTATTTCCCTGTATAAACTATTTAAGTTGTTTCCAAATTTTTTATTTAAAACTATTACTATACTGCATATTAGTACATATATTGTATATATGCAGTGAATATACTAAAACACTGAATTGTACACTTCGAAAGAGTGAATTTGATAATATGTAAATTATATCTAAATTTAAAAAAAAATACAGGTAGAGGAACAGATTTGGTGATGGAGGAGAAAATGTGTCCCCTTTGAATATGTTAATATCTTAACTCTTAAATACCTCTAGTATTTCCCGGTTAGATACTCCAAGCAGGCATTCGGAATTACTTCACTACAGTTCTGGGGATAGACCAAAAGTCATGTGAGTTCTGAAACTATGAAAAACTGTGAGATCATGTGGGGATAATGGTTCAAAAGAACAGATTCTTATAGAGCATATAAAGTCCTCTGGGTATGGCCTTTGCACACTCCTTCAGGCTGATCTCTCATCACTCTGTGTCTCAGATTTTTTTCTCAATACTGGGTCACATTTATTCATTAAACAAATATTTAGTAAGTGTCCAATATAAGATGGGGGGTAGGGGTGGGGGAGTGAGCAAGAAGACATAGCCCCTGACTTCAGGGAGTTTGCAGTCTAGAAAAGCAAACAAACAATTATATTTTAGTGTGGTTGGTGCTGTGACTGGGCGAACAAGCTAAGATACAATCCCTTTCTTCATCAGGCTAAGCTAAGTGCCTCTCTATTGTGGTCTCAGAGCACCCTTTGCATATATTAATTAACTTATCACATTATTTATACTAAAGTATACCTATGTTTGCATTTTCATCCTAACTATATATAACTTTTTCAAATTTGCCCTAGTGTCTCTATAAGCATTAACAATAGTGATTACATAATATGAATTCAATTAATTTTTTAAAAATCTGGTTATGGTTAAGAGTATGAACACTGCAGTCAAATTTCTTGAGTCTGAATCCAAGCTCTGACACTTATTAGCAGCTTGACTTTGGGGCAAAATACTTAATGGACCAGATCTGGGCATATATTGTCTGCTCTTATTATGTTTACTTTGCTAAATATCATATAACCTGTCATCATCATTCCTAGTGTGATAGCCAAGTTGGCTAAATTTCAAAGAACAACTCCTAAACACGGTTATCTGGGTTTCAAGATACCTTCTTTCATGCAAAGTATAGCATGAAGGTTGGTCAGATTAAATTTATCCCGAAAGTTGATCACAGTACTACTTATGGAAGTCTATTTGGCATAGAAACCAAATGAATAAAACAGATTTCAATGAACTGCCAGTAGATGGCTCTCTTAATTTATTTTCTTTTCAGTTCAGATTTGTGCTTCTAAGAGTCAGGTTACACCATCAGAAAACCCCAATAATAGGGTAAAAATAATTCTCCAAGAATTATCTAATTCATTCTTCTATCTTTTGGTTAGATTTACAATCAACAATTGTAAATTCATTTGCAGAGGTACCTCTTCAATGGATAGTTAAGGCGGGGAAAGTGTTGTGATTTTTTGTTTGTTTGTTTTTTAATTAATAAAGCATAAAGAAACACTTTTGGAAATGTTTTTATTGGAGGCTAGAATTTTGATGATTTTTATCTGTTATGATAGATGGATGAATATAATTTATTTTTTAAATTTTCCTTAAAATGAACTTCCAATTTTTCTTGCTGTCTCATTTCTTTATTATAACTTTAGACCTGTCTAATTCTTCCCTCAGTTTTTCTCTGCGTTACAAAGCTAAGTAATAACTTATAAAAGTCTATCTTTTCTTTAATATAGCAATTAGTTGTCCTGGATCTTTGTATCTCCACACTTACCTTATTTTATTATACTACTAGAGGCCCAGTGCATGGATTCATGCACCGGTGGGACCCCTCAGCCTGGCCTGCGCCCTCTCGCAATCCAGGACCCCTTGGGGGATGTAGTATTGTACGAAGTGGCAAGTGGCTAGGGAGGAGCCCTAGCCCGGGCCGGGCACCACGCTGCTCCCGCTCATCCCAGCCCCACTGCGCCTGCGGCCACCGCCACTTGGTAAGTGCTGCTGCAGAGGTGGGAGAGGCTTACACTGCCACAGTTGTGCTTGCCAGCCATGAGCCCAGCATCTAGTGCCTGTCGGTCAGCTGAGTAGCGTTCCCAATGTGGGAGCGCACTGATCACCAGGGAGCAGCTCTTACATTGAGCGTCTACCCTCTGGTGGTCAGTGCGCATCATAGCGACCATTTGACAGGTTGTTCGGTTGTTTGGTTGCTTAGGCTTTTATATATGTAGATGATTTGAGGGCGGGGGGGGGGGAGCATTTATTAGTTTTACTGTTAGTTCCTCAAATGGAACTAAAAAGTTATTTGCTGCTTACAGATACATCCATATATTCACTGGTTAAACCTTATAACCTGTAGAGTTTATAGTCCTATCACTGTTTCTGCAAAATTCTAGAATTTATTTCCTCAGATTATGTCTCTAAACCCCTAAATATGCTACAGTTCCATTCTATCCTAGGCCATCCTGGGAGGGGAAGGAAGCCCAGTGTCTTCATTCCTTCACAAAAGACTCACTTGTACTCAAGCACTTGATAAAAATCTTTAGAGTCCTAGAGAGGGGTCACCATGCCAGGTGGTTGTTCTTCCTTAATTGAAAGTCTTATATGATTTCACTGCATATTAATCTCTTTCCATTTCTTCCAGAATAAAAATAATAAACTCAACCATGTTCTTCAGATCTGCCAAGAGTCAGACCTTCTCAAGTTCCCCAGATGCCTCAACTGATCTAAAGCTGGGATGGCCCTTCAGATATGTCTTGAATCAAGGCAAAAGGTTAGGCCCCCGGTAACCCTCACTCCTCAGTCTTTGGATGCAGGCTGCTCCCAAGGAGGAGGCATTACCCGAGGGAGGCACCTCCCTTTGGTTAAGGGCAATTCCCAGAGAGAAACAGAGATCTTGAAATCTGGTAGCATTTCTATTCTCGGATCCTGCTGTCCCCGAAACAAGCTCAACTTCTAAGATTTCTGTAGTTTGGTTGTGTGCTCTACAAAAGCAGGAGTCCCAGTTGCCTGGCACATGATAGATACTCCTCAGATATAGACTTAAGTTTGGACCAAAATGGAGTGACAGGGGCCACAATTAAAAATGCAGATAAATTATATGAAAAAAATGGTTTTTAGACATTAGACATCAGACAGAAGAGAACAGACTGATTCCTGAGAGAGAGAGAGAGAGAGAGAGAGAATAAAGTAAGTCCTATTATTATTCCATTTTACTGTCTGGAGAGAGTTTCCATACTCTATTGCAAAGAGGGGAATCCAGGAAGAGCCTCATAAACTCTCTGAGTTGAGAAGATGGGGTCATGGGAGACAAGGCAGCTGGAGTTCCCAGGACAGCATACCAGAGAGGAGATTATTGCACATAGAGAGTTCTCTGGAAATCACAGAGGGTTCCCCTTTATTATTTAGCCGAGTATTAATCAGAGTATGTAAAAGAGGAACTATCTGAGGTGGGAACTGTAAAAAAAACAAGCATATCTTTGAGTATATCTGTGCTCCAACCTGGAAAATAAACACATCTTTATAGTTTCCAATGAACAAAAGCTCTAATCATTTTTTAAAATTCTTGAATAAATGTGAGTCAATAAATTCTCCCTTTTTCCTTAAAGCTAGTTCTAGTTGGGTTTCTGTTGCTTGCAACCAAAGAATCTTAACCAATACACCTTCCAATTCCACTTCCCAGAGTTTCTCTTCAGGGACAGACAAAGAATTCCAAAGATTTTGATTATAAGAATGTCTATCATTTTAATGTTTATAAATGTCAAAATCCATAAATAAACCAAATAAAGATGTTATGCAAATTTTAATAAATTAATCTAATAAGATACTATGTAGTAACTAGCATATTTTACTTTTTCATTTGATATAGCAATGTTTATGATATATATATTTTTTATATTTTTTTTTATTTCAGAGAGGAAGGAAGAGGGAGAGAGATCAAAACATCCACGATGAGAGAGAATCATGGATTGGCTGCCTCCTGCACACCCCACACTGGGGATCGAGCCCCCAATCTGGGCATGTGCCCTTGATCAGAATTGAACCTGGGACCCTTTGGTCCACAGGCCAATGCTCTATCTGCTGAGCCAAACTGGCTAGGACTGTTTATGATATATTGATGAATTTTAAAAAGCAGGTTATAAAACAGAATGTATAGCTTTTTATTATTCATATGTATATATTCATATAAAGTATAAAAGGATATATCTTAAATTTTTAATAATTCTTATCTCTGGTTAGAGTTTCAGATAGTTTTTTTGTTTTGTTTTGTTTTGTTTTTTTTAGAGGCCTTAGAGCCGTAATTTGACTTCCATGGGTCCTCTTCCCCTTCCCTAGCAGGCTCTTTTTTTTTTTTTTTTTAATATATTTTATTGATTTTTTTACAGAGAGGAAGGGAGAGGGATAGAGAGTCAGAAACATCGATGAGAGAGAAACATCTATCAGCTGCCTCCTGCACATCCCCTACTGGAGATGTGCCCGCAACCAAGGCACATGCCCTTGACCGGAATCGAACCTGGGACCTTTCAGTCCGCAAGCCGACGCTCTATCCACTGAGCCAAACCGGTTTCGGCCAGATAGTTTTTATTCTCTCTTTTTTTTAAGTATCTGTGTTTTCTGATTAGTCCACAACAAATTTGTTTCAACTCTATTTTTTTAATTCCTGTCTCCTTAGTTGACCTCTGAGTTTCTGTTTTTTATCTAAAGTTTACCCCTGATTTTCAGTTTATTTGAGAATCAAAGATTGACATACTTCTAGTCAGTTGAATAATTAAGTCATGTCCTATTCAGATTACAAATTCCTCCTATTTCCCCAAATCCTCTTCCAGAGCTCTCATCATTGCAGTTTTACAACATAACAATTGTGCTCACTGTACACGTACTACAGGCACAATTAGAAATTGTTAAGTAGATGGTTATTCTCTCAGTAATATCCTAAGGAAGATATGTTATATAATCAAAGGTATGTGTTCGATAAAATGGTGCCAGAGAAGTTTTAAACTTTTACCAAAACACATTGAAGCAACTCAGTTATTAAAGCTTAGAAATGTTTGCCAGTGCCGGGATGATCTAATGCTTTGGCAAATATTGAAAGTGGCCTATGTCCCCAGGGGGAAGCACATTACGCCTCATGATTCGATGTCCCAGATTTTCCAGAAAAGACCTGATTTCTTTTTTTTTTTTCATAACAAAGGTCATTCCTTTATTGGATTTTAACTTTTATGTCTCTGGAAGATTTTCCCTGTAAATTAATTCATGCATGTCAATAAAATATCTTTTGTTAGATTAAAAATCCCAATTTTTAAAGTAGAAAAAGGATCACCAAGGCATCAGGGTTGGAACAATTAATCCTCAGGTAGGGCAGTGTGGTGCTGGTGACTCCAGCAGGCTCAGGGAGAGATGTGAATGTGCTGAATGAATATGAAAAATCTAATTTGGGGCTTACACTTTGCTAACCACAAGAAACTACCACTTGAATTTCCAGACAATTTGCACCATAATTACTTTTGACCTTGAATTCTAGTCCCAGATATAAAGCCAACTAGCTTTATAAAAGAAGCTCAATCAGTCAATATTTTGTTGCTTTCCATACTCTAATAGCTCAAGTAGAATTTTAAAAGATGATTGATCAGCCTTGCTGGGTTGTTTTGAGAATTAAATGAAATACAGAGTGTACATGTGAATTAAAAGCCCTGTTTGCTTGATTTTGCCGAGTCCTTTGTTAACATATTACCATGAAAGTCAGAAAAATAAAACGCTGGAAAGTTGAACAGCTCTTGTTGAAGATGATATAAAGGGCAGAGGCCTACAGATTTGGTATGTTACCCTTGCTTCTTCCCATGTTTATTAGAGAAAAAGTTAAATAACTAATAATTCCACCACATAGAGAACTGTTCATGGACTGTATTTTCCCAGACCCTAAAGAATATCTTCAGGCCGCACACCCCTGGGTCCGGGAGAGGCCACACGCCCCTGGGTCCAGATGAGGCTGGGTCCCGGGCCCTGGTGAGGCCAAGCGCCCCTGGGTCCGGGAGAGGCCACGCACCACTGTGTCCGGGTGAGGCTGGATCCCGGGTCCGGGTGAGGCCGCGCCCCTGGGTCTGGGCGAGACCAAACCAGAGGGAGTCAGACCTGCATTACCACCATTTGTCCACCATCCAGAGCTGAAGGGTCAGTGCTGACATGTACACATAAGGAACTGGTGGACATTGAAATTGGGTCTCAGAAGAACTGTTGGTCCAGAAAGAAACTCACTACAGACTGATTCATTTGCCTGACAGCATAACTATTATTGCTCGTCTCACATTCGGTTCTTATAAGTATATTTCTAGTAACACATGATCTCACTCATCTAGGGGAAATAATGAACAACATAGACTGATGAACAAGAACAGACCCAGAAACAAGGAGGCATCGATCGGACTGTCTGGCCTCAGAGGGAGGGTAGGGGAGGGTGGGGGGAGGGGGGAGAGATCAACCAAAGGACTTGTGTGCATGCATATGAGCCTAACCAATGGTTAAGAACAACAGGGGGGTGAGGGCATCCGTGGGGAGGGGTGTGGGATGGGAATGGGGGGATGAGGACAAATATGTAACACCTTAGTCAATAAAGAAATTTAAAAAAAAAGAATATCTTCAAACAAACTTGATTGAACAGAATAAAATCTCTTCTCCACTGCTCAGGGGGCTTAATTATTCAACTGACTAGAGGTGGGTTTGAGATTTCAACCTCAAATCCAGGAAGCAATGGAACACATGGCCAGAAAGAGGCGACAAAGGCCAGAGCTGCTGACTGATGAGTGTGATTGAGAAGCCGGGCTGAAAGATACCTAGAGCGCTCTGGCTAATATAGCTAGAAATAGGACTAGAGTTAGCTTAGCTTGTTTCTGTAGTCCAGTGTCTGTAAATTGTTGGTTCAATCAGAATAGTATAAAGATTCAAGGTTATCAACATAATTAAACAAAATGTGGCCTTTATGTTAGGCTTATAAAACTGCATTCTGAATGTTTTATTAAAGGCTTAGCTGCTGTACAAACATTATATTGAATATACTTTGAATTATAAGGACAAAAGAAAGATAATTTTTGTCTTCTTTTCACTTAATGGAATGATTTTCAAGTTTTTTTTTCAAGTATGGTAATTATAAATTAAAATACTAAGCATTTATTGGTAAATAATAAATATGTTTCATTTCAATTAATGTAATAAGTGAATGAAGTTGTGATAAGTGCTCTAAAATTATAAAAATGACTACGAATTAGAGTGACTATTTCCCGATACCCTTGCCTTCTCCTACTTTCTTTTTTTTTTTTTTTTTTTTAAATATATTTTATTGATTTTTTTACAGAGAGGAAGAGATAGGGATAGAGAGTTAGAAACATCGATGAGAGAGAAACATCGATCAGCTGCCTCTTGCACACCCCCTACTGGGGATGTGCCCGCAACCAAGGTACATGCCCTTGACCGGAATCGAACCTGGGACCCTTGAGTCCACAGGCCGACACTCTATCCACTGAGCCAAACCGGTTTCGGCTCTCCTACTTTCTTATATCTCCAGGGTAAGACAAGAATATAACTTGAAAGAAATATAATAAGGCCCAAATAAATAAAGGTTTTTCCATAACAGTTGTTTAAAAACATTACTATTTGGTCTGTAAAGAGATATTAAAAATATTAAAACCAGCCCTAACCGGTTTGGCTCAGTGGATAGAGCATCGGCCTGAAAACTGAAGGGTCTGGGGTTTGATTCCGGTCAAGGGCATGTACCTTGGTTGCGGGCACATCTCCAGTGGGGAGTGTGCAGGAGGCAGCTGATCGATGTTTCTCTCTCATCGATGTTTCTAACTCTCTATCCCTCTCCCTTCCTCTCTGTAAAAAATCAATAAAATATATATATTTTAAAAAAATATTAAAACCAGATAGGATTCTGATCGTTGGGTCAAAACATTCATCTAGAAACTTCCAACTCATGCATGCAAAGGTGCAAAACCTTTCTGAAACATTTGATGATTGTTCTGCATCTTTCATTATCCTCCTGCTTATCTTTAGCCATTCTTTACTCTAGCACCTCCCTCCCTCCCATCCAGACTGGGCTAAATACCCTTCTATGTGCTCTAAGCCCTTCTATCATTTCTATTTACCTCCTTGTGTTGAAATGATCTGCTTATAATTTTTCTGTTTGGCTGATCCAAAAGCTTCTGTATAGAAACCCTCCACAAACCCCAGATGAGATTGAGTTCCCTATCTTAAGCGTCCATGATTCCCTATAGTTTTCTTTTAAAACACTGACGGGTGTGATTATTTTTGCAACAGGGATAGTAATTACTGCTCTCTGGTCCCGCATAAATAATCATTAGGGTTGAAGCTTTCCCTTACACACCACTATCACTTTCCTTTCTGCATCCCTTTATTTTCAAAAGATTATTTGTGGGGGAGGGAATGTTGACTGTTTCTTGCTCCTTTATTAAAACCATAGTTTATCTTTGTACAGAGATTTAAAAGTCAAAATACTATGACTTACAATTTTTAAAAATAAATTCCTGCTTCTGAAAAGCAATTTTTTCCTATTATATTAGCTTCAGATTCTTCTGCTACTTGCCTCAGTCTTCCTAAATAACATCCTTATATTGTTGCTATTTCAAGATCTCTCAGTTTCGTATCTTTTGGCTTCCTGCTATGGAGGGTGAAAACTAAGCTTTTAACAACACTGCCTGCCCCACACCCCATCTCACACACATTCACATGCATTATTTTCCTCCTCCATTTCTCCCTATACAATTCCATTATCCATAACTTTTGACTAAGTCAACATGCCCATGAGGTATACAATGATTATACTTCCTTTCTTGCACAATTTTTTGTTTCTCCTGGAATTAATAGTTGTCTTTATTGTTTGCTTAGTTTTCTGTATCACTAATTTATCCCCAAACATTCCTCCAGAATTATAAATTTCCTCTCATAATGTCCAAATACATCGGATTTTTTAAAAGTTTTTATTTATTTTGTGGCAATACCCCTGGTGGAGTCCTCTGCTCCCTTGTGCCAACACCAACACATTGTTCTCTAGAAATGTTGTGCAGGTATCTCTCTGGAATCTCTTTATTTATTTTTTATTTTTTAAATAATAATAATAATTATTATTATTATTTTTACATATGTGTCCTTATTCCCCCATTACCTCCTGGAATCTCTTTAATACTCATCCTGGGGAGTCCCTTCTTCTCCCTCTGTTGGATCTCCTGTTTTTTGAATTCTATATCTTTCTTCCTTGTTTTGCATCCTTGCTGATGGATCATGTATTCCAACAATTCCTGAGAAAGGGTACATGTTTGGTATATTCTTTAAAAACATGAACATATGAAAATGTCTTTACTCTAGCCTCACACTTGAATGAAAGTTTGGCTGAATAAAGTTGAAACTATTTTTTAAAATATGATTTTTTTTAATTTTTAATATTAGTTTTTCTCCATAATTATCTTTTTTTTAAAATCCTCACCCAATAATATTTTTCCTTTGATTTTTAGAGAGTGGAAGAGAGAAGGAAAGACAGAGAGAAATATCAATGTGAAAGAAACACATTGATTAGTTGTCTCCTGCACGCACCCTGACCAGGGCCGGGGCGGGGAGGAACCTGCAGCTGAGGTACATGACCTTGACTGAAATCAAACCCGGGACCCTTCAATACACAGGCAATGCTCTATCCACTGATCCAAACTGGCTAGGGCTGTTTTTATTGATTTTTAGACAGAGAGGAAGGGAGAGGGAGAGAGAGATAGAAACAACCATGATGAGAGAGAATCATTGATCGGCTGCCTCCTGCACACCCTCTATTGGGGATCAAGCCTCAAACCCCGGCATATGCTCTGACCAGGAATCGAACCTGAGCCACACCGAACCTGAGCCACACCGGCCAGGCTAGGTTTAAACTATTTTCCTTGGATTTCTGCAGACATTACTCCATTGTCTTCTTGCATAGAGCATTGTTGGAAGAGTCAATTCCTTTAAAATTCAAGTTCTTTATTTGTGGCCTTTTTTTTTTTTCCTCTTGGGAAATGTCTAGAAATTTTGTTGTTGTTGTTACTCCTCACCTGAGGATATTTTCCCTTTGATTTTTAGAAAAAGTGGAAGGGAGTGGTAGAGACGCAGAGAGAGAAAACTTGATGTGAGAGAGAGACATTGATTGGTTGCCTCCGGCAAGCACCCCAGCTGGCCTGCGGATCAAGCCTGCAACCAAGGCATGTGCCCTTGATGGTAATCAAACCCCAGATCTCTTCAGTACCAGGGCCAATGCTCTACCTGCTGAGCCAAACTGACCAGGGCTAGAAACTTCTTTGTATCCCAGTAAATAAAACTCCCCAGGTGGGTCTTTTTAAATCTATTGTGCTAGCATTAAGTGGGCTCTCTTACTCTGGAAAGTCATGTCTTTCTGTTGTGGAAAATTTTCGTGAATTACTGCTTTGATCATCTTCTCCCCTCTGTTTTCTCTATTCTTCTTTCTGAAACTCTTATAATTTAGATGCTGAACTGCCTTAAATTTTCTTAGGTTTTCTATTTTCCATATCTTTTACATTTTCAGTTTTGTTTTTTGGTTCTATTTCCTCAGAGATTTCCTTCAATTTTATATTCCAATTCCTGAACGTTTAGGGTTCTCACAGCATGAATCATCTTGTTATTACAGACGGTCCTCAATATACGATGTTTTACCTTACGATTTTTGGACTTTACAATGGTGTGAAAGTGATACACATTTAGTAGAAACTGTACTTTGAATTTTGATCTTTTCCTGGGTTTGCAATGTAAGTATGATACTCTCTTCCCTGATGCTGGGCAGTGACAGTGAGATTTTGCCCCACTGTAGGCTAATGGAAGTGTTCTGAACACAGTTAAGATAGGCTAGGCCCGTGGTCGGCAAACTGTGGCTCGCAAGCCACATGCGGCTCTTTGGCCCCTTGAGTGTGGCTCTTTCACAAAATACCATGGCCTGGGCGAGTCTATTTTGAAGAAGTGGCGTTAGAAGAAGTTTAAGTTTAAAAAATTTGGCTCTCAAAAGAAATTTCAATCGTTGTAATGTTGATATTTGGCTCTGTTGACTAATGAGTTTGCCGACCACTGGGCTAGGCTAAGCCATGATGTTTGGTAGGTTAGGTATATGAAATGCATTTTTTACTTGCAATCTTTTTAACTTACAATGTGTTTATCAGAATATAACCCCATGGTAAGTCGAGAAGCTTTCCCATCTGCAAGTTGAGTTTTGAGATTTTTTTACACTAGCATATTAGTTCTCACATACTCATCTGCTTCCATTCTTCCAATTTTATCTTGCTTTCTCTCCCATTCTCTTGATCCTTCTTGGTTTATGCCTTTGGGGGATCACTTTACTGGGGTTTCAGGAGAAATCTGTGGTAAATACTCCGGTTCAATCTATCACATATAATCAGAACCTTTGTTTATTTCCCTCTATTGCCGGGGCTGACCAGCAGCCCCTGAACGACGGATGAACAGATTACTCTGACAGAACAGATTACTGCAACACAGTTGCACTGTCGGGGAGAGGGCTAAGGGTCGACCTGGCTGATAGCAGCTAGGCAGCCTCCGTTGCCTGCCTCATTAGCCTTTTATTGCAGTTTTTATCCTAGATACAATCAGTAGGTGAGTAATCTTGGGAGGACATATGTTTACATTGTCCTCTAGGCAAGGGCATCCAGGATTAAGCATAAGGATTCCAGTAAACACCCGGGGGTCTGCATATACACAGGCTTGTTTGGAAAGGACAAGGAATAATTAGGGGCGCAGCCTTCGACACTCCCCTAAGTCTCCCCTAAGTCAGAATTCCGATAAACGGGGCAGGTGGCCTTCCACACACTTCCCTTTTCTCAGAATGTCCTCCTTACAAACTTTCCAACCAAGTCTCTTGTGCTTCCCAACATTCTATAATGGTCATACTTCTTCTCAAGGCAACATGGATACCTCTGAATTACAGGGAAAAGATTAAGTACAAGAGAACAGAAAAAAGAAAAAGTGCAAATATTAATATTTCAAGATATTATCTTATAACACTTCCAACGGTGTTGAAGCCAGCTCATACTATTTCACAAAAATAGTTTTATTTTCGGGAATTTTGTGAGCAATTGCTAAACAACCATTAATAAAATTTAAATTAATTAAACTTACAGTCCTATATAATAAAAGTGATGTATGCAAATTGTCTCCTCCAATGGGAGTTCATCCAGGAGTTCGACCAGGGGGCGGGGGTGGCCAGGGGAAAGGGAGGGAGTACCCAGCCAGCAGCCACTAGGGACCTTACCAGTGTACAAATTTCATGCACTGGAGTAGGGAGAAAATGGCGACGGAATAGAGTCGGGTTTGGAGTCTGTTCCTGGGGCGGAGAGTCGGAGCAGCAGAGGCTCGCAGAGGGAGTGTATGTGGGCAAGCCAAGGACAGCTAAACTCCAGGAGAAGGCGGGGGAGTGCTGGGCAGTGTTCCTCTGACCGCGCAGCACCCACAGGGGCTGGGTCCCCTCCTGGAGCTGCGGGCTCGCCGGGCGCCTCGCCATCTTGCAAGGAAAGGAGGATTTTAGTGGAAACCTGACTTTCTGCGACAACTGCAAACACTGAACGGCTGCGAGCACCAGACCACTGGTCCCCTATCAGCGCAAACATTCGGATTCAAAGGAACTCTTCACTGCACCACGGAAAGTGCCTTGTCTGTTGTGCCTGGTTGTGTTGTATTTTATACCTTTAAATCAACGCCAGAGAGAGAAATCTATATAACCAGACATCCGGAGAAGAGAGACCATGAGGAGACAAAGAAACAGCCCCCACAGGAAAGAGAAGCAGGCATCACCAGAAAAGGAAGTAAACGATTTAGAGGCAAACAACCTATCAGAGAAAGAATTCAGAGAAATGGTCATAAAGTGGCTGAAAAGGATGGAAGACAAATTCGACAATATGAGTAAGAACCAAGAAGAAATGAAGAAGAACCAAGAAGAAATGAAAAATGACATCGCTGCTGTAAAGAACTCAATAGAAAGCATCAAGAGTAGACTAGATGAAGCAGAGGACCGCATAAGTGAGCTAGAAGACAAGATGGAAAAAAATACCCAATTACAACAGCTTCTAGAAACAAAAATTAGAAAGATTGAGGAGAGCGTAAGGGAACTTCGGGACAATACAAAACAAAACAACATCAGGATAATAGGGGTGCCAGAAGGAAAGGAAACTGAGCAAGGAATAGAAAACCTGTTTGAAGAAATAATAACAGAAAACTTCCCTGATATAGGGAAGAAAAAACCCACACAAATCCAAGAAGCTCACAGAGTTCCAAGCAAAATGAACCCCAAAAGACCGACGCCAAGGCACATTATAGTTAAGTTGGCAAACACCAACGACAAAGTAAGAATCTTACAAGCGGCCAGAGAGAGACAGACAGTTACATACAAAGGAACCCCCATCAGACTAGCAAATGATTTCTCAACAGAAACTCATCAGGCCAGAAGGGAATGGAATGAAATATACCAAGTCATGCAAAGGACGGGTCTAAATCCAAGAATACTGTACCCAGCAAGGCTATCAATCAAAATTGAAGCTTCACAGACCAAAAAGGACTAAGGGAGTTTATCACCACCAAACCAGCAATGAAAGAAATGCTAAAGGGTCTGCTGTAAAAAAAAAAAAAAAGAAAGAAAGAAATAGGAAGCAAAGAAGGTACACAGGGGTATAGAATAAAAATGGCGTCAAATAAGTACCTATCAATAATAACTTTAAATGTAAATGGATTGAATGCCCCAATCAAAAGACACAGGGTAACAGACTGGATAAGAAAACAAAACCCAGATATCTGCTGTCTACAGGAAACCCACCTCAAAAAAAAGGATGCATACAGACTGAGAGTAAAGGGATGGAAAAAGGTTTTCCAGGCAAATGGAAATGAAAAAAAAAGCTGGGGTTGCAATACTTATATCTGACAAATTAGATCTCAAAGTGAAGGACATAACAAGAGATAATGAAGGCCACTTCATAATACTAAAGGGAGAAATCCAACAAGAAGAAATAACTCTGGTAAACATATATGCACCCAATACAGGAGCACCAAGATACATTAAAAAACTCCTGGAAGATATCAAAGGAGAGATTGACAGTAATACAATCATAGTAGGAGACTTCAATACCCCACTATCACCATTGGACAAATCCTCTAAACAAAAAATCAGCAAAGAAACATCAATCCTAAATGACTCACTAGAACAGATGGAATTAATCGACATCTTCAGAACATTTCACCCCAAAGCCACAGAATATACATTCTTCTCAAGTGCACATGGGTCATTTTCAAAGATAGACCATATGTTAGGACATAGGCAAAGTCTCTCCAAATTCAAGAAGATAGAAATCATATCAAGTATCTTCTCAGATCACAGTGGCATAAAACTGGAAATCAACTACAATAAAAACAACCCAAAGAAATCAAACACTTGGAGACTAAACAGCATGCTATTAAACCATGACTGGGTTACCAAAGACATCAAGGAAGAAATAAAAAACATCATGGCAACAAACGACAATGAAAACACAACAATCCAAAATCTATGGGACACAGCGAAAGCAGTCCTGAGAGGGAAGTTCATAGCTCTACAAGCCTACTGCAAAAAGCAAGAAAC
Organism: Eptesicus fuscus; assembly: GCF_027574615.1. Taxonomy (NCBI): domain Eukaryota; kingdom Metazoa; phylum Chordata; class Mammalia; order Chiroptera; family Vespertilionidae; genus Eptesicus; species Eptesicus fuscus. Next base: position 43,821,821 of record NC_072481.1, on the reverse strand, counting down.
AATGGTAGTAAATTACCTAACCCAACAACTCAAAGAGTTAGAGAGAGAGCAACAAGATAAGCCCAGTGTAAGCAGAAGGAAAGAAATAATAAAGATCAGAGCGGAGATAAACGACATAGAGACCAAAGAAACAATACAAAAGATCAACAAAACCAAGAGCTGGTTCTTTGAAAGGATAAACAAGATTGATGGACCTCTAGCCAGGCTCACCAAGAAGCAAAGAGAGAGGACCCAAATAAACAAAATCAGAAATGAAAGAGGTGAAATAACAACAGATCCCGACGAAATACAAAGGATTGTTACAAAATACTACGAACAACTCTATTCCAACAAACTGGACAACCTAGAGGAAATCGACATATTCCTAGAAAAATACAACCTTCCAAAACTCAATCAGGAAGATTCTAAACAGCTCAACATGCCAGTAACTATGGAAGAAATTGAAGCAGTCATCAAAAAGCTTCCAGCAAACAAAAGCCCGGGGCCAGATGGCTTCACAGGAGAGTTTTATCAAACTTACAAGGAAGAACTAAAACCTATCCTCCTCATACTATTCCAAAAAATTCAAGAGGAAGGAACACTTCCAGGCTCCTTCTATGAAGCCAGCATCACCCTAATACCAAAACCAGATAAAGACAACTCAATGAAAGAGAATTACAGGCCAATATCCCTCATGAACATTGATGCCAAAATCCTCAACAAAATTCTAGCAAATCGGCTCCAGCAGTACATCAGAAAGATCATACACCATGACCAAGTAGGATTTATTCCAGGAATGCAAGGATGGTACAATATCCGCAAATCAATAAATGTGATACATCACATAAACAAATTGAGAGTTAAAAATCACATAGTCATATCAATAGATGCAGAAAAAGCATTTGACAAAATCCAACACCCTTTCTTGATAAAAACTCTCAACAAGGTGGGAATAGAAGGCTCATACCTCAACATAATAAAAGCTATATATGATAAACCCACAGCAAACATCATACTCAATGGGCAAAAACTAAAACCATTTCCCCTAAGAACAGGAACAAGACAGGGATGCCCACTCTCACCACTCCTGTTTGACATAGTACTGGAAGTATTAGCTATCGCAATTAGGCAAGAAGAAGAAATAAGAGGCATCCAAATTGGAAAAGAAGAAGTGAAGCTGTCCTTATTTGCAGATGACATGATATTGTACATAAAAAACCCAAAAGATTCCATCAAAAAACTAATAGACTTAATAAATGAATTCGGCAATGTAGCGGGATACAAAATTAACGCCAAGAAATCTATGGCTTTTCTATACACCAATAATGAACTTACAGAAAGAGAGACTAAAAAAGCAATCCCATTTACCATCGCACCAAAAAAATTAAGATACCTAGGAATAAACTTAACTAAGGAGGTAAAAGACCTATACGCAGAAAACTACAGGACACTGAAAAAAGAGATAGAGGAAGACGTAAACAGATGGAAGAACATACCATGTTCCTGGATTGGTAGAATCAACATCATTAAAATGTCCATACTACCCAAAGCAATCTACAGATTCAATGCACTCCCCATCAAAATACCAACAGCATATTTCACAGACCTAGAAAGAACTCTCCAAAAATTCATCTGGAATAAAAAAAGACCCCGACTAGCCTCAGCAATCCTCAGAAAGAAGAATAAAGTAGGTGGGATCTCAATACCAGATTTCAAGCTGTATTACAAAGCCACTGTTCTCAAAACAGCCTGGTACTGGCACAAGAACAGACATATTGATCAATGGAACAGAATAGAGAACCCAGATATCGACCCAAACCACTATGCTCAATTAATATTTGACAAAGGAGGCATGAACATACAATGGAGTCAAGACAGTCTCTTCAATAAATGGTGTTGGGAAAACTGGACAGATACATGCAAAAAAATGAAACTAGATCACCAACTTACACCATACACAAAAATAAACTCAAAATGGATACAGGACTTAAACATAAGACGGGAAACCATAAAAATACTAGAGGAATCCACAGGCAACAAAATCTCAGTCATATGCCACAAGAACTTCTTCACTGACACTACCCCTAGGGCAATGGAAGCTAAAGAGAAAATTAACAAATGGGACTACATCAAAATAAAAAGCTTTTTTACAGCAAAAGAAACCATCAACAAAACAACAAGAAAGCCCACTGCATGGGAAAACATATTTGCAAATGCTATCACTGATAAAGGTTTAATCTCCAACATCTACAGGCAGCTTATGCAACTTAATAAGAGGAAGATAAATGATCCAATAAAAAAATGGGCAACAGACCTAAACAGAATATTTTCAAAAGAAGACAGAAGGAAGGCCAAGAGACACATGAAAACATGTTCAAAGTCACTTATTATCCGAGAGATGCAAATCAAAACAACAATGAGGTACCATCTCACACCTGTCAGAATGGCTATCATCAACAAATCAACAAACAACAAGTGTTGGCGAGGATGCGGAGAAAAAGGAACCCTCGTGCACTGCTGGTGGGAATGCAGACTGGTGCAGCCACTGTGGAGAACAGTATGGAGTTTCCTCAAAAAACTGAAAATGGAACTCCCATTTGACCCAGTAATCCCACTCCTGGGAATATATCCGAAGAAACTAGAAACACCAATCAGAAAGGATATATGCACCACTATGTTCATAGCAGCACAATTTACAATAGCTAAGATTTGGAAACAGCCTAGGTGCCCATCAGCAGATGACTGGATCGGAAAACTGTGGTACATCTACACAATGGAATACTATGCTGCCATAAAAAAGAAGGAATTCTCATCATTTGCAGCAACCTGGATGGAATTGGAGAACATTATGCTAAGTGAAATAAGCCAGTCAATGAAAGAAAAATACCACATGATCTCACTCATTTAGGGATAGTAAAGAACATTATAAAGTGGTGAACAAAAAGATAGATACAGAGACAGTAAAGCATCAAACAGACTTTCAAATTACAGGGGGAAAGTTTGGGAAAGGTGGGGGAGTTATGAAATCAAACGAAGGACGTGTATGCATGCATATAAGCATAAACAATGGACGCAAAACTCGGGGGGGGGAGGGCATGTGTGAGTGTGGGGTGGGGGGGTAATAGTAAGATATGTACACATATAATACCTCAATAAAAATATTAAAAAAAAATTTCATGCACTGGACCTCTAGTGTTTAATATAGCTTACAACTTACAATGAAATAAATTGTTAAATACAAAAATAATAAATACTCAAAACTCATAACTTCTTCATTATTTTAGTGAAATATCCTATCTAATAAAAGAGTAATATGCAAATTAACCATCACTCCAACACACAAGATGGCTGCCCCCATGTGGTCAAAGATGGCTGCCCCCATGTGGACACAAGATGGCCACCACAAGATGACCAGCAGGGGAGGACAGTTGGGAGGGACCAGGCCTGCAAGGGAGGGCAGTTGTGGGCAATCAGGCCAGCAGGGGAGGGCAGTTGGGGGTGATCAAGCCTGCAAGGAAGGGCAGTTAGGGGTGACCAGGCCGGCAGAGGAGGGAAGTTGGGGGCGACTGGGCCTGCAGGGAAGGACAGTTGGGGGGGACCCAGGCCTGCAGGGGAGGGCAGTTAGGGGTGACCAGGCCTGTAGGGGAGGGCAGTTAGGGGCGATCAGGCTGGCAGGGGAGCAGTTAGGCATCAATCAGGCTGGCAGGGGAGTGGTTAGGGGGTGATCAGACTGGCAGACAGAAGCAGTTAAGGGCAATCAGGAAGGCAGGCAGGCAAGCAGTTGGGAGCCAGCAGTCCTACTGGGATCGGGCCTAAACGGGTAGTCGGACATCCCTCAAGGAGTTCCAGATTGGAGAAGGTGCAGGCTGGGCTGAGGGACACACACCCCCGTGCACAAATTTTTGCACTGGGCCTCTAGTTATATAATAATGTGCTATACTAATATATCACTTTCAACTCCATGTTTAGTGAAATCATATTCGTAGCTTAAAAGTGGCCAAAGTGGGAGTATTTGTAACAGAAATTTTAAAAAGCTACAAATAACAGATTGATACTGTTTTTCTTTTTATTGTCCAGACTTAAGAAAGTCATGGAGAAAAATATTAATAATGCCAAGTAATTTAAAATATGTTGTGTCTGTAGCATTTTCAGTGTGAATAGTACAAAAAATTGAGAATCTCTTCTTCCAGTATTCAAAAACTGTTACCTCAGTCACCCAATAAATCACTCAATCACTGACAAAAAAGTGAAGTTCTGACATTCTTCTTTTTTTTTTTTTCACTTTTCTCTTACTCTTTAACTTAAATGAAAATATCAACTGATGTTCAGGTCAAAAACATTCATTTTGTCAATTGGAACCATATGTTGGCCATGGATGCAAGAATTCTGCAAAAATCAGTGACATCCTTCTGTGAGAATCAATAGGCTATAACAATTTTACAATAAAGTATATATTATCATTTATAAATTTGTGCTACACATCCTTTCTATTAGTAAAATTAATACCCATATACCTTGTTTGATTTATTTTTGGAGAGCTAGTTCTTTTTTAAAAAATATATTTTTATTGATTTTAGAGAGGAGGGAAGAGGGAGAGAGAGAAAGAAACAGCAATGATGAGAGAGAATCAATCATTGATCGGCTGCCTCCTGCATGCCCCCTGCTGGGGAATCGAGCCCACAACCCAGGCATATGCTCTTAACCAGAATTGAACCTGGGACCCTTCAGTCTGCAGGCCGATGCTCTATCCACTAAGCCAAACCAGTTAGGGCTGGAGAACTATTTCTTAAACTTTTATCACTGTCCATAACTGTTCTTATACAGTAAGTTCTATGAGGGCAGTAACTGTTTTTGTTTGATTCCTCTCACCATTTCAATACCTACTAGGTACTCCATAAACATTTATTGAATGAGTTCATGAAAGCACAGGGACCTTGCCTTATTCATTTTTCTATCCAAGAACTAGCACAGCGCCTGGCACAAATTAAGTTTTGAAAAACAATGTTTGATGACCTGAATTGAACTTGAATCATATTCTCCTAATTCTGAAAACAATCTCCTGATAATCAAACACATCAAGACAAAGAGTGAGATGGATTATTTTTTCAGGCACAAGACTTGTTTTCACGGTTGCTTTGTAAGTTAAGTCCCTTGCCGCAGGAAGTCCAGGGTGGAAGCCAGATCTCCTGATTCCTAAAACAGTGCCCTATTCATTAGATTCCCTATTTCTCAAGGGCACCAGTACTTTTTAAACACTAATTTTGGACAGCAGAGCTGGTTTCTTGCTTTGTGGCTACAAGATTTTACTTAAGATAAATGACAATAAACAGTCAGAAGGAATCAAATTACGATGTCTATCATTTAATGAGCCCACACTATGCTCGTTATAAAACCGTGCATTAATCCTGTAGTTTGGTTTCTTTCAACAATGCTATAAGGTAGGATTAACTGTACATTACAAATGAAGGCACTGAGATTTAGAGAGGTTTATGAACTTGCCTAAAGCTAACAGATGCTAGGTAGCAATACTGGGATTGCAAGCAGTTCTGACGTAAGACAAATGCCTAGGTATTTGTATATGTTTTTTAATCCTCAACCAGGAATATGCTTGTTTTTTATTTATTTTGGAGAGAGATGGAGAGACAGAGAGAGAGAGAGAGAAATCGGTTGCCTGCCTTATACACCTTGACCAGGGATTGAACCTGCAACCTTTTGGTGTAAATAAGGGATGACTCTCCAACCATCTGAGCCACCCAGCCAGGGCTATTTTAATTGGACAATGTTTCTTTGTGTTTTTAAAAAATCTTTATTGTTGAAAATATTACATATGTCCCCTTTTCTTAAATATCAGCTGTTCATACACCATTATTTACGTACTACTTTCAGGATTTGGTCATATTTGCATGCCAGTTATATTACCATTTACTTCATATTTATCATGGACTTTTTTGTTATTATTCAGCCTAATCTGAAACAATAATATCCATAAAATAATGGTTTTATATGTTATCTTCTTTTTTTTAATATTTTTTAATTTTTTTAATTTTTTATTTTTTAATGAATCTTTATTGTTCAGATTACAATTGTTTCTCCTTTTCCCCCCCATATCTCCCCACCACCCGGTTCCCACCCCCCCTCTGCCCTTACCTCCGCCCCCCCCCCCCCCCGCTGTCCTTATCCATAGGTGTATGATTTTTGTCCAGTCTCTTCCCGTACTCCCCACACAGACACCCCTTTCCCCCTGAGAATTATCAGTCCACTCCCATTCTATGCCTCTGATTCTATTAAGTTCACCAGTTTATTCTGTTCCTCAGATTTTTAATTCACTTGACTTTTAGATTCACTTGTTGATAGATATGCATTTGTTGTTCATAATTTTTTATCTTTCTTCTTTTTCCTCTTTTTAAAGAATACCTTTCAGCATTTCATATAATACTGGTTTGGTGGTAATGAACTCCTTTAGCTTTTTCTTATCTGTGAAGCTCTTTATCTGCCCTTCAATTCTGAATGATAGCTTTGCTGGGTAGAGTAGTCTTGGTTGTAGGTTCCTGCTATTCATCACTTTGAATATTTCTTGCCACTCCTGTCTGGCCTGCATGGTTTCTGTTGAGAAATTAGCTGATAATCGTATGGGAGCTCCCTTGTAGGTAGCTAACTGTTTTTCTCTTGCTGCTTATAAGATTCTCTCTTTGTCTTTTGCCCTTGGCATTTTAATTATGATGTGTCTTGGTGTGGTCCTCTTTGGATTCCTTTTGTTTGGGGTTCTGTGTGCTTCCTGGACTTGAAAGTCTATTTCTTTCATCAGGTGGGGGAAGTTTTCATTCATTATTTCTTCAAATAGGTTTTCAGCATCTTGCTCTCTCTCTTCTTCTGGTACCCCCATAATTCTGATGTTGGTTCGCTTGAAGTTGTCCCAGAGGCTTCTTACACTATCTTCAACTTTCTGAATTCTCTTCTCTTCATGCTTCTCTGGAGGAGTGTCCTTGGCCTCTTTGTATTCCAAATCTTTGAGTTGATGCTTGCGATCCTCTAGTCTGTCCTTGGGTCTCTGTATAATATTTTTTATCTCAGTCAGTGTATGTTTAATTTCTAGTTGGTCCTTTTTCATATCCTCGAGGGTCTCATTGAATTTATCGGCCTTTTCCATGAAATTCTTGAAAAACCTTATAACCGTGGTTTTGAACTCTATGTCCAGTCGCTTGTTCTCCTCCATTTCTTTGGTTTGTGATCTGTTTCTTTGCCTCCTCATTTTCTCTGCTTCCCTGAATTGGTAGGGTAGCTTTGTGTACTAGATGTCCTATTGGTTCAATGGGTCAGCTTCCCAGTTACCTGAGGTGGACACTCTTGGTGCACCCTTGTGTACTGTGTGTCCCCCAGCAGGAGCTACAGCAAGAACTAGTTTTCTCCTCCTTTGCTTGGGCGGTTTTGGAGCAGTCTGACTGGAGCTGCAGTTTATTTGGTTAAGCTGCCACAGAACAGGCCATTTATATGCAAAAGCCGCTGTGTGGAGCCTGGGCGGGTTTGTAGAATGTGCGGGGCGGGGTCTCAGGGCTGGGCGGGGTCTCAGGGCATCACTAGGCTAGGGCGTGGCCAACGGCGATGGCTGCCGTCAGCTGTCTCTGCCTTTTCTCGTTTCCAAGTCCCTGCGCCCCGCATTCCAGTGCAGTAAAACAATGATTGCTGGGCACACCTCTGCAAAAAAGTCACTCTCACTTTCCGACCCAATGGCTGAGAGTCCAGCTTCTCCCCGTAGGTGTCTGGATCCCCCGAGTGTCCCCAGAAACTGGATTTCAGAGTGATCGGGAGCTTGTCTCCCTGTGGGTTGAAGAAAAACCGCGCACCCAGTCGCCCGCCGCCAGCCCGATTCACGCGCCTCCGTACCTCAGCTTTTCAGCATTTGTGCTCCTTTCTCCCCTTAGTTGTAAATCTACCACTCAGCCAGCTTTCCCATGGTTCTGGGTGGTAGACGTTTTGTCTTTTAGTTGTATTTTTGAAATTGTTGTGCGAGGCAGCAGATTAGTTGTTTAACCATGCCGCCATCTTGGTTCCTCTCTATCTTCTTTTAATACATATTAAAATGAACACATAATTCTTAAAATAAAATTTGCCTACTCACCAGCTAAAGTGACCTTAGATGCTATCAGAGCTACATATACATTCCTGAGGCAAGCACGGCTTCTTGCAACGCTGTGGATTTAACTCATACTGGGGCGGGGCAAGAGTGAGGTCATATTTTTTGGTTTGTCTTCCATTTCCACTCTGAAATAAAAGAAAACAAGTCCATCCATTTTATTAGAGGGAGCCTGACTAATACTTCTTGAGCAAATTCCTGTTGCACAAAACAAGGAGGTTTACAAAACTTTCTTCCGGGGTCACTGAAACCTTCCAAGCAAATGACTTGGAATTAAACTTGGCAAAGATTATTAAATGCCTACAGCATTAGACAATTGAAGGTTTCTGCAGCAAGAACACAATTCAAGAAAAATAAAACCAATTTGTTGGAAAGCACCTACAGTGAGAGTCACGCAGGATTCAAAATGTAAGAAAAGCTTCCTGGCATTTGTGTTGCCCAGCTGGAGTTGATAAAATTGTTTCTATTCTTTCCTGTAAGTATGTCGGAGGAGGAAGTAGTTGGATTGTCTTTCTCGGCTTTTGAGTGGGAGGTATAATACAGCATTGTCAGAGATGATGACAGAAGAAAAAAAGAGAGAAAACAACTTTTTATGAACTGCTGAAAAACTGGATTCACATCTCTGTGGCAGAGCCCAGATTTGGTTAAGTAGATCATTTGGAATGTTGTCCGATGCATTTCAAAGGGAAAAAATAAAAAGAGCATAAAAAATCCTAACAGCCAAGACCATAGTGGTAAATAGTATCATTTTTTAGGGCTTGTGAAATATAAATGTTTGCATTTGGTTCCGTTTTAATATATCTTCTTTATGGTTCCTGCAAGTCCCTCCACAATGTGACTTCTACCACTTAATCAGCCCTCTCTCTCTTTTTTTTTTTTATAATATATTTTATTGATTTTTTTACAGAGAGGAAGGGAGTGGGATAGAGAGTTAGAAACATCGAAGAGAGAGAAACATCGATCAGCCGCCTCCTGCACACCTCTCACTGGGGATGTGCCTGCAACCAAGGCACATGCTCTTGACCGGAATCGAACCTGGGACCCCTCAGTCCGCAGGCCGACTCTCTATCCATTGAGCCAAACCGGTTTCGGCAAATCAGCCCTCTCTTTACCTCAAACACATTTGGGGCCTATGCCCAGGATCACTGGCACCAGGATTTCACTTACATCTGGGCTTTAAGTAAACCAGAACTTACAAATCTTAGCACTGCTGACCTTTTATGTCTTACACAGAAAAATCCCCCGTAGAATTTAGAGCTAGGAGGAGTACTGTTTTTCAAAGGAAACAGAATCTTTCACAATAATGAGAACTTCATGATAGAATGTGTGTTTTCATCTTGCCCTGACTGACTGTGTGGCTAGCAACCTGAATGACAAATCAAATGACTTCCAGTTGCTGTAGAATCATAACAAATGCATGAGAGATCATTTTTCCTCCCTTCCTGGGGGAGGAGGGACTATAGGGGTGGGAGAGGGGAGGGTAGCCAGGGCTACCTGTGTTCTGTTTGGTACAGTCTAGGCTTCCTACACCTAGTTAAGAAAATGTTGTTTTTGAAATCTAGGTTCTCAGAGACTTGTGGGATTGGGTCGAAAGGGGAAGAGCTTCCGGTTTTAAGAGAGAGGGGGCTGGAGCAGAGATGGTTTACCCAAAGTAGCAGATGGAATGCTAAGTCCTCTAGCCGAGGGGCTCTGCACTCTGCTTCCTCACAGTGGCCTAGAAGTCAGAAATTTTGATAGGCAGTGGCTTCGTGTGTATCTGGGGACTGAGCACTAAGCTGTAACTCTCTCTCTGTAGTGAAGGTCGCAGTTGTCAAACTTGGAACAGAGGGAGTCAATGTTAACTTTGGCAGAAGCAGACACCTCTTTTATTTTTAACATATTTGTATTGATTTTAGAGAGGAGGGAAAGGTAGAGAGAGATGGAAACAACAATGATGAGAGAGAATCATTAATCGGCTGCCTCCTGCACACCCCCCTTCTGGGGATTGAACCAGCAACCCAGGCATGTGCCCTTGACTGGAATCGAACCTGGGGCCCTTCAGTTCACAGGCCGATGCTCTATCCACTGAGCGAAAACCAGCTAGCGAGAAGCAGCCACCATTGAGCAGACTAAATAGATGGGGACAATATGGGTTCCAGCAACAAATCAATGGATTGAGGATTCTCTACACACCTATTCCCCACATCAGTTTTCCTTATTTATGTAAACCTTAGGCCAGTGATGGCGAACCTCTGACACGCGTGTCAGCACTAAATATTTAGTTTTGGGTTTATTAAATACAATTATATATAACAATTATACATTTATGCTATTTAAACTATAAATATCTTGAAATAATGTTTTTTCCTCGAAGTGACACACTACCCGAGTTATGCTCAGTTTTTTGGTGAAGTTTGACACACCAAGCTCAAAAGGTTGCCCATCACTGCCTTAGGCTTTTTATGAAGAATAGGTAGGGCCTTATAAAAATAACCATGATTGAATTATCAACCCTAATAGGTGAGGGCCCAAAAGATTTATTTTAATCAAGAAAAATATTGAAATGTAGTATTCCCTACACCTCAGTTTTATTAGTTATCTATTATCCTATATAATAAAAGGCTAATATGCAAATCTACCGAATGGCAGAACGACCAGTCGCTATGACGCGCACTGACCACCAGGGGTCAGACTCTCAACACAGGAGCTGCCCCCTGATGGTCAATGTACTCCCACAGGGGGAGTGCTGCTCAGCCAGAAGCTGGGCTCACAGCTGGCAAGTGCTGCAGCCTTTCCCGCCTCTGCGGCAGTGCTAAGGATATCCAACTGACGCCTTAGGCCCGCTCCCCACCAAGGAGAGGGCGCAGGCTGGGCTGAGAGACCCCCCCAAGTGCATGAATTTCATGCACCATGCCTCTAGTTGTATAATAATATAACCATAAACTGAGTAACTTAAAACATTATTAATTAATAAATTATTATTTCTTTTAATCCTCCCCCAAGGATATTTTTTCCCACTGATTTTTAGAGAGTGAAAGGGAGGGAGGAAAAGGGAGAGGGAGGAAAAGAAAGAGAGAAAGAGAAGGGGGAAAAAAATCCATGAGAGAGAGACACATTGACTGGTTACAACCCAGGTACATGCCCTTGACTGGGAATTAAACCTGAGACCCTTTGGTGTATAGGCCAATGCTCTAACCACTAAAACATACTGGCCAAGGCTATTTATCTCTATATATAAAAGGCTAAGTGACCATTCGACTGTCTGACCAATAGCTATGATGTGCACTGACCACCAGGGGGTAGACACTCAACACAGGAACTGCTGAGCTGTGGTGACTTAGCAGCGGTGGTTCTCAGGTGATGCACCTGGAACCAGAGAGGAGGGAGCCCGATTCCAGGGTGCGTCACCCGAGAATCGCCCTCTCACAATCTGGGACCCTTCAGGGGATGTCAGAGAGCTAGTTTCGGCCTGATCCCTGCAGTCCAGGCTGAGGGACCCCACCTGCCAGAGGGACCCCGCTCACTCCGCAGACTCCCTTTGAGCTACCGCACCACCCCAGGTGTGGCTGGCCGGGGAAGGACTGTGGGAGGTTGGCTCCAGAGTGTGTCTGGCCTGTCTTGCCCAATCCCACTCCGCCGGCCATCTTCTAATTAATTTCCTTTCAACGTGCACGAATCTGTGCACCAGGACACTAGTTTATTATATCATAGTTTCTCTGGGTCATAGCTTAGCTCAGTTTTCTGCTTCAGGACTTTTCACAAGGCTGTGATCAGGAGTCAGCCAGGACTGGGCTCTCATCTGAGGTCTGACTGGAGAAGGATCTTCTTCCAAATTCACATCACTGTTGGCAGCATCCAGTTCCTTGCAGGTTGTTGGACTGAAGGCCTCAGAGCCTCCCCTGCTGTCCTGAGTTCCTTGCCACATGGACCTTTCCATATGGTGACTTACTTCATCAAAGCTATTAAATAAGAGACTCAATAGGGAAAGTCTAGCAAGATCAAAGTTACAATTCTATGTAATGCATAGGAAGCTGATACAAGGAAAGCCCTCTGCCCTCCACCTACTTGCCTACATGCTAGTTGTAAGTTAGTAAAAGTATTTCCCCTCCCTCTCTACCAAGAAGGACAACAGTTAATTACCAGAGACAACTCTCTGACCCTTATGAGCCCAGATGCACCAGAAGAATCTACATAACACATTTTACTAACTAGTCCTTATCTTCCATTAGTTCTCCCATATGGTGGCCTACCCACAATTTGCCACCCTGGGAATTCAAGGCCATTTCCCTCTCTGAAAATGTATCATTCTTTTGTTAAGATGCTATATATATATATAAAGAGGTAATATGCAAATTAACCAGGGCGCCGTAACATCACGACCGCTCAGGAGGAGGCTGTACACACATGTGGGCGGGAGGGGACTGCGTGTGCAGTGAGGCAAGCCACAGATGGTGCAGGCCCAGAGACAACAGGGCCTGCCAGTCGCCATTGCAGCAAGCAGGCCCACAGAGAACAGGGCCTGCCAGCTGTGTGCACCGGCAGTCCCACCTCTGCGTGTGAGCTGCAGAGGAAACACCTTTTCTGACTGCTCATTGGCTAAGCTCCCCTTACACCACTCTCAGTGTTCTTGGTAACTTGGGAAATAAGAATCAAAGAAGGTGATCTAGGGTTTTTCCCTCACTCCTGGAGAAAAAAATGAAGGTCCGCTGTTGGAGGGGCTAAGAGATGTCATATCCTGCCCTAGCCAGTTTGGCTCAGTGGATAGAGCCTCGGCCTGCTGACCCCAGGGTCTGGGTTCAATTCTGGTCAAAGGTATGTACCTAGGTTGCAGGCTCCTCCCTGGCCAGGGCCCAGGTCAGGGCTCATGCAGGAGGGAACCAATCAAAGTGTCCCTCTCACATTGATGTTTCTCTCTGTCTTTCCCTCTCTCTTCCACACTCTCTAAAAATCAATGGAAAAATATCCTCAGGTTAGGAAAGAAAGAAAGAAAGAAAGAAAGAAAGAAAGAAAGAAAGAAAGAAAGGAGGAAGGAAGGAAGGAAGGAAGGAAGGAAGGAAGGAAGGAAGGAAAAAAGGAAGGAAGGAAAAAAGGAAGGAAGGAAGAAAGAAAGGAAAAAAGGAAGAAAGAAAGGTCATATCCTATGAAAGAGACATCTTAAAAATGCCTAAAGAGCCCTAACTGATTTGGCTCAATGGATAGAGCATCAGACTGCAGACTGAAAGGTCCCAGGTTCGATTCCGGTCAAGGGCATGTGCCTTGGTTGCAAGCACATCCCCAGTAGGAGGTGTGCAGGAGGCAGCTGATCTTGCTCATCGATATTTCTTTTTTTTTTAATATACTTTATTGATTTTTTACAGAGAGGAAGGGAGAGTGATAGAGAGTTAGAAACATCGATGAGAGAGAAACATCGATCAGCTGCCTCCTGCACACTCCCCACTGGGGATGTGCCCACAACCAAGGTACATGCCCTTGACAGGAATCGAACCTGGGACCCTTCAGTCCACAGGCCGACGCTCTATCCACTGAGCCAAACTGGTTAGGGCTCTCATTGATATTTCTAATTCTCTGTCCCTCTTCCTTCCTCTCTGTAAAAAAATCAATAAAAATATATATTTTTAAAAATGCCTAAAGAAAGTTGTCATTTTTTTCATGGTGAAGGAACTGGAGTCCGTGTTGATGAAAACACCTTGGCAGCTGCGGCGGCCAGCAGTGGCAGCAGCAGCAGGGTTATGGGGGCGGTGCCTTCCCCTGATCAGCCTGGTTGCCTCCTGCAGAGGGAGGCCAGACTGCAGCTTAGGCCCAGAGTGGGCCAAAGCCATCAGTAGGATATCCCCTGAGGGCTCCTGGATTGGAGAGGGTGCAGGTCAGGCTGAGTGACCCCCCCCCCCCCGCATGAATTTTGTACACCAGGCCTCTAGTCTATAATAATAAAAGCGTAATATGTTAACTAGACCGGACAGCTGGACAACCTTCCAGACGAAGTCACGGCTGTGAGGACTGAGGCAAGCCACCGTGGCTGCGAGGGCCAAGACCCTTGCATGAATTTCGTGCATCAGGCCTCTAGTATAATTATATAAGCCCAAGTTCTAACTGCCCCTTTGAGTTACTCATCTCTTAGTGCTCCCATGTATAAGTACGATGCACATGTTATAAACTTCTGCTTGGTTTTTTTCTTGTTAATCTGCCTTTTGTCAGTCTATTTTATAGAGCTTCAGCCAATGAACCAAAGATGGGTAAAGGGAAAATAATAATTGTTTTCCTTCCCTACATTGTTCAGCAAATACTTTGTAATGGATAAGCCATCGTTCCTCCTGTTCAGTTGAGAAAAGTGATACAGGAGAAGTTAAGTAACTTATCGAAAGTGACACTGTTCGTTTGTCTAATCTTTTTTTTTAAATTGATTTCAGAGAGTGAGGGAGAGGGAGAGAGAGAGACAGAAACATCAATGATGAGAGATAATCATTTATTGGCTGCCTTCTGCAAGCTCCCCACTGGTCAGTTTGTCTAATCTTAGGCCTGTGCCCTTAGCTCCCCTTGCCTTCTTCATTTAAAAAATAATAATAGCTTAGCCAGCATGGTTCAGTGGTTGAGCCTTGACCTATGAGCCAGGAGGTCATGGTTCAATTCCTGGTCAGGGCTCATACCTGGGTTGCAGGCTTGATCCCCAGTGTGGGGCATGCAGGAGGCAGCCGATCAACGGTTCTCTCTCATCATTGATGTTTCTATATCTCTCTCCATCTCCTTTCCTCTCTAAAATCAATAAAAATATACTTTAAAAAAAAAATAAATAATAGTAATCATAATCTATTGCTACCTTCTTAATAATAGATGACATTTTCCTGGAATATGAATATTGTTTTCCTCAGCTAGCAAAATAATCCATTCAAAATGCTTTCTTGGAAAATATTTTGACATTATGGATGCTCATCCTTGCTGTTATCCCCACTTCATTTTGTGCTTCTGTTTTTCCTTTGGCATTTCTCTCTGAGGTGTATTCTGGGTCAGGGAAATCTTTCCAAGTGCCCCTCAACTGCCTCCGCCTACCCATAAGGCTGGCCTTGTGTCCAACACACATCGACTTCTCTGCCTCCGAGGGTGTAGTCTTCCCTGGCCACAAAATGTAATTACTATTTTCCTTTCCCTTTCTTCCCACACTAGTTTCTTTCTGGTCTGCATAAGTGGCCCTTCCCACCCCCTGAATATCCAAATTACAATGTATTTTAGAAAAAACTCTCTGCTCCTCTGAAAACTTTTCCTCAGGGCAGACCTCTGACTGCTATATTCACATTTTACTATAGATAGTTATCACTGTTTGAGGTCTCACAGCTGACTCCATTGACTCAAAACAACACATCAAAGCCAAGATTCTGACCTACAAAACATTTCCTCAATAGCCTGATATGAAGCAAAGACAATCATACTGAGGCCTTTAACCCAGGTTGCACGAGCTCAGGGAAGTTAATTGTTTGATGATTTCCTGTACTTGAGGAGTAAATGCTTCCTTTTCCGACAACAGACTCACTAAAGCCTCAGTCAATGCAATGAAATTAGGGACTTGAAGAGCATCCTGTATTCAGAAAACAGGGAGTGGTAATTTATTTTTTTAAATATATTTTATTGATTTTTTTACAGAGAGGAAGAGAGAGGGATAGAGAGTTAGAAACATCGGTGAGAGAGAAACATCGATCAGCTGCCTCTTGCACACCCCCTACTGGGGATGTGCCCGCAACCAAGGTACATGCCCTTGACCGGAATCAAACCTGGGATCCTTGAGTCCGCAGGCCGTCGCTCTATCCATTGAGCCAAACCGGTTTCGGCAGGGAGTGGTAATTTAGACTATGATGTTTGCAGGATCACAAAAGGCCCACCCAGTGTGAGAATTCTTTTTTTAAAAAATATATTTTTATTTATTTCAGAGAGGAAGGGAGAGGGAGAGAGAGATAGAAACATCAATGATGAGAGAGAACCATTGATTGGCTGCCGCCTGTATGCCCCCCACTGGGGATCAAGCCCGAAAACCAGGCATATGCCCTTGACTGGAATCAAACCTGTGACCCTTCAGTCCACAGGCCAACGCTCTAGCCACTGAGCCAAGCCGGCTAGGGCTCAGTGTGAGAATTCTTAATAATAGTTCTGAATATTTCTGGAGGGGCTGTGGCCCTTCTGTCAATGACTCCTTGATTTTTTTGCACTCTATGGAGTTCAGAGTCTCTTTCTTACAAAAGAGAAAAAGGTGGGTCTGGATAGTATGCAAGCATAAGCTACCAAAGAGACCAAACTCCTAAGCATAAAATAGAAGAGCCTTCATGAATTGAATTTTGACTAACCAGACAGTTTTTCTTTTTGTTTTATCCTGACAAAGATGCTTTCCTTGACCAAAATTTAGTCAGACTCCTCTAAGACCTCTTCTCAGCTAGGCCTTGACCTTGGGCTTCAGTGTCTGTCTTTGTAGGCCTGCTTTGCCCAGTTTTAGCAAGAATCCTGCTAAGTCAGTTTAGAGAGAATTGCCCACCCTTGATATTGGGCCAAATTCTTCATCTGCCACTATCTCTTAGGTGATATACCTGATTACCCTGGCCTACAATCAGCAAAAATCCTAGTAGGTCAGTTTAGCAAGAATTATCCTACCCCCTTAGTAATTTTCCATTCACTGACAGACAACACCAACCACCCACAACCCCCACCCCACTCCCTCCTTGCCTGTAAATCCCTACTTTCCCTTATAGTCCTGATAAAGACTAACTGGAACTTGAAGCAAATACAATCAGTAAAGGGGTCTATGGGAGGAGTTAAGGCTTTGGAAGTTCTCACATTCTAGATAACTGTGGAAACCCTACACGTGAGCACACCCTACAGGAAGAATTTTATATTTATAATAAAGCTTTATGGTCCTGACTTCCCCTTCCCTTAACTTCCTTTTCCCTTCTATAAATACCCCTTCATCTTGGCGCACAGACCAGAATATACACGTGGCTTATTGTGTTTGTGTGCACTGGGTTGCAACCCTTTCTTTTTCCCCAAATAAATAATTTTTGTTGACAAAGCTAGTTGATATTATTTTTCATTCAACAGTCCAAATTGAGCCCAGTTCTCCACTGAGGTCTCTTTTCCCCTATTGCAATAGTTCCTAAATAAAATCTGTTTACACCACTTTACTTCCCAGCTCTGGTTTTTCTTTGACAGTCCACTGAACTGGTCCTATGTTGTAGTCACACTGAATGATCCTCCACTCTGGGAACATTTCTTGCTTTTCCACACCTCCCTGCCTCTACACCTGCCTAGGAATGTCCTTGTTTCACTTCTCTGCCTGGTTGACTCCTAATCATTCTTTAAGACCACGCTGACATTATTTATTAACCAAGTCCCTTCCTCTCCATTTCTAAAACCACTGCCAGAGCTCAGACCCTCAAAATTTCTTGGCTGGATGGCTGCCAACAGCTTACATTCACCAGGTCTCTAGGGTTGAATCTCTTCAAATTTGTCTTCTACCCACCAGCCAGAGCAATTTATTTTAAACACAAATTTGATCATCTTATTACTTACTTGGATTCTTAAAGTCTTTCCGTCAGCTACAAGGTAGAGTCCAAGCTCATTAACATAGAATATGGAGGTGATTCTTTTTTTGTTTGTTTGTTTTTTGTTTAAAGTATTACAAATAGTAGTACATATGTCTCCTTTTTTTCCCCGTTGACCTTCCCCCGGCCTCCCCTACATCCTGGCACATGCCCTCACCCCACTCCCCCCAGTGTCTTGCGTCCATTGGTTATGCTTATATGCATGCATACAAGTCCTTCAGTTGATCTCTTACCTCCCCTCCCACAACCCTCCTTAGCCTTCTCGCTGTAATTTGACAGTCTGTTCGATGCTTCTCTGCCTCCGTATCTATCTTTTTGTTCATCTTTACTATCCATAAATGAGATCATGTGGTATTTTTCTTTCACTGACTGACTTATTTCACTTAGCATAATGCTCTCCAGTTCCATCCGTGCTGCTGCAAATGGTAAGAATTCCTTCATTTTTATAGCAGCATAGTATTCCATTGTGTAGATGTACCATAGTTTTCTAATCCACTCATCTGCTGATGGGCATTTAGGCTGCTTCCAAATCTTAGCTATTGTAAATTGTGCTGCTATGAACATAGGGGTGCATATATCCTTTCTGATTGGTGTTTCTGTTTTCTTGAGATATATTCCTAGAAGTGATATTACTGGGTCAAATGGCAGTTCCATTTTTAAATTTTTGAGGAGACGCCATACTGTTTCCCACGATGGTTGCACCAGTTTGCATTCCCACCAGCAGTGCACGAGGGTTCCTCTTTCTCCACATCCTCGCCAGCACTTGTCATTTATTGATTTGTTGATGATAGCCATTATGACAGGTGTGAGATGGTATCTCATTATTGTTTTGATTTGCATCTCTCAGATGATTAGTGACTTTGAGCATGTTTTCATATGTCTCTTGGCTTTCTGAATGTCCTTTTTCAAAAAGTGTCTATTTAGGTCATTTGCCCATTTTTTGATTGGATTGTTTATCTTCCTTTTGTTAAGTTGTATGAGTTCTCTGTAAATGTTGTATATTAAACCCTTATCAGAAATAACATTGGCAAATATGTTCTCCCATGCAGTGGGCTTTCTTGTTGTTTTGTTGATGGTTTCTTTTGCTGTGCAGAAGCTTTTTATTTTGATGTAATCCCATTTGTTTATTTTCTCCTTAGTCTCTCTCGCCCTAGGATCTGTGTCTGTAAAGTTATTGCTACGACATATGTCTGCAATTTTGCTGCCTATGGAGTCTTGTAGGATTTTTATGGTTTCCTGTCTTACATTCAAGTCCTTTAGCCATTTTGAGTTTGTTTTTGTGTATGGTGTAAGTTGGTGATCTAGTTTCATTTTTTTGCATGTATCTGACCAAATTTCCCAGCACCATTTGTTAAAGAGACTGTTTTGACTCCATTGTATGCTCTTGCTTCCTTTGTAAAATATTGAGTATAATGGCTTGGGTCATTTTCTGGGTTCTCTATTCTGTTCCATTGGTCTATATGTCTGTTCTTGTGCCAGTACCAGGCAGTTCTGAGAATCGTGGCTTGGTAATATAGCTTGATGTCTGGTATTGTGATCCCTCCAACTTTGTTCTTCTTTCTCAGGATAGCTGTGGCTATTTGAGGTCTTTTTTTATTCCATATGAATTTTTGGAGAGTTTGTTCTAGGTCTTTGAAGTATGCCATTGATATTTTAATAGGTATTGTATTGAATCTATAGATTGCTTTAGGTAGTATGGACATTTTAATGATGTTGACTCTACCAATCCATGAACATGGTATGTTCTTCCATTTGTTTATGTCTTTCTCTATCTCTTTTTTCAATGTCCTGTAGTTTTGTGAGTACAGGTCTTTTACGTCCTTAGTTAAGTTTATTCCTAGGTATCTTAATGTTTTTGCTGCAATGATAAATGGGATTGTTTTTTTCATTTCTTTTTCTGTGAGTTCATTATTGGCATATAAAAAGGCCATAGATTTCTGGGTGTTAATTTTGTATCCTGCCACATTGCCAAATTCACTTATTAGGTCTAGTAGTTTTTTGATGGAGTCTTTGGGGTTTTCTATGTATAGTATCATGTCATCTGCAAATAAGGGCAGTTTTACTTCTTCTTTTTCAATTTGGATGCCTTTTTTTTCTTCTTCTTGTCTGATCGCTATGGCTAATCCTTCTAGTACTATTTTGAACAGGAGTGGTGAAAGTGGGCATCCTTGTCTTATTCCTGTTCTTAGGGGAAATGGGTTTAGTTTTTGCCCATTGAGTATGATATTGGCTGTAGGCTTATCATATAGGGCTTTTATTATGTTGAGGTATGATCTCTCTATTCCCACTTTGCTGAGAGGTTTTTTTTTATCAGGAAAGGGTGTTGGATTTTGTCAAATGCTTTTTCTGCATCAATCGATATGATTATGTGATTTTTGTCTCTAATTTGTTTATGTGATGTATCACATTTATTGATTTGCAGATATTGTACCATCTTTGCATCCCCAGAATAAATCCCACTTGGTCATGGTGTATGATCTTTCTAATGTATTGCTGAATCCGATTTGCTAGAATTTTGTTGAGGATTTTAGCATCTATGTTCATCAAGGATATTGGCCTATAGTTCTCTTTTTTTTTTTTTTTTGTGTGGTGTCTTTATCCGGTTTTGGGATTAGGGTAATGCTGGCTTCATAGAAAGAGCTTGGAAGTGTGCCTTCCTCTTGAATTTTTTTGAAAAGTCTGAGGAGGATAGGTTTTAGTTCTTCTTTGAATGCTTGGTAGAACTCTCATGTAAAGCCGCCTGGACCAGGGCTTTTGTTTGCTGGAAGATTTTTGATCGCTGTTTCAATTTCTTTGGTAGTTATCGGCCTATTCAGGTTTTTTTGTTCTTCTTGGTTGAGTTTTGGGAGCTTGTATTTTTCTAAGAATATGTCCATTTCATCTAGGTTGTCCATTTTGTTGGAATAGAGTTGTTCATAGTATTTTTTCATAATCGTTTGTATTTCTGTGGGATCGATTGTTTTAAAAGTATTTTTCTCTACATAAATATTTCAATAACTGGTGGGTTTATTTGCATTATTAAGCTTCTCTTTTATTTAATTTTTTAATTTTTTTTTATTTCCGTAGACTTTAATTTTATCAAATGAGAGAAAGAGAAAACAACTTGAAAAAATGTAGTAGTTTAAGGTTCTAAAATAATGTTCATAAAATTTAATTTAGCTTCTTAATTATATAACAACTAAGCTTCTCTTTTTTAAAAACATTATTTTTTAAAATATATTTTTATTGATTTCAGAGAGGAAGAGGGAAAGATAGATTGAAACATCAATGATAAGAGAGAATCATTGATTGGCTGCCTCCCGCATGCCCCCTACTGGGGATCAAAATGGGAATTGAACAGTGACCTCCTTGGTTCATAGGTCGACGCTCAACCACTGAGCCATGCCAGCCGGGCAGAGCTTCTCTTTTTAACAGCCAACTCTCAAAGAGGAAAATCATCAGTCACCCACACTTCAGTGTGAATTACTTCGGATCAGTAGGAGTTGAGAGGCTAACCGGAGTAGAGTAGTACATTTTTGTTATTCTTACTGGCTGCACAGAACCTTTGAATAGTCGTCATATGTTTGGTGAGTCTTTCCTATTGATTAGAAGCCAAACCTCACTTTCTCAACCTTCCCTGCAGTCACATTCCTCCAGTCCAATCCATGTGCACCAAACTTTGAACTGGAGGCGAGGGAGGTAAAGATGCATGCATGACCCAGTCTAGACCTTAATGCAGAGGCTCCATTAAGAAGGTCCATGCTGCACTTTAGAATCAGTGGTAGAGACTGTGATGTTTCTCTGGTGGAGTTCTGTCATGTCATTTGGGTATTGGTCCTCCAAGCCTGGTTCTCTCATGTTCTGGGAGATTCTGTGAACTTCTTAATATCCTTGAATATCCCTTTCTGTTTAAAATAGCTAGAATATATTCCTGTACATTCTATCTAATCCCGTGACTAACAGATGTAAGGAGGAAGAAGGAAGTACTTTTCATGGTGCTTTGGGGAAGACAAACCAGAAGGATGGGGAACTTTGGATGAGGGAACTGCAATTCAAAGACCATGAATCCTTCCCTAACCGGTTTGGCTCAGTGGATAGAGCGTCGGCCTGTGGACTGAAAGGTCCCAGGTTTGATTCCAATCAAGGGCATGTACCTTGGTTGTGGGCACATCCCCAGTAGGAGGTGTGCAGGAGGCAGCTGATCGATGTTTCTCTCTCATCGATGTTTCTAACTCTCTATCCTTCCCTTCCTCTCTGTAAAAAATCAATAAAATATATTAAAAAAAAAAAAAAGACCATGAATCCTTAGAGGAGCAGGGCAATCACCAAACTTTGCCCACTTGGTTAATTTTGCTTCTGGTCCTGGTAGGAGCCATTATGGGCCTAAATAATTCCAAAAATAATTCCTTATCTATTTGAGTGAGAGAGGTGGGTGTATGGCTGAGAAATACTGATATCTATTGGTTTAGAAAGCTGCAGAATTTAATCTTCTCCAATCTTCTCAAGCTCCCTGGTCCAGAGAACCCTTGACTCTTCTAATACAGACCAGTTTCTTTACATATAATTGCTGTTCCTCTTTCCATGAGGAAGAAGAGGGAGGGAAGAGGAGGAGGGAGGTGCAGCAACAGCAGGAGCAGAGTACAAAGAAAGGAAAGAAGGAGGGGGAAATAATATGTGGAGAGGAGAAAATGCTGGGGAGAAAAGACATGCAAATGTCCACTTGAAAAAAGAGCATCATCCTTTTTCTTTTAACTGCCTCGTCTCTTCTTGGCTTTCCTCTCCCTCTAAGACATTCATTCTACTAAGGATTTTCCCATTTGAAAAGTCTTCCAGAGCATATTTCTTCACAAATATTAAGGCTTTCCTATAAATGCTAACTAGGATATAGGCCATCTAAATACATCTGAGGGAAAGTATATTCATTTATTCAACAAATATTTACTGGGACCCTTTATGTGCCAGGCACTAAGCTCAGGAGCAGTGCTGAATAAGATAGATAAAGGCCCTTGGGAGTTTTCATTAGCACTGAGCTCATCCATACTCTCATGTTTCATAATCTATTAAAACAAATGTTCTCTCTTGAAATCATAGCAGTGGTAAAATGGCAGATTAAAGTGTCTATCCCAAGGTTACATGCAGGTAGGCGCTTAGTATAATTGCTTTGTAATGATAAAGTGATGATACTATTAAAACTCTGAGTATAGGCAGGGTAATTTCTTGAACTTTATAAGGCAATGGAAAAAATTAATTTTTATCAAGAATATTGAAAAGAGCTATAAATCAATCAATTTGGACCTTTTAGATAGACAAATAGATGTATTTAACCTGTGAGTATGCTATTAGCGTTATTGAAGGTCCTTCTTTCCTACTCCTGATGTTTCTTCTCTGTGACAGGAGCCCATTAGTGTACATATTAGTATAGTGCTTCTGATTTTCTGCCAACTCTGCACTCATTCCATTCTGGGGGTGATGTGTTGTTGTTCTTTAAATATATTTTTATTGATTTCAGAGAGGGAGGGAGAAGGAGAGAGATATAGAAACATCAATGATGCTCAACCACTGAGGCATGCTGGCTGGGCTAGGGGTGATGTTTGCAAAAAGAAACTGGGCATGAACAACTCAACTTCTACCTCTTGGGATAAAACTGAAGAGAGGGTGTATGTGTTTATCTCTCTGCTCCTCTAGGGGCAGGCACCACCCATGCTGGGGGCAAAGCAGGGATCTGCTCAGTTCCAGCACTGCCTGAACTGGGTAGGTGTGGCTGAACAATTCTGGACTCAGTGTTATGAAGTCCACTTGCTCAGACATCAGTCCCCCGACCTAAACTTTATCAGTAATAACGGTGGGTTTTTTTTTTTTTTTTCTTGTGTGTTTTTTTTCCCTCCCACTGCCTTACTCTTATGTCTTGTTTTCTCATTTAGAAATGAGGTGAGGAAAAGGGACTAGTAAACAATAACTGGGGGTGGGGAGAGGGCTGATTTGGAATATCCAACACTGAGATAGTTACAAAAGTATTTTTGCTTTCACGAAAACTTATCTTTTTTTAAAAATATATTTTATTGATTTTTTACAGAGAGGAAGGGAGAGGGATAGAGAGTCAGAAACATCGATGAGAGAGAAACATCGATCAGCTGCCTCTTGCACACCCCCTACTGGTGATGTGCCCGCAACCAAGGTACATGCCCTTGACCGGAATCGAACCTGGGACCCTTCAGTCTGCAGGCCGACGCTCTATCCACTGAGCCAAACCGGTTTCGGCGAAAACTTATCTTTTTAAGAAATAACACTAAAAATGTATTTTTAATTTCTGAACTAATTAACTAAAAATACATTCCTCATAAAAAACATTGCATGTTTTAAAATAATTTGGTAACTCAATAATTCTTTTGGAATTCAAGAGAGATAATGAGGATAATTAGAGTGAAAGTGATTATTTCCAGTTTATTCATCTCCCTCGATTATCATAGAGAAAACCTTTACTGGTAGTAATAAGGTCTTCCTTTGAGTCAGGTATGATGAGAGAAGTGCTGGGAAAGAACAAATCAGGCATCTCACTTTTGTAGACTATTTGTGTCCCCTCATTTTTAAAGCTAATGTTCCATGTATGAAATTGTCTGTGAGTCAACATAAGATACCTGCTTTTTTCCCCCTCATAGGCATCTTTCTGAACACAGTTTTCATCATCCTTGCCCATCTCTGCTGATTTCAATTCATCATTGGCAAAGGTATGGAGTGTTTTGTGGCTGGGAAACAGATTTATGAAAAGAATCCAGATATGTTTCTATTATTTTTCTGATGCATGCTTTCCAAGGTTCATTGGGTTTGGAGATTTTCATGTTTAGCTCAAATAAATGACAAACACTGTTATCAATTTGTGACCTATAACTCCACTGAAAAGTAACATAAATTGATTTGATTTAGATTATGCTATTTGTTATGGGGATGCTTTTTCACATTTTCTTTGCTGTCCTGAAAGTTTACACGTAGAATATTTTCTCTGCAAACGGACTGTTTAGGTAAAAAGCAGGTAAGAATTTCCCTTTTGTCTATTAGTGCTTTCACAGTTTATATCATTCTTAAACAAATCTACCTATCAGCAACTACACAAATAAAACTAGAATTAAAGGAACAAACTAATTCTATTGTGCTCACAAGTGGAAACGGTGTGCTTGTGCAAAGCACTAATGAGCGGTTCCTAAGATTATACGCACAGATTATAGGAACTCCAGGCTTCAGCATTCTATTGTGGGGTTCATACAAGGAGCCAGCCTATGCAGAGAGGGAGATGTTTTGGATCGGAACACTCACCCCACAATGGAAGCCATGAGAATACATCAAATGCATCAAATAAATGACTGAAAACATATCTCTGGTAAATCCAGACCACAAAGGACACTTGAATACCTGAATTCAACTTGATTTCTGACACTAGCATAATCAAATCAAGTGATTTTTTTTTTTTAGAAAATATTCTAAATGTACTCTTAACCAATATTGCCTAAAACGAAATGCTCTCTGGTTGACTCTAGGGCAAGCATGTCAAACTCAAAGGCTAACACGGGCCAAATAAACAAGGTTTAAGTTTATGTGGGCAGCGAAAAAACAAAAGCTTCAATTTTCATAGAAATGTAGGTTTATTTCGATAAAGACATGCTGAATACAAAGGGCTGAAATAAATGAGTAATCGTTAACATAAAATAATAGAACATTTTAATAAAATTTAATATATTTTCATGAACATTAACTTACCAGACACTGAGTAACTGCACAAATTAATAAGCGTGATGCAAATAAACCTATTTTTCTTGTTCTCCGAAAGCGAAATATTTCCTGTTGCGCACAACAAACCAATCAGTACAAGACTAATGATGTGACAATGGGCTGCTGAAATATTCGCTGCTGGTATTAGTGGAGAGAAATGGTGCGCCTGCGCATAAGGTGCGCAAGGGAAATGACTGCAACACGATTATAGTAACCAGTCATTAGTGAACGTTGTAGTTCGTTATTAATAATTATGTATAACAGGATAGTGTAAAAATTAAGTTACAAAATTTTTATTAGAACTTTCTTACATCCCGTTATATTGGCTGGGCCGCAAAAATATTCGCTGTGGGCCACATGCGGTCTGCAGGCCCCGAGTTTGACATGCTTGATGTAGGGAATCAAATTTTCAGACTGCTTTGTCTCTAGCATCTTCTCCCGTTTCCCCCAGTGGGGAACAACATATGTACTGAGCCAATTTTGCTAATAAATATTAGAACTCTTTTAGTGGCCAGCATCAGAAACTCAACTCAGAATGCCTTAAGCAAAAACATGAATTTACTGGTTTATGTTAGTCTGAGTTAGATAATTTGGGGGCATGGCTAGGTTCTCAAACCAATGCTGTTCAATACAGTATAAATACAATAAAAACCACAAATGTGGTATTTAAAATATTCTATTATCCACATAGGAAAGGAAAAACAGATGACATTATTTTTTGCTAATATGTTTTATCTAGTTCAATATATCCAAAATATCATTCCCACATTAATCAATAGAAATTATTAATGAGAAATTTTACATTCATACTAAATCTTTGAAATCAGTGTGATTTTACACATATAGCACATCTCAGTTTAGACTAGCCACATTTCAGGTGCTAGTCTTGGACAGTGCAGGTTGAAGCAATGCATCAGAAGGGTATAGCTTGCTATTGCTCCACTCAACTTGTCTTTCTGCCGGCCTCAGCATGCCGCCTCATCTGGCTAACTCAGCTTTCAGTTTTATACATTCTGCCTGTGGTGATCTTCTCTCCTACTCAGCCTTATTTACTAGAGACATGGCAGTGTTTGAATGGGTGTTCTTTATCATAAAGGTTTTGAAGGAAAGGACACACCAGTCCAAATTCATTATTATTAACAGCAGCCAGATGAAGAGATCCAGAGGTACATAGGGCTAGATCCCACACAAATGAGCTTCTGTCCTGTGGAGCTTAGGGCCCAGTAGGGTGGCAAGTGGAAGCTTTCCGGTTTCCCAATGAGGGACTTCTCAGAACGCCACCTTGTTTTGGTTTTTATGGGGACTTTGTTACAAAGGCATGATTGATTAACTCATGGACTATGGGTGATTGCTTGGGTTCCAAGGGTTTTGGGAGCTGTGAGCCAGGAACTGTGGATAAAGAGTGAAAATACCTGAGAAATATATTTTGGTTATCTGAATAACCAAATATATGTATTTCTTATAAATCACAATTTCAATGAGGACAATTTATTAGAGCCAGCAGCAAAGACAGAAGCAGAGTCGGAATCTGATTCGGTTGTCCTGATAGTGTTGGGAAGGGTAAGAATCCCTCCTTACCCTTCTTTAGTTCTTACGGCCGAAATAACAATAAAATGAATACAAAACCAGATTAACAGGAGAAAAAAAAAACCACCACCAATTTAAAACATGTTCACAGGGCAATCATAAATGATGCTCAGAGAAATGATGAACCAGACAATGTTTTATACTTTTTAGACAAAGAAACAATAAAAATTTGAAAAACTGGCAGGACATTAGAAAGGAATCTAAGCAAGGCTTGGGGATTTGTTAGTGAGGAATCTGATTAAAGTTTGGGCTTTGAGTAGTAAGTCAATAAAGAGGCAATAAGGGTTGTTGGTACAGGCTCTTCAGTGCTAGATCTCTTAGCTCTAGTGATAATGTTGTCTCTCTAGCCCTCCTGGAACAGGGCACCTTTTACAGGAGAGATTAATTTCCTGCCTTCACGGAGATAAGGGGGGGGGGGGTCCAGGTACCCTTCTGGCACCAGCTGCTTGTCAAGTAACTTTATTTCAAAGTAATCAATACACCACTATGGGGTATTTGGAGGTGACCTGTCTTGGGCCCCAGCAATAGTGTGTCTATTCCACCTACTGTAAAAACAATTGTGTGACAATATAGAGCAAAACTAGTAAAGAAAGCAGTGAATTTTACTTATTTATTTATTTATTTATTTATTATTTATTTATTCATTATTTTAATATATTTTTAATTGATTTCAGAAAGAAAGGGAGGGAGAGATGGAAACATCAATGATGAGAGAGAATAATTGATCGGCTGCCTCCTGCACACCCGCTACTGGGAATTGAACCACAACCCAGGCATGTGCCCTTGACCAGAATCAACCCGGGACCCTTCAGTCCGCAGGCCGACACTCTATCCACTGAGTCAAACCAGCTAAGGCAAGAAAGCAGTGAATTTTAAAACAAATTGTAGGTAGATTAAAATAGCAAATACCAAAGCTAAGGTACAAGATGGCTTTCTACTTTAGAATCACGTAGTTAATGGATTTGGCAGCATTCTGAAGAGGCAATCACCTACTTTCCCCCCTATCTGTAAGCAAGGCTACATCTAGTAGTCCCTAAGCAGAGCAAGCTATGCAGTTCTCTAAGTTATTTGGAAAAAGAATAGTCTACCACTCTTTTTCAGACTTGTCCTAGTACCAGATGATACTGATAACGGAGAATTCTTATTTGCCTCAACAATCATCTGGTTTTATCACTTTTATTTTATAACTGAGGAAAAAGAGGCCCAGAAAGGTTGCTATTTGCTTAAAGTTTCATAGTAATATTGTGGCAGAGCCAGAACTAAAACCCCAGTTGTTCTGATTTCCAGTCCCCTGCCCCAACTGTAGGAAGAGGATTGTGACTTTCAGGACTTTCACCATTTCACTTTCTATGTCTCTTCATAAGTTTTCAATGTGGTCCCTGGCACCCCAGCCAAGGCCTTAGCTTTCAGTTCATAGACTGAACCAGTTATAGCACTGACCCCATGCCTCTGAGATTCCCTCTTTTCCTGGTTGTGGCACACAGAATTTTAAGATGGCCTCCAAAGTTCCTGCCTCTGGTGTATATGCTCTGTGTAAGCCCTCCCAGGTGTGTGGATGGGACCTGTGTGTACGATGAGACAGTCACTCCCTGGATAGGTTACATAATGTAACAAATGTATGATGGTGGTCGTCTTTGATTACACAGTGATAGACCATGAATATTGCTGCCTTACATGGTTACATTTGGTGAGAAAATGGAATTCTATCTGAATGTATCTCCCTCGATTTTCCTTATTTCCACCTTCCAAATGCTGCATGGTTTTCCATCCTTTTCTTCCCTCCTGAGGTAGCAGATAAAAGGTACCTGTTTCTCTCAAGGTTGTCAAAAGTGTCTCCCTCGTATTTTCAATTTTCTCTCTCCTCTTAATTCTTCCTTTAGTCTACAAACATGTAGGGTCTCCTACCGGTCAGAACCTTTCCATGACTCCAACTCTTGAACTTTGGTGCTTCTTCTTTTCTCTGTCAGACCTGTTTGTTTCAGAACTTCCCTACTGTTCCTAAAGAACACTAGGATCTGCTGGGCCCAGATCCAGAATCAATAATCCCAGCAGGTTTTAGCTCCTAGTCCCCTGAAATCAAATCACAGCACAACAGGGCACCACTGACATTCGTCCCAAGCTGGCCCTTGGGCCAACATTTCTTCTACTTGCTTTATTTCTTTAACCCCTGGACGCTTAGACCTTCTAGCCTGGCTACATGATAGAGTCATTCTGTGAGCTTTCACCTCTGTTTCTTCTCTAATCAGCAGGTTGTCTTCTCCCTTCTGACATCATACCAATTTAGGCCTTTTTTATTTTCTTTTTTTCTCTTAGAAAGAATGATATAATGAATCCCAACAGTCCCATCACCCAGATTCAACATTTATCAACATAAACCCAATGTTAGGTTATTATTTTTTGTGTGGCCAAAACCACATAACATTAAATGTATCATCTTAACATTTTTAAGTATAAAGTTCTATAGAGTTAAGTATATTCACATTGTTGTGCAATAGCTCTCTGGAACTTATTTTATCTTTTAACACTGAAACTTTATACCCATTAATTATGAATCATATTGGATTGCTCTTAAAGCAAACCCCAGAGCTTACATAATTTAATTTATAAATAGTTCAGTGTGCATCTTCAAGGAATAAAGATCTCTCTCTCTCTCTCTCTCTCTCTCTCTCTGTCTCTCTCTCTCTCTCTCTCTCTCTCGTTCTCCCTCTCTCTGTGGTACAACCACAAAATCCTTATCAAACATAAATCAACACTTCAACAGGATGACACACTCAAAATAAGGTAACTCTATGAGGGTTTATTTAAAGGTTGTGGGTATAGGGGAACCACAATGTATAGTGTAGTAACCTAGGGTACGCGGCTAAGTTGGTACTACCTGCAGACCCATAGGGATAAGATGAGGGAGTGGTTACCAGAACTTGGAAGGAGAATGAGGTTAGAGAGTTGGCTCTTCTTAGAGAAGCAATGTTCTTTGGTCAAGAGATACAGCAAGCAAGAGGTGGCCTTGCAGGGAGGGAGGCAGGGGAATAATACCTTGACATTACTCTCCTTCCTCCCATGGTTCTCTTGCCAGTATTTCTCACTGGCCAAGTCCATCTAATAGCTAAAGGCCGTGGGAACCCTGCTGATTTAGTTCATATAGGCCAGCCTTCTGGAGAAGAGAACAGGCTGGAGGGTGTATCTGGAGGAACATCTGGAAGATATTCAGAAAATAATAATTCTTATCATCATTTAATACCAAATCAGAGATCAGAATTTGCTGTCTCACAAATGCCTTTTATTTTACTGTTGGTTTGTTTTCTTTGGACCCATGTGTTGTATTTAAGTTGCTATGTGTGATGGTTAATTTTATGTGTCCATTTGACTGGGACACAGGGAGCCTAGATATTTGGTCAAATTTTATTTTGGGTGTTTCTGTGAGGGTGTTTTTGGATGAGTTTATACTCAAATCAATAGGTGAAGTAAAGCAAATTACCACCCTCCCTAAGGTGGGTAGGCCTTATCCAATCAGTAGAAGGTCTAAATAGAACAAAAAGGTTTATCTTCCCCCAAATAAGAGGGAATTCCTCCTGTCTAATGGCCTTTGAACTGGGACATCAGTTCTTCCTACTTTCAGACAACTCAAAATCAAATATTGGCTCTTCCTAGATCTTGAGCCTGCTGGCCTTCGGACTGGAACTGTATTCCCAGCTCTCCTGGTTGTCATGCCTTCTGACTGGGACTGGAACAACATCATTGGCTCTCCTGGGTCTCCAGCTTGCCAACTGCAGATCTTAGCACTTAGCCTCATTATCTGCGTGAGCCAATTCCTTATAATAAATCTCTCTCTTTATCTGATTGGTTCTGTTTCTTTGGAGAACCCTGACTAATATAGTATGTCTCAAGTCTATTTTATTCTTTAAAAAAATAATTTTATTGAAATATGATACAATAAGAAATACATATTGGTCTTTGTCTAAAAGCCTAGAATTCCTGAGTGATAGAAGTGACAGGAACATCTTTTGTTATTTATAACGATCCCCTTTCAACCACATCTTTTATGCAAATGAGGTGATTGTTGGTGGGCCCCAAAATAGCTTCAGGATGGGGGCTGGTTGTCAGAGGAACCACTTGTGATTAGAGGTTGGGACTTTCAGCCCCACCCACAGACCTCAGAAGAGAGGAGTGGCTGGAGATCGAATTCAATCACCAATGGCCAATGATTAATCAATCATGCCTACCTAATGGAATCTCCATAAAACTCCTAGATGATGGGGTTTGGAGAACATCTGAGTTGATGGACATATTCATGTGATGTATTAATCATTGCTTCTGGGGAAATGTAAATTAAGGCAAGATCACAAAATATTTAGTCCATGGCATTTATTTGCTCAAAAATATTCACAGAGTGATTATAATAGATCAGGCAGTGTAGTATATGCTGGAAATACAATGGTGAACAAGAGATCAAATCTAATGGGAAATACAGATTAATAGGCAATTAGTGAATAGTGTAGTAAGCAACATAAGAGTAAATATAGGTGCTATTAGTTGTGCAGTGTGGGTAGGTTTGGAATCCCTGAATTATCTCTTGTAAAAATCATATTGCTAGACATTAAGAGAGAGTGAGTGACAGAGAACGAGGTAGACAAAAGCTTCCCTAGCTTAGACTTTGTGCCCAACTCCTAGACTTCAGTTTGGGATTGAGGTAAGCCCAAGTGGCATGGCCCAGTCATCCCTTCCTCTGGGCCACACTCATTGGCCTTCCGTAGAGCCTTCTAGTGGAGGGAGCCTCATGTCAATTTTATTGCAGGAATCCAGTGATGCTTAATAAAAGCTCAAGCTTAAATAAAGGAACCACTCTCTATCTCCTTCCCTCAACCAAGTCCCCCAAAGAGAACGAATTCTGCCTGCAAAGCCAGAACTTTATCCCTCGTAACACAAACACTCTGTGGCCTTAGAACCTTGACTTTGTCACAACCATAATCTTCCTTAAAGGGGAAACTTGAACTCTGTAAAGGTTAGAATGTGAAACTAATATGAATTCCTCTCCCTTTTTTTCTTCTTGCCACATCCCTAAGTCTTCTGCTTAAAGGACTTTAGAACAATGTGTATGTCTAGTGGGAAAACTGTCCTGAGGCTTTCTTACTTAAAAGTCACTGTTTTGAGGCTGCTCTGCCAAATAGGTCCTGGCTCTTGGTAAGTCATTTCTTTGCCAGTATCTTCCCATCAGTGGGAGACTTGGGTTTTGAATTCATCAATGTCTGAGCCATTGGTGCTCCAGAGTTCCAAACAGTCTTTCCACAGTTTTAATAGGGTTACACATAGTTAAACCCCATCTAGTTTTCACCACCTTATGTCAAATGAACATCCTGGTGATAATCTGGTCTTTAACTGATGCTGAGACCTGATGCTATCTAGAACTGACATGGAGCATCCTGAACTTTTCCCATGTTAGTACTTAACATACATTTTACTTGTTTATCTCTTCAACTAGACTCTAAACTCTTTGAGGATACAAATAGTATCTCATTTACCGTTATATCTCCAGGGCCTAGTAGCATTGGTTGACTAAATAAAGGTCTCTATCAGGTAAGGCTCTTTCAGTTGCTAATGTCAGAAAAGCAAATGAACTCAAATTAGCTTAAGCAAAATCACAAACCAAACCAACCAACAGACAAAACCTCAGCACATTACTTTGTGTAACTGCAAAGTCCAAGGATCAAGTAATGTTATAGGAGCTCATCTCTTCTTCCTTGTTCCCATTTTTTGCTCTCCTCTCTGCTGTGTCTGACTTCACTCTCAGGCAAATGAGATGGAGGTACCTGGTAGAGCACATATAATTTTTAGTTCTGATTGGGCCCAATAGTCTTGGCTTGATTCACATGCCTATCTCTAAACTCGTTACATAAGACAGAGGAATGTGCTGCTCTGCTTTCCAGGGTTTAGGCCACACATACTCATCCTTTAAACTGGGATGACAGGGGAGCTGGGGTGGAGGTCAGCTCCATAGAAGTATGGTGAATTGAGGCCAGTGTGTGTGTGTGTGTGTGTGTGTGTGTGTGTGTGTGTGTACACGCACACGTGTACATATGTGCACGTGTGCGCAGGTTGGTGTGGGAAAGCAGGAATGCTGGTCAGCCAAAGCAATTCCACTCTCACTTCCTTTGTTGAACTCCATACATTTCCCTGAGATTGGACCCCTGTGGAACATGGATATCTGCCCGGACTGGTCTTGTCTGTGACTGCCAGCACTTCCCCAGAGATGGGGGCCACCATTCTTGCTTGGAGTATTCCCCAAACTCTGTCTATCCTGCTTACAGCTTGGTCCTGCAAATCCTCTTTCTGCTCTAAATGTTCCCAGCAGGCTGCACAGTGCATGCAATGTCCTTCCAGACACTTTGGCAACTAGTGAGTCATGTATACAAAGAACTATTCACAACAGAATTTGCTCAGTTCTCTATGAGAGTGGTGAAAAGATGTTTGGGGAGCAGAGATAAAGGCATACAACATCTGACTGGGCTTGAGAGCAGACAACCAATTCAGGGACTATCAAGCACCCAGGACAAGCGTCAGTGTAATGATGAATAATGATAGTAATAGTGATAATAACAACAGTTGCTAATACATATAGTACTTACCGTATGTCCTTTTCTAAGAACTTCATACGAATTAACTCCATGAATCCTCACTCTACTCTTTCAAGTAGGTACAATTATTTCCCCCATTTTAGAGTTGAAGTTAAGTAATTTACCCAAGGTCACATAGGAAGGAAGCGGCAGAATAAGATTGGGTTTCTATACAGAGGATCTGAAAGGCCATGATACAGTGTGAGCCTTGACTTACAGTTTTATAAGCAGCTGTTTCATCTTTCCCAATGGACTCAAACTTCCCGAGAGCAGGACTGAGTCTAATCCAGCTTTGTATTCTCCAGAACCCTAGGGGGGCTCTACACTTAGGTAGAACCTACATATATCTCCTCTTTGAGGAAACTATCTTTGCTGGAGCGAGCACTGTTATACAAAATGCGTACATGAAATCTCCCACACTGTTAGAGCACTGGACAGGAAGTTCTGGATCTGACTAATGGAGGTTTTTACCTCTGACTCAGTGTGTGAGTCCAGGCAAATAACTTAATGGCTGAATACTACAAATTTGCCAACTGTAAAATAGGAAAATAAGTATCCCACGTACTTCACAAGGACACAGCGAGGATGATAATAAATAAATACATAGGGTAAATTCTTGCAATATTTAAGAGGAAAGGTACAAAAAAACCAAGATATTGTTCTTTTTTTTTTTTTAAATTTCTTTATTGATTAAGGTGTCACATATTTGTCCTCATCCCCCCATTCCCATCCCACACCCCTCCCCACGGATGCCCCAACCCCCTGTTGAACTTAATCATTGGATAGGCTCATATGCATGCACACAAGTCCTTTGGTTGATCTCTCCCCCTCCCCCCACCCTCCCCTATCCTCCCTCTGAGGCCCGATAGTCCGATCGATGCCTCCTTGTTTCTGGTTCTGTTCTTGTTCATCAGTCTATGTTGTTCATCATTTCCCCTAGATGAGCGAGATCATGTGTCACTAGAGATATACTTATAAGAACTGAATGTGAGACGAGCAATAATAGTTATGCTGACAGGCAAATGAATCAGTCTGTAGTGAGTTTCTTTCTGGACCAACAGTTCTTTTGAGACCCAATTTCAATGTCCACCAGTTCCTTATGTGTACATGTCAGCACTGACCCCTCAGCTCTGGATGGTGGACAAATGGTGGTAACGGAGGTTCGACTCCCTCTGGTTTGGTCTCGGCTGGACCCAGGGGCACGGCTTCACCTGGACTCAGGGGCACGTGGCCTCACCCAGACCCAGGGCGCGCGTGGCCTCACCCGGGCCCTGGGGCCCAGCCTCACCCGGATCCAGGGGCACACGGCCTCACCCAGACCCGGGATCCAGCTTCACCCGGACCCAGGGGCGAAGATATTGTTCTTATTTTCACTGTAACTTCACTAATCAGCAAATGTGCACTAGGAGGCAAACAATCTAGACACATGGGATTACAACAGAATAATAAAGCATGCTTTCTGCTACTCCCTATTTAATAATCAGATTTAATGGGCAAGATCAGTTAGAGTGATAAGCAGAAATTACTTAATAGAATAGGAAATTGGTAAAGTACACAGAGCTCACTTCGTCCAACATATATAATGGAAAATGAGATCCAGAAGCGGGAAGTAACAGACTCAGGAAGAGTACTATCAAGGCAGAAACACTTGTCCTCCAAGCAAAGGCCTGGGCTCTGGGCTTGAACGCCAGTGGCAGAGATTACTATCCGTGTGACCTGGGGCCAGTAGCTTAGCTTCTCTGAGCCAATTTCCTTCTCGCTAAAACTGTGATCACAACTTACTTCAGAGAGCTATTGTGAATTTTAAATAATATCGTGCGTGTAACACTTTAATCCAGGGCCCGGCGAAGCACCGCAAGTCAACTATCCTTACTGTTACTTCTGCAGGAGAAAGGTCTTTTCTGACTCTTTCTCTGTAAGACAAGCCATTCTTTGTGCAGTCAGACCCCGTTCACACGGTGGAAAAAGAAAAAGAAAAGTGCTTTTAATAGGTCGGAGATGGGCGCTGCTGGCTCTCGAACCGAGCCACCCGGGGCGGCAGAGCACAGCCCCGCTCAGCAAAGTCCATCTTCCATTTCCTTCCCTTCCTTTTTGGGAAGGGCCCCCTCGCTTCCCTCACCCCCTCCCGCTAGGTCGCTGGCCCCATTCTGGCTTCTCTCTCTGTCCTGGAGGTCGTGCGGGCCACAGCAGCGCGGCGGCCAGGGCTGGCGCCTCGGTCCCCGGTCCCCCCTCGCCCCATTCTTCCTCTGGGTTCCCTCGCCGGCACTCCCGCGGGAATTGACGCGCTTGGGGGGGTGGGGGGGTGCAGAGGGGGGGAGCGGTTTCTCGCTGCGCCGCTCTCAGGAGCATTACGGTAGGGCTCGTTCCCGGCTCGGCCGCCAGCCCCAGCCTCCCGAGTCCGGCGCCGGGACTGGCGGAGGCCGCGAGCGAGGGAGCGCGAGCTGGGAGGCACGCGCCCGCTCTCCGCGCCCAGACCGCCGCCGCCGCCGCCGCCGCAGCCATGGCCGAGCGCCGCGCCTTCGCCCAGAAGATCAGCAGGTAAATCTCGGGCGTGGGACGCGTCGCCGTTGCCGGAGGAAGAGCGGGGGAGTCCTCCCGCGCCGGGCCTCGGGGGTGGGTGGGTGTGGCGGCGCGGGCGCCGGGATCCCGCGGCCTGCCCTGCGGCTGGGCGGAGAGGCTGGCGGCCGCGGCCTCGCGCCGCCCTCGGGTCCCGGCCCGCAGCCTCGCCTACTCCGGGACCTCGAGAGCCCGGGGCGCCCGCCTCCACCTCCGCCGGCCCGCGGGCACCCGGGCCTGGAGTTTCGCCGCGGCTCACGGACGGGCGGGTGGGGGAAGCTCCTCGGCCGGCCGGCTGATCGGCGGCGCTTCCCAAATTCTTTGTGTCCCCACCCCCGGCGCCGGGAAAGCCGCGGCGCTGCGCCCCCTCGCGCTCCCCGCCCACTCCCCGTGTGCCCCCCGGAGGGCGCGGGCGGCCGCCCTCCTCTCTCCACCCCGACAAAAGGAGCGGCGCGCGCGGGCTGGGCTCGGGCCGGGGGAGGCCGCCCCTCCTTCACGCCTCCTTCCCTTCCCTTCCTGGGAGATCTGACAGGGACCCT
Organism: Eptesicus fuscus; assembly: GCF_027574615.1. NCBI lineage: Eukaryota > Metazoa > Chordata > Mammalia > Chiroptera > Vespertilionidae > Eptesicus > Eptesicus fuscus. The sequence continues at coordinate 43,785,127 of NC_072481.1, read as the reverse complement.
CTTGGCACCCAGAGGCCCCATGCAGGGCGGGCTCCTCCTGCACCCAGGATTGATGGCCACAATGGAAAGTTAAGAACCTGCGGTCTGCACCTTCGGGGTGCTGCTGCAGAACGTTGGGCGAATGGTGGGCTGCGGCTTGCGGTGAATACCATGTGCATTTCCGCGCGTCCCCGTGTTTCCAGCACCAGAGGAAGATGGATGAAAGGCAGTGTCCTTCACTCACTGGTCCTTTCACTGAGGTTTCACCTGTTTGGGGTGGGTTGATTGTCACCTTTCTCCCCCGCTCTCAAAACTAAAAACTGAATTACTGTGGAGGATTCTAGTATTTGTAGGATTTCTTTGTGGGATACACCAGTGTATAAGATGCTAGGCATTTTTGGTTTCTAGGGATCATGGTGTTCCAATAAAAGAAACATTCACATGTATTTTTTTTTGACAATTGTGTTTCTGTGGGTCTGGATCTTTTTAGCTTGCTGAGGTTTCTTAAAAGATTTTTGGACCTCGCAAACAGGTCCTTTCTGAACTGCCTGAACTTCCATCGTGCTTCTCTGTTTTGGCACGTTGTATATTTAAACCTAACATTTCTTTGATTTAAGCTTTGTGCTTAATTTTTTTTTCTTTGACGTTTTAAAGATGTATTTCATTTTCTCCTTAAGAGGCAAAATAGTCAATGCTAAAGGGCACGGGCTCTAGTGTTAAACTGTTTACATGAGATCCCAACTGTTATTTTCTAACTTGCTATCTTGGCCAAATTGTTTAAGCTATCTTAAGTTTTACTTTCCTCCTCTGGAAAATGGAGGTATAATAACAGTGCCCAGATCGTAGAATTGTTGTGACAATTAAATGGCAAAATGTGTGTAAAGTGTTTAGCATAGTGCATGGCCTATGCTAGCTATCACTGAATACTTACAATAATTAGCATATCCTAGAGAGCTGTGATTGATTTAATACTCAGTTAGTACTTTATTTTTTAAAACAATTGGGTCTCGTTTCTGAAGGCAGTGCCATTTTTAAAAAGATATATTACTTGACACCATGCTTAGTATTAATTTCTCTTTAATGAAACCAAAAGTTCATCTCTGAGAACATTGCACTGTTCAAGAATGTGCACATTAGGAATTTAGATATGAAACATATACAATGCTTGCTCTCCATCTATGGAGTTTGTCTTCAGATGGGACAGGACAACACACATACACACACACACACACACACACACACACACACACACGAGATCGGTTTTGCAAAACTAACACTAAATTCAAATTAATATAGCCTTATAAAGTAAAGTTAGACCCTTGCTGGTTTGGCTCAGTGGATAGAACATCAGCCTGTGGACAATTAGCTGTGTCCTTAGGCAAATTTTTAACTTCTTTGTGCCTCAGTTTCCTCATCTGTAAAATGGGAATGGTGATAATAGAAATTGTCTTAAAAGTATATTGGGGCCCTAGCTGGTTTGGCTCAGTGGATAAAGCGTCATCCTGGGGACTGAAGGGTCCTGGGTTCCATTCTGGTCAAGGGTACATGCCCAGGTTGAGGGCTAGATCCCCAGTAGAGGGAGTGCAGGAGGCAGCTGATCAGTGATCCTCTCATCATTGATGTTTCTATTTCTCCCTCTCCCTTCCTCTCTGAAATCAATAATAAAATAAAAAAAATCAGGAGACAGAATAGGTTTGAGGGTAGAAATGAAGTGGAATAGATACCATGATTCAGTGTTGGACATGCTCATTTGAGGTGCTCATGGAGCATTCAAAGGGAAAATTCTACTAGCTTGTTGGTACAGGTTTTAGGTGCAGAAGAGAGAGAATGGGATGAAGATCTAGATTTGGGAGTCATCAGTAAGTTGATTGTAATTGAAGCAGAGGAGATGAAAGCCCAGGAGAAATGTGCAGTCTTAATTTGGAGGGAAGGCCAAGGACAGAACTGCTATAGATGAAGTATTATCTGCTTATTGTGAGTGAAAGGCACTTTCTTCCTTGTTGCCAAATATGACTGAATAATACTTCTGAATAAATTCTTGTTCTGCTTCTTAGTTTCCTACTAACGGAAGTACAACAGCACAAACTCTGGAAGCAAACTGCCTTAGTCTGCCATACTAGCACTGCCCCTCATTGAGTAAACTTGGGCATGTTACTTTATTCACCTTATTATGCCTCATTATCCCTATCTATAAAATGGGATAATAGTAGGACTTATAGGTTTGTTGTAAAGATTAAATAAATCAATACATGTAAAGTGCTTAGAACAGTGCTTTTTACTAGTGCCCAGTGTCAACAATTTTTTGTTATTACAGTATTTATAATATGGCTAGGACCTTTTCTTGATGTGATAATCCCTTCTATAGTGTGCATATATGAAATCTGTTGCTCTGAAAAACCTGTTGCTATTTGAAACGTTAACTTTCTTTTTTAAAAAGCTTTATAATTATTAGAAACTTTACTTAAAAAAGAATTACGTTGATTACTTTTCTGGCTCAGTTATTTCCTAATCCTTTTGCTGTTATTTAGTGCTGTTATTTTTTAGAGCTGTGATTTTCAAGCTCTTTATTCTGTATCATTGATTGTTCTGCTTACCTCAGCTCATCATAAAAAAGCAGCATGTTCATTTTGTCAATATCTTGTCTCCCTACTTTTTAAGGACAAGGCACATGCATTGTGAAGGTTTATACTCACCTCCAGTATATAATATGTACATTTTTTGGAATGTTGACTGTAAATTAATGATCTAGGATTTTGTTTGGATTATTTTGTCCTGTTACTTGATATTCAGCAGTAACGATGAGCATTTGTATATTCTTAAAATACGTTTTACTACATTTTCATTTTCATAATCCAGAGAGGCAGAAGAACATATTAAAAAAAAATCCAGGGCACATTATACAGGTTGAAATTTTGCTTATATCACAAATAGCTATGTGATTCTGGAAAGTTGATCTAACCTCTCTATTTTCATTTATTCATCAGTGAAGCAGGGATAAATCACCTCCATAGAATTAATGTAAGGATTAAGTGAGTTAATACATGTAAAAAATTTAGAACTGTGCCTAAAACATAAGAACCATTAAAAAAAAAGTTAGTTGCTGCTATTCTTATTTCTATATTATTTTTTGTTATTATTTTGTCCATAATCTAGATAAGGAATTGAGGCCTACTGGGCATGTGATTATTTGCTTAAATTTGAACTCAAATCCTAGTCCTCTGATTTCTAGTCTTAAGGTCTTATGCTTAAAATAAATTTAAAAAAAATTTATTGGTTTGAGAGAGAGAAACATCGACTCGTTATTTTACCCATTTATACATTCATTGGTTGTGTCCTGTATGTGCTCTTACCTGGGATTGAACCGGCAACCTTAGCATATTGGAAGGCAGCTCTAACCAACTGAGCTACCTGGTCAGGGCAGGTCTTACACTTTTTATTCAACTGTATTTTCTTTCTGCAAAATATTTTCTGGACTAGTTCCAGATTTTCTAAGAGTGCTACTGTTAGCATCTCAAAAGTTATCCTTGCCTTTTTAGTCTTGCCTTTGTTAACTTAGTATCATTTTGCTGCTAAAGAAGCAGAATATAATGAAAGGCTTTCATCAGATCTTTATTTCTGATGAAAATTTTACATGAGTAGGGTTTCCTATATATAGGCTTATTTATAACCCCAATTGTTTTTAGTCCTGAACCTATTCATAACTCTGGTTGGGTAGGCCCAATCTTTCAATCTGCTGAATCTGCTATGTTCAATTCATTATCTCACTCCTGATCAAAGTAAATCCTTTCCAATTACTATCAACTACTTTAATGCTGCCTCTTTTGTCACTTTGGACATATACTGCATTGAGCTTTTGTTATACTCATTTCACTAACTCTTAATGCTGAGTATCTTATAAACTACTAGAGGCCCAGTGCACAAAATTTGTGCACAGGGCGGGGGTTCCCCTCAACCCAGCCTGCACCCTCTCCAATTGGACATCCCTCTCACAATCTGGGACCACTGGCTCCTGAGTGCTCACCTGCCTGCCTGCCTGATCGCCCCTAACTGCCTCTGCCTGCCAGCCTGATCTCGTCCCCAACTGCCCTCCCCTGCAGGCCTGATCTCACCCCCAACTGCCCTCCTCTGCTGGCCAGTTTGGTTCTGATTGGTTGGTTTCTATGCCAGTCAGCGTCAAAAGCTCTGCCTCCTAGGCAGCCATTGGCTTCCCACAGCACCCACATTTGGTTCTGATTGGCCGGTGTCTATGTCAGCGTCAGAAGCTCTACCTCCTAGGCAGCCATTGGTTCTTCACAGCACCCACATTTGGTTCTGATTGGTCAGTTCCTATGCCAGTCAGTGTCTCTGGGTCTATCAACGGGGCCTGATCAGAAAGGCGGGGCTGATCAGCAGCCCCGGTGGAGGTCTGGAGAGAAATGGAGGCGAGGCTGCTGGTCAGACTGGGAGAGAAAGAGAGAGGCAAGTGCTGATCAAAAGGTGCCACAGAGGCAACGGATCAGTCCCTGCTTCTCTCTTCAGGCCTGTCTCTGGCCCTGATTCGCAGCCCCTCAGCAGTCAGTGCTGGGGCGCTGTGCCTGCAGCGGAAGCAGTCAGCGCTGGGTTGGTCGAGCCTCAGTTGTTACTGGTTGTTACGACCCAGGGTTTTTATATATTAGGATTTCTTACTCATGAGCTGTAGAGTAGTGTTAGAGGGAGACTAGACCAGTTCACACAGACAATAGAGTGGTGAAGGCCTGGGAGGGGTGGGTTCAGGGTGGAGGGGGTCAATGGTAAAAAAAACCCCACAACCGCACAAAGGGGACATCTGTAATACTTTCAACAATAAAGAAAAAATAAAAAACACCCCAAAATTGATCTCTTATTAATAGTTTCTCTTTGAAGTTTATTGTAAACCATTTCTCTCATTTATCATCTTTGTTTCCCTACATCATCTTTTACTGAAAAGTTTGACATGAGTTCTTCATTTTAACCTCAGCATACTACTGTGCCAATATGTCATTTAACCATCTTTTTCTTGAGCCTGAAAAGTGTCTAATCTCTAAGACTTACCTATTTTATTGTACTTTGAGTTCCATACTTTGCCACTTCCCTCAGAACCTTGATCTCACAATTTTTCCTTTCCTTTCTAGCATCTTCAATCTATTCCTTTTAATGGATGCTTCCCTAAACCATAAGACTTACTATGCCTTTCTCATCATAAAACAAAGAACCATTGAGTCTTTTGGCCTTTTTAGCTGCCAACCAATCATTCCTTTTTCTTTTCTAGTCATATTTCTCACTTGTTTGTGGTATAGTCGAGACTACTTCCTGCTTGTTCTCATCAATCCTTGCTCCATATGGCTGTACTTACCATGGTACCTTATATGTACTTGAATTATAGAACTCTTGAAGATTAGGAACCTTAGACTTTTTTTCTTTTCTTCATCACTGATTTCAGAAACTACTGCTTGTTTTTTAATTTTTTCTCATGCTTCCACCCTCCCCTCTTTCTCCTATTTTACACTGGTTTTCAGAGCTCTCTGATGGCTGGTCTGGGTCATTTTATCTCCAGTGCTTAGCCCAGAGTCTGTGTAAACTGGACACATAAGAAGTGTTTGAATGAATGCCACCCTGACACCGTGGAGCATCTTTCATTACCTCACTTCTAGATGACCACAAACCAGTGTAATTGATCCCTGGCTCTCCCTCTTCTAATTCAAATTTGTTGCAAATGAATTCTCCCTAAAACACATGGCATTCTTTTGTTTAAGAATATATAATGGTGCCCTGGTCAGTGTAGTTCAGTTGGTTGGAGCCTTATCCAATATACCAAAAAGTTATGGGTTCAATTTCCAGTCAGGGCACATACCTGGGTTGTGGGTTCAATCCCTGGTCGGGGCATGTGCAGGAGGCAACCAATCTATGTTTCTCTCTCTCTCTCTCTCTCTCTCTCCCTCTCTCTCTCTCTCTCTCTCCCCCCCCTCCCTTACCCTCCCTCCCTCCCTCCCTCCCTCTGTCCCTCCCTCTTTCCCCCCTTCCCCTCTCTTAAAACAAAACAATGAATATGTCCTCAGATGAGGATTTAAAATATATAGTGGCTTCCTACTGTGTTAAATGCAAACTTTTGCTTGCATTTTAATGTCATCTGTAATCTTGTCCATCTCTTTTTTATTTATTCTCTAGCTTGCATTTTGGACCAGTCAATCTGGGGTTTTCACTGTACACCCACAAATGCTCTGCTCATTTGCATCTCTATAACTCTTCTGTTTTTTCTTTTTGGTATATCCTTCTTCTTCTTTTCTAAATCCTACCTTTTTCTTCAGACTATTCTAATCCAATACCCTTACTTTTGGGATAACCATTTCCTTTCTTTTCTTGTCTTTATTTTTTACCACGTATTAATGCATCTCTAAGCAACATGATTTTTTTCTGTTTTTTTTTTTCCATTCATTTGAATCTAATCATACTGTATGTTTGTATGCTTTATTTTCTTCTTCTTTTGCTCAAAATTATATCTGTAATTGATATTCATAATGTTAGGAGTAATTGAAGTTTATTCATTTTCATTGCTTAATATTATTTCATTGTATAAATACCACAATTTTCCATTTCACAGTCAATGGAGAGTTGGGTTGTTTCCAGTTTTTGACTATTAGAAGCAATGATCCTATTAATATTCCTATACATTTATTCTGGTACACGTGTGCTTGAGTTTCTCTATGGTATACCCAGGTATGGAAATTGCTGGGTCTTAGATATTTTATTGCTTGTCATAGCAGTTTTATTTCTCATCAAGTTTATTAGGTAATGCCAAACTCTTTTCTAAGATAGTTGTAGAAATTTACACTCCCACAACAATGTTCTTTATATAATTACATCATTTGGTATTGCAAACTTGTTTGTTTTTGCCAATCGGTGGATGGGTGATGCTATCTTATTATAAAAGTTTTAATTTGTATTTACTAATGAGATTGGGCTGTTTTATATGCTTATTGACCATTTGAATACTCTTTTGTAAATTGCTTATTTAAATCTTTTGCCATTCTTTCTCTTTGATTTTTCGCTTTGGGTTCTGTCTTTTTCTTACTGATTTGTGTGAGTACTTTATATACATTTAGTGTATTAGTCATTTATTGATTATATGTGTTGCAAATATCTTCCTACTCAGTTTTTAATCCTCTTTATGGAGTTTTTTTTTTTTTTCTTTCCAAAATGGAGTGCTCAGTTTTAATGCAATTTATCAGTCTTTTTTTTTTTTTTTTGACGGTTAGTACTTTTGAGGTCTTGTTTAAGAAACACTTTATTGCCCTGAGGTCATTAAGATTTCCACCTGTATTATCATAAACTTGTAGTTGACTCCTTTGTATTTAGGTGTATATTCTACTTGGGCTTGATATGTATATGGTATGAAATTTTAATTTTACTCAGAGTGGATTATTTTTTCTCCCTTGATCTGACCTTCCCCCTCTGTAATAGATTGTGTGTCCTTATTTGTGGTTTTTTTCTGGCTCTCTATTTTGTTCGATAGGTCTGATTATACATTTTTTCACCAATTATAAATGCTCTTAATCCTAATAAGTCTTAGAATTTGGCAGAGTAACTCTTCCCACCTTATTAAAGTATGAGTAGAGTAACTCCTCCCACCTTTTTAAAGTATGCTGCTCTGAGCTCTTTGAATTTCCATGTATATTTTAGAAAACCTCCAAATCTTATTAGAATTTGATTGGGATTTCATTGAATTTATATATCAGTTTGGGAACAGTGACATCCTTATTGAGTTTCCAATTTATGATTATGGTGTACTCTCCATTTATTTATTTTTTAAAAATATTTTTATTGGTTTCAGAGAGGAAGGGAAAGGGAGAGAGAGATCGAAACATCAGTGATGAGAGAGAATCACTGATCAGCTGCCTCCTACACTCCCTAAACTGGGGATCGATCCCACAACCCAGGTATATGCCCTGACCGGGAATCAAACCTCCTGGTCTCCTGGTTCATAGGTTGATGCTGAACCACGCTGGCTGGGCTACTCTCCATTTATTTAGTTCTTTATATTGCACAATGAAATTTTATAATTTTCTCTGCAAGGTTCTTACATATCTTTTATTAGATTTACTAGAGGCCTGGTGCATGACATTCGTGCACTTGGTGAGGGGGGACGATCCCTCAGCCCGGCCTGCCCCCTCTTGCAGTCCAGGAGGCCTCAAGGGAGCTGCTGCGGATGTGGGAGAGGCTCCTTCCACTGTCGCTGTGCTGTGAGCCTGGCTTCTGGCTGAATGGTGCCCCCCCTGTGGGAGTGCACTGACCACCAGGGGACAGCTCCTGCATTGAGCCTCTGCCCCCTGGTGGTCAGTGCACGTCATAGCGACCAGTCATTCCACTATTTGGTCGAGTTGCATATTAGCCTTTTATTATATAGGATTCCTAGGTATATAAGGATTTTGTATCCAGCTATATAACTTGCTAAACTCTTGTTAATTCTAAAAATGTATCTGTGGATTCACATGTATTATGAATAACCATATCATCTAGAAGTCATCTAGAAATCATGAATTTTTGTTCCTTCCTTTCCAAACCTTATAACTGATTTATTTTTTTATTTTATTACTGTGCAAATTATTATCATTTCTATTCAACTTTGTATTAATATTGAGAATCCTCATTTTGTTTATGATCTTAATGCCCGATGATTGCTGTACTTTTATTGGTCTGGGTTCCCTAGAAATGGGGACTGAGAAGGATTAAGAGTTGAGACTTTATCTGGGAGGCATAATTCCAGGGCATCAAAAGAGAAAATGAAAATGAGGCAGAAAAGGAAGAGAAACAATATAAGGTGATAACTTATCTCATTGGCCACTGCTCCCCAAAGAGCTGGGAAGAGATTGTTGACAGGTGTGCTTGCTTGGCCACACAGGATATCTTTTTATGGAGGAGCAGTTCCTCAGATCAGTAGATGGGAGTCTGGAAGAAGAAGAAATTAATCGCCCTGCTTTTCTCCTGCATCGTGTTTTCCGTTGGTCAATTCTGTCGCCTCAGAGAGATAACTCCCCTTCTCTTCTGGATTGCATCATTTGGACCCCTTTGGCAACCATTCTAGATGTTTCACTACTTTTTAAAAATATATGTATTTTTATTGATTTCAAAGAGGAAGGGAGAGGGAGATAGAAACATCAATGATGAGAGAGAATCACTGATTGGCTGCCTCCTGCATGCCCCACTCTGGGGATCGAGCCCACAACCCAGACATGTGCCCTAACCAGGAATTGAACTGTGACCTCCTGGTTCATAGATCCCCGCTCAACCACTGAGCCACACCAGCTAGGTTGTCTCACAACTTTTTCAGTGACTTTTTATAAAGGAGACTTTTTGGTTGCAAGTGACAGAAACTCAAATCAGATTAATTTGCACACAAAAAAGTGTTGACTTAATAACTGAGTACATCTGGTCCAGAGATACATACGATGTCGGCAGTCCTCCTATCCTCATGTCTTATATAGAGTTTCCACTGAGTTACAATGAGGGTTTGTAGCCTCAGGCTCAAATCCTGCCAGTTTAGTTCTGGCACAAAAGATCCAGCAACAATTATTGGTCTGGCTTGGGTCACATGTTCTTCTTTGTTTTTTTTTTTTTTTTTAATGAATCTTTATTGTTCAGATTACAATTGTTTCTCCTTTTTCCCCACATATCTCCCCACCACCCAGTTCCCACCCCCCCCCTCTGCCCTTACCTCCCCCCCCCGCTGTCCTTATCCATAGGTGTATGATTTTTGTCCAGTCTCTTCCCATACTCCCCACACAGACACCCCTTTCCCCCTGAGAATTATCAATCCACTCCCATTCTATGCCTCTGATTCTATTAAGTTCACCAGTTTATTCTGTTCCTCAGATTTTTAATTCACTTGACTTTTAGATTCACTTGTTGATAGATATGTATTTGTTGTTCATAATTTTTATCTTTCTTCTTCTTTTTCCTCTTTTTAAAGAATACCTTTCAGCATTTCATATAATGCTGGTTTGGTGGTGATGAACTCCTTTAGCTTTTTCTTATCTGTGAAGCTCTTTATCTGCCCTTCAATTCTGAATGATAACTTTGCTGGGTAGAGTAGTCTTGGTTGTAGGTTCCTGCTATTCATCACTTTGAATATTTCTTGCCACTCCCGTCTGGCCTGCATGGTTTCTGTTGAGAAATTAGCTGATAATCGTATGGGAGCTCCCTTGTAGGTAACTAACTGTTTTTCTCTTGCTGCTTGTAAGATTCTCTCTTTGTCTTTTGCTCTTGGCATTTTAATTATGATGTGTCTTGGTGTGGTCCTCTTTGGATTCCTTTTGTTTGGGGTTCTGTGCGCTTCCTGGACTTGTAAGTCTATTTCTTTCATCAGGTGGGGGAAGTTTTCATTCATTATTTCTTCAAATACGTTTTCAGCATCTTGCTCTCTCTCTTCTTCTGGTACCCCCATAATTCTGATGTTGGTTCGCTTGAAGTTGTCCCAGAGGCTTCTTACACTTTCTTCAACTTTCTGAATTCTCTTCTCTTCATGCTTCTCTGGAGGAGTGTCCTTGGCCTCTTTGTATTCCAAATCTTTGAGTTGATTCTTGCAATCCTCTAGTCTGCTTTTGGGTCTCTGTATAATATTTTTTATCTCAGTCAGTGTATGTTTAATTTCTAGTTGGTCTTTTTTCATATCCTCAAGGGTCTCATTGAATTTATCGGCCTTTTCCATGAAATTCTTGAAAAACCTTATAACCGTGGTTTTGAACTCTATGTCCAGTCACTTGTTCTCCTCCATTTCTTTGGTTTGTGATCTGTTTCCTTGCCTTCTCATATTCTCTGCTTCCCTAAGTTGGTAGGGTAGTTTTGTGTACTAGGTGTCCTATTGGTTCAACGGGTCAGCCTCCCAGTTACTTGAGGTGGACACTCTTGGTGTACCCTTGTGTACTGTGTGTTCCCCAGCAGGAGCTACAGCAAGGGCTAGTTTTCTCCTCCTTTGCTTGGGCGGTTTTGGAGCAGTCTGGAGCTGCAGTTGGTTAAGCTGCCACAGAACAGGCCATTTATATGCAAAAGCCGCTGTGTGGAGCCTGGGCGGGTTTGTAGAATGTGCGGGGCGGGGCCTCAGGGCGGGGCGGGGTCTCAGGGCGTCACTAGGCTGGGGCGTGGCCAACGGCGATGGCTGCCGTCAGCCGTCTCTGCCTTTCCACGTTTCCAAGTCCCTGCGCCCCGCGCTCCAGCGCAGTAAACAATGATTGCTGGGCGCACCTCTGCAAAAAAGTCACTCTCACTTTCTGACCCGATGGCCGAGAGTCCAGCTTCTCCCCGTAGGTGTCTGGGTCCCCCGAGTGTCCCCAGAAACTGGATTTCAGAGCGATCGGGAGCTTGTCTCCCTTCAGGTTGAAGAAAAGCCGCGCACCCAGCTGCCCGCCGCCGGCCCGATTCGCGTGCCTCCGTACCTCAGCTTTTCAGCGATTGTGCTCCTTTCTCTTCTTAGTTGTAAATCTTCCACTCAGCCAGCTTTCCCGTGGTTCTGGGTGGTAGACGTTTTTGTCTTTTAGTTGTGTTTTTGAAATTGTTGTGTGAGGCAGCAGATTAGTTGTTTAACTATGCCGCCATCTTGGTTCCCTCCAGTCCACTCTCCACATGTTCTTCTTTGAACCAACTACTATGTATATAAGGGTCTTTGGCAGGTACTGGGTCACATGTCCTTCTCTATGGCTTGAAGGAGGATGTGATGGTGTCAGCCCCACCCGATCTCAAGGAATGAGTTCCTTACAAAAAAGAAGGGGTTTCTGACCAAAAGAAGTAGGGCAAGAGTGTGGTCACACCAAAACAACTCATGGTCTTTATAATAAGTCATTTTAAGTTGTACAACATCACTATAATTATTTAAATATATAGCTGTATGGTCCACTTTGCCACCTATTAAAATTTAAATATAGGTTGTGAAATATCCTATATAAACAGCCTAATATGCTAAGTGTCCGGTCTTCCAGTTGTCCATTCAACCAATCAAAATGCAATATGCTAATGATGCTAAGGCTGTTCAGTCGCTCCCTATGATGTGCACTGATGACCAGGGGGCAAACAGTTGACCGGTCGACCAGTCGCTGTGACATGCACTGACTACCAGGGGGGCAGATGCTCAACGCAGGAGCTGCCCCCTGGTGATCAGTGCACTCCCACAGGGGAGCGCCACTCAGCCAGAAGCCCGGCTCACAGCTGGTGAGCGCAGTGGCGGTGGCTGGAGCCTGTCCCACCTCCACAGCAGTGCTAAGCCGTCAGTCGGACATCCCCTGAGGGCTTTCAGACTGTGAGAGGGTGTAGACCGGGCCTAAGGGACACCCCCTCCCCCCAAGTGCATGAATTTCATGCACCAGGCCTTTAGTGAAAATATAAAGGAAACCAGTGTGACCTGATGCCAGCTGTGCATCTGGTATTTTAACTTTTAGTTCTGAGATTTATGCTATCTAGAGCCCTCCCAAGGAGTTGTGCTTGTTTTTTTTGCTTTCCCATGCTTCTTTCTGCATCTACATTTCTGTGTATCTTGAGGTGTGTCTTATTTGTCCTGTGACACCCAAAAATTGAACTTCTTAACTCATATCAGCCATTTAATGCTTTTCATAAACTTGGATAGAGATGCAGGGCTTGTGGTAAGGTGTCTCATGATGCAAAACTTTCTTAGAGACTCCACTTCAGCTCCTCTTTTTCCTAATGTTATCATTCTTACTCTACTAATAAACAGCTTCTTCCCCTTATCTTCACAGAGTAGTTCCAACCATACTCAAACTCTTATTTAAAAAAATAACTTCATTGAAGTATAATTTATATACCATAAGATTAATTCAAGTGTATATTCAATGATTTTTAGTAAATTTATAGAGTTGTGAAACCATTACCCACAATCCAGTTTTAGTGCATTTTGATCACCCCCCAAAATCCCTGTGACAGTTTATAGTCACTCTCTATTCCTACCCCAAGCTCCGGGCAACCACTTAATATATTTTCTGTCTCTTCTCTCTAGATTTGCCTTTTCTGAACATTTCAAATAAATAGAGTCATACAATATGTGGTCTTTTGTGTCTGGCTTCTTTAAAATTTTTTTTTTAAAGTTTCAGTTACATTCAGTGCTATTTTGTACTAGTTTCCTGTGTGCAATGAAGTGATAAGATAATCAAGTACTTTACAAAGTGTTCCCTCTGATATTTCCAGTACCCACCTGGTACTATACCTAGTTATTACCATATTGACTACTAGAGGCCTGATGCACGAAATTCATGCAAGGGCCTCAGCCCTCGCAACCGCGGCGTCTTGCCTTGGCTCTCACAGCCCCGGCTTTGTCCAGAAGGTCATCCGAAAGGACATCCGGAAGGTTGTTCGGCTGTCCAGTCTAATTAGCATATAATGCTTTTATTATTATAGATATATCCTATGCTGTGCTTTACATCCCTCTTGCTTCTTTTTTTAAAAATTTATTTATTGATTTTGTTGTTGTTTATCCTCACCCAAGGATATTTTTTTCATTGATTTTTAGGGAGAGTGGAAGAGAGGGAAAGACAGAGAGGGAAACATCAATGTGAGAGAAACATATTGATTGGTTGCCTCCTGCATGAGCCCTGACCCGGGCCAGGGCTGGGGAGGAGCTTGCAACCAAGGTACATGCCTTGGACCTGAATCAAATCCGGGACCCTTGGTCTGCAGGCTGATGCTCTGTCCACTGAGCCAAACCAGCTTGGGCCCTCTGGCTTCTTTTACTTAGCATGATGTTTTTGTGATCCACCCATGTTGTCCCTCGGCCTAGCCAGCTGCGGGGGGGGGGGGGGTACTGCAGGAGGTTGGCCGGCCCTGGGAGGTTGGCTGTGGGAGCGCACTGACCACCAGGGGGCAGCTCCTGCATTGAGCATCTGCCCCCTGGTGGTTAGTGTGCATCATAGCTACTGGCCAGTCATCCCAGTCCTTCGATCATAACGGTCACTTAGGCTTATATATAAATAGTATTTCATTGTATGTATATAGCACATTTAGTTTATCCATTCACCAGCTGATGGACATTTAGGTTGTTTCTAACTTTGGCTATTGTGAACAGTGCTGCTATGAACAGTCATGTACAGCTTTTGTTTGAACACCTATTTTCAGTTCTTGTGGGTGTATTCATAGGAGTGGAATTGCTGGATCATCTGGTAATATTGTTTAATTTTTGAGGAACTTCCAAACTGTTCCACAGCAACTATACCATTTTACATTTCACCAGTTATGTATGAGGGTTCTAATTTCTACACATCCCTGGTAACACTTGTTATTGTCTTGTTTTTGATTATAGACATTCAAACGAGTATGAGGTTGGCATTTTATTGTGCTTTTTATTGCATTTCTCTAATGATTAGTGATGTTTTTCTTGTGCTTATTGACTATTCACAGACTTCTTTGGTAAGAGGGCTATTAAAATCATTTATTCATTTTAAATTGGGTTATTTATTTTGTTTTGTGTTGTAAGAGTTCTTTATATATTCTGGATAAAAGTCCTTTATTATATATATGAGTTACAAATATTTTTTTTTCCTGTCTGGTTTGTGTTTCATTTTCTTAATGGTGAATTTTCAAGCACATTTTAAATTTTGATGAAGTCCTGTTAATTAATTTTTCTTTTATGGATCATTATTTTGGTGGTGTATCTAAGACTGCTTAATTCATGGTTGAGAGGCTTTCTCTGTTTTCTTCTACAAGTTCTATAGTTTTAGCTCTTACATTTAGGCTTATGATCCATTTTGTGTATGGTGTGTGATGAGAGTCTAACTTCATTTTTTTTTTTTTGCATGGAAATGTTCAGTTGTTGCAACACTCTATTGAAAAGACTATATTTGTTTCATTTAATTGCCTCGGCACATTTGTCAAAAATCTGTTGACCATAATGCAAGAGTTTATTTCTTGACATTCAGTTCTTTTTCATTGATCTGTATGGCTATCCTTAGACCAGTACCACATTGTTTTGATTAATTACTGCTACTCTATAGTAGGTTTTGAAATCTGGAAGTGTAAGTTGTCCAAGTTTTAACTTAAATTTTTTCAAAATTGTTTTGTCTATTCTGGATTTTTTTGCATTTCTATAAACATTTAAGGATCAATATCAAATATAAATTTTGTTAATTTCTGCCAAAATCCTTTTGGGATTTTGATAGTGATTATGTTGAATCAGTAGATTAGTTTGGGGAGAACTGCCATGTGGACAGGATATTTTTTTTCTTTATTTTTATTGTTGATACTATTACAGATGTCACCATTTTCTCCTCCTTTGACCTCCCCCTCCACCTTGTCCCGCCCCCCTTCCCTCTGGCCATTTGAACAATATTGAGTCTTCAAATCTAAGAACACAGACTGTCTCTTCATTTAATAGATCTTACTTGATTTCTCTCAGCAAAGTTTAAGTTTTCATTGTGTAAGTCTTGTACTTCTTTAGTTAAATCTATTTCTAAGTATTTTATTGTTTTTGAGGTTATCATGAATGGAATTACAAAATTATTTTTGGTTTGTTCATTGCTAGTGTATAGAAATGCAATTGATTTTTGAATATTGAACTGGTATCCTCTGACCTTGCTGAATTCATTGGTTCTGGTAGCTTTTTTGTGTGTGGATTTCTTAAGATTTTTCCGTATACAGGACCCTGTTATCTGTGAATAAACATAATTTTATTTCTTCCTTTACAATCTAAATGCCTTTATTTCTCTTTCCTTCCTCCCTCCCTCCCTTCTTTCCTCCTTCCCTCCCTCCCTTCCTTCCATTTCTGCTTGCACTGGCTAGAACCTGCATTACAGTATTGAAAAGAAGTGGTGAGAGAAGACACTCTTGCTTTCTTCCCTTTCTCAGAAGCAAGCATTTAGACCAAGGGTCCTCAAACTTTTTAAACAGGGGGCCAGTTAACTGTCCCTCAGACTGTTGGAGGGCCGGACTATAATTTAAAAAAAACTATGAACAAATTCCTATGCACACTGCACATATCTTATTTTGAAGTAAAAAAACCCCCGCATGTGGCCCGCTGGCCGTAGTTTGAGGATGCCTGATTTAGACTTAGAGCATTAAGCATGCTGTTACATGTAGACCGATGCTGTAGAAAAGGGAAGGAAGGGACAGAGAATTGAGAAGTATTTAAGAATTAAAGAACAGGACTTAGCAATTAATTGTATATAGTTTACACCAGGATATAATTTGTACATTTGTAAGAAGATTCTGGCTTTATTTTTATGAAGGAGGGTGGAATTGAAATAAATTTATCTCCTTTTGGGAGGATTGACTTTCTAGTAGAGGTGTTTCTCCCCCTCTCATCCCCCCCCCCATCTCTCCTCCCACTAGTTTTCTTTTTAGTTGTTAATTTCAGATGTGTTAATTTTTCTAAGTGCTAAATTTTTAAATATAGTTATAATTTAATATGTTCCATGATTTTTAGGGAGCAATATTATCCTCATGTTTTAGGTGAAGAAATTGAGTTATATTGAAATGCTATAGATCAGAGTGATGGAGACATCCAAGTCTCTTTAATACAATGCTTTCTAAATCTTTGACTGAAATGTTATCCCAAAATAGTGTCAGATGGGATGCATGAGTCATCTGACTTTTTAAAAAATTCTCCACAAAAAGAAGCTATGTCTTACATGTTAAAGCCTATTATATAGAAGGACTATTTCTGTTCTTTGGTTTCATAAACCAACCTATATGTTTTCATTTTTTTGGCCTTTAGTGGTTACTGGTGTACTCTGAATCTAAATTCCTAAGGAATTTAACACAGGCTAATTTATAAGTGGCACAGAGGCAGTGCCTCAGATGGGAGTTTCATTTAGCCATCCGTGAAAGGTAGGAAGCAGATCATAACACTGGCGGTAGTCATTAAAGTGTTCCTATTTATATGGTAGTATATAAAACTAGACATTTTCCCCGGGTATATTTAACTGACCTCATAGCTAGGTTTTGAAGAATAGAGAAATTATTGGTATTAACTATAGCTAGAATAATTTACCTTTGGAAACTTGCTTCCATAAAAAGAGGCCTGAGGAGCTTTAAGGATCTGAATTCAAACCCTGGCTCTACCTTTCAAAATAAGCTTGAGAAAGTTACTTTAATTTTATCTCAATATCTATTTTTTTCTGATTATAATAATACATAGTACTGCAGAAAAAAGGCACAAAAGAGACAGTAAAAATTACTCATAATTTTTGATTCACACAAAAATCTGCCCTAATGAAATTTACATTCCAGTGACAGTCTTTGCAAAAACTAGAAATAGCCTAAATGTCTACCAATAGAGACTGGCTAAATATGTTCCAGTTTATGTATGTCATGGACTCTATTACAGATAAAAAGAAGGAGAGCAGTGGTTAAGCTCAGATCTTGATGTTACTCATTATTGCCTGTAGGAACTTGACCTCTTGAAAGTTAAATATCCTGATATAGTGCCTACCAGATAGGGTTGTTCTGAAGATTAAATGAATGAGGTGTAACAAATGTAACATTTTGCTCATTGTCAGGTAGATTGTATGTGCTTGATAAATATTGCTAGAGTATTATTTTTTATGTGCTGATATGTATCAAGAAAATGTTATTGTATGATATTAAATAATAAGGGATATATATATATATATATATATATATATATATGTATATATATTGATAAATACACATCTTTTTCTTGAAGGATACCTAAGAAAATATTAAGTGGTTACATTTGGGGAATAAGGCTGGGGATTGGAAGTGGTAGAGAGATATACCTTTTTCTTTTACCTCTTTGTGAAGTTTGAATTTTTAAAAATATATTTTATTGATTTTTTTACAGAGAGGAAGGGAGAGGGATAGAGAGAAACATCAGTGAGAGAGAAACATTGATCAGCTGCCTCCTGCACACCTCCTACTGGAGATGAGCCTGCAACCAAGGTACATGCCCTTGGCCAGAATCGAACCTGGGACCTATCAGTCCGCAGGCCGACGCTCTATCCACTGAGCCAAACCAATTAGGGCTGAAGTTTGAATTTTTTAATGTCATGCACATATTTGTTATATTTATTTTTTAAATGTCTTCTTTTATCAAGTTGTTTTCTTTGTCTTCTCTCTATATTGAAAAATCTATTCTGCTTCTCATAGTAATTTTATTTGCATAATCATAAAGCTTGAAAGTAGTTCTGGAACCAGCCCTTTGCAGAGATGGTAAAGATATATTAGAGACTACTTAGAGATATGTAAACATGTTATATATCTTGTTAAAAAATAAGAGTTTCATTAGTAACTTTTTTACCTTACCAGTTAACACATGGGATAATAATGGTGTCAATTATGCTTTTAAAGAAAGGTTATACATTTAGAAATCTGTGGATTCATATTTTCCCCCACCAGCAAATATTTACCTATTTGATAGAAATAGATTAAAAAGCATATGTTCTTGTCCCTTCTCAATAAATTAGAAACCAACTATACTTATAGGTTAGTTTACTCTAAAAAGCATTTGGAAAGTTCATATATGATGTAATCTCTAAATTAATTCTTATTACCTACCTTCTTTTCTCTCTTTCCACTCTTACAGTATACTAGTATCTATCTCTCTCTCCCCAACCCCTCCTCCCCCTCTCCCTCCAAGAAGCTCACATCACTCATTCCATTTTAGTATTCTCATTGAACTGCTTTTTTTTTGGGAGGAGCTGCAAGTTTCTCTTTATTCTCATTTTCCACTGTGGCTTTGTAATCCTTTTTAAAGCACCCTGCTAAAGGGTATAAGAATAAATAATGTGAAGATCTACCTTTTAATTGCTTAGTTCTTGCAAGGAGATTGGTAAATAGATTTCAAAAACAATTTGATAGATGCCATGATTAAGGTATTGTTCAGTTGTCACAATGAAGTAGAAAAGAGCCATCAGACAGAGTTAAAGAATATAGAGGGTGGGGCAAAAGTATGTTTATAGTTGTGAGTTTGTTCTTGTATTATTATTTATTAATTATTTAATACAATAAAAAGACAATAATAATTATTAATTATTTGCCATATGAACAACTAATTGTTAACCTACTTTTGCCACACTCTGTACACTTTCTTTAATGGCAGACATTCACCTGCTTTGGGACATTTATACAAAATAAGAGACAGCAAAGCGTACTCCAATCAAAGTGAAGTTTTCCTTTTCTTTCTTTTTTTTTTTGTTTTGTTAATCCTCACCTGAGGATATTTCCCATTGATTTTTAGGGAAATTGGAAGAGAGAGGGAAAGACGGAGAGAAACATTGATGTGAGAGAAACACATTGATTGGTTGCCTCCTGCGGAGCTGGGGAGGAGCCTGTAAACAAGGTACATGCTGCCCTTGTCCGGAATCGAACCCAGGACCCTTTGGTCCGAAGGCTGACGCTCTATCACTGAGCCAAACCAGCTAGGGTGAAAGTGAAGTTTTTCTTATTCCTCCAGATTCCTCAAGAAGGTTGCAAAGGTGCCCCTAAAGAGTGAGAGTGTACCAGGCCTGAGAAACCAAATTCTATTTATTTATTTATTTATTTTTAATTTAATAAATCTTTATTGTTCAGATTATTACAATTGTTCCTCTTTTTTCCCCCATAGCTCCCCTCCACCCGGTTCCCACCCCACCCTCTGCCCTTAAAACCACCCCCCGCCACTGTCCTCATCCATAGGTGTACAATTTTTGCCCAGTCTCTTCCTGTACCCCCCACACCCCTTTCCCCCAGAGAATTGTCAGTCCACTCCCTTTCTATGCCCCTGATTCTATTATATTCTCCAGTTTATTCTGTTCATCAGATTTTTTTTTATTCACTTGATTTTTAGAGTCACTTGTTGATAGATATGTATTTGTTGTTCATAATTTTTATCTTTACCTTTTTCTTCTTCTTCTTCCTCTTCTTAAAGAATACCTCTCAGGCCGAAACCGGTTTGGCTCAGTGGATAGAGCGTCGGCCTGCGGACTCAAGGGTCCCGGGTTCGATTCCGGTCAGGGGCGTGTACCTTGGTTTCGGGCACATCCCCAGTGGGGGGTGTGCAAGAGGCAGGTGATCGATGTTTCTAACTCTCTATCCCTCTCTCTTCCTCTCTGTAAAAAAAAAATCAATAAAATATATTTAAAAAAAAAAAAAAAGAATACCTCTCAGCATTTCATATAATACTGGTTTGGTGGTGATGAACTCCTTTAGCTTTTTCTTATCTATGAAGCTCTTTATCTGACCTTCAAATGATAGCTTTGTTGGGTAGAGTAATCTTGGTTGTAGGTTCTTGCTATTCATCACTTAGAATATTTCTTGCCACTCCCGTCTGGCCTGCATAGTTTCTGTTGAGAAATCAGCTGACAATAGTATGGGTGCTCCCTTGTAGATAACTGTTTTTCTCTTGTTGCTTTTAATATTCTCTCTTTGTCTTTTGCCCTTGGCATTTTAATTATGATGTGTCTTGGTGTGGTCTCCTTTGGATTCCTTTTGTTTGGGGTTCTGTGCGCTTCCTGGACTTGTAAGTCTATTTCTTTCACCAGGTGGGGGAAGTTTTCGGTCATTATTTCTTCAAATAGGTTTTCAGTATCTTGCTCTCTCTGTTCTTCTGGCACCCCCATAATTCAGATGTTGGTACGCTTGAAGTTGTCCCAGAGGCTCCTTACACTATCTTCATATTTTTGGATTCTTTTTTCTTTTTGCTTTTCTGGTTGGGTGTTTTTTGCTTCTTTGTATTTCAAATCTTTGACTTGATTCTTGCGTTCCTCTAGTCTGCTGTTAGATCTCTGTATAATATTTTTTATTTCAGTCAGTGTATGCTTAATTTCTAGTTGGTCCTTTTTCATATCCTCGAGGGTCTCGCTAAATTTATCGGCCTTTTCTAGAAAATTCTTGAAAAACCTTATAACCGTGGTTTTGAACTCTATATCCAGTCATTTGCTTTCCTCCATTTCTTTCATTTGTGATCTGTTTCTTTTTCTCCGCATTTTTGCTGCTTCCTTGAGTTGATAGAGTGGCTCTGTGTGCTAGGTGTCCTCTAGGGCCCAGTGGCTCAGCCTCCCCAGTTACCTGAGGTGGACACTCTTGGTGCACCCCTTTGTGGGCTGTGTACACAGTCTTGTTGTAGTTAAGCCTTGATTGTTGTTGGTTATCACTGGGAGGAATTGACCTCCAGGCCAATTGCCTGTGAGGATCAGCTGTGTCTACGCTAGAAGAACTTCTGTGCTGGAGACACCCTAATGAGACAAGACTATCAAAAGCCGCTGTGCTCAGCTTGGATGGGGCAGAGTCTCAGGGTGGAGCAGACAGCATTGGTTTCCCATCAGCCCTGCCCTAATAGGCCCCTGTGTCTCAGTGTCCCGTGGTAATCGCTGCAAGCACCTCTGAGAGAAAGCCGCCCTCTAGTTCCGCCCGCTGCCAGACAGTCCAGTTTCTCCCCGAATGAGTCTGTGTCCCCAGAGTCTTGCCCGGAACTGGAGTTCAGTGCTGTCGGGAGGTTTTGTCTCCCTCTCGCTTGAGAAAGCCAGCCGCGCACTCAGTTGCCAGTCCTCTCTGCGCACATGTCTCAGTACCTCTGCCTCCTGCAGCTCCTCTGAGTCTCAGTGTGCTTTTCTCTTTCCTTCTAAGTTGTAGAATTTCCACTCAGCCAGCCTTCCTGTGGTTCTGGATGATGTCCGTCTTGTCTTTTAGCTGTAGTTTTGAAATTGTTGTGCGATGCAGTTTAGGTGTTTACCTATGCCACCATCTTGGTTTCTCCGAGAAGCCAAATTCTTGATACTTAACTGTACCTTTTTCTTTTCCACCAAATTTTATAGTTGAGGGTTGCATCACCACTATTTAAGAAAAACCGACTTTGCAATTTATGTGCTTCTTTTAAAGAGAATGTTTACAAACCAGGCTTTCCTGCTGTTGAAATCAAATTCTGTCAGCAAGGCCAGATTCTTCTTATGCTACAGTGAAAAGCAGTCTGGCTAGTCTGCTGCCTGTCTGAACTAGCCTCCTAGGAACTCCATTTCTTTGAACGTATATGGATAAACACAGAGTGCTTGGAAAGCCCAGCGGAGTGTCTTACCTAAGTGAAATAGAATAGAAATAATCAGGCAGGGCTTTATGGGGGCCGTGATATACTGATTGAAGGGTTTTTGCCCATCTGTAACTCATTCAATTTGCTAGTTTTCCTCATTAAGCCAGAGTAATAATAACTAAAGAGTCCTAAGCTAAATCATTTGTATCTCTAAAATATAAGGATATTTTCTTGCACACTTAATACTGTTTTCACACATTAAAAATAAACAAACCAATAATTCTTAATTATGTAATACCTTGCTTCTCTGTGTTCAAATATCTCATTAACCCCAGAAATGGTTTTTATAGCTGCTTTCTTCACACCAGTGTCCATGAGCCATTTGTTCCCTCCCTCCCTCCCTCCCTCCCTTCCTCCCTTCCTCCCTTCCTCCCTCCCTCCGTCCCCTCCCTGTTCCTCCCTCACTTTGATAGTCACAGCACTGGGACATCATCAGCTGTTTTTGTCCTTTTTCTTTTGGAGATTTTTAGTTAGCCCTTTTTTGCCTTGCCTTTGATATACTTTCTTACCTGGTATATTCTGTGGTATATTCTCTTCCCCTTCTCTTTCTCCCTGACTTCTATCTTAGATATAAACAGTGCCAGTTCCAAGAGGTCTTGTTCTTTTATTTGACATGTTACATTGCAGCTATTTTCTATGACATTAAAGAAATGGCTCAACTAAATGCTTTTATTTTAGTCTAAACTCTTCTTATTTACTTTACTCAGGCTGACTGGAGATGAGAGAGACCCAGATTAGCTTATTACCCTTGGGTCATTCTGGAAGTCATGGTTGGATGGTGCATCTGAAAATGAAAGGAGGTTAGAGGAAAGATTAAATGCAACATTACTTTGCTGCAGAATATGCATCCTTTGTTGGTTATTTCCAACATCCTATGGTGGAGAGAGTTGATAAGGAGACCAATAGGTCAAATATTGGATCATGTTCTTTTGGGAGGGGAAGAAGATATTCTCTTATAATTTAGGAGCATAAGTAATTAGGGGATTTCTGACCTACTCTTCTTCTCACTTTGCAGTTGATGTTAATAGCTTATTAGGACTTAAGAAGGACTTCCTTATTACCTTACTATATGTGTTATCACTAAGTATAGCAAAAATTGTCAGAAAAAGTAATCTATGATAAAGTATTTTAACTGTTATCAAGAACTGTATTCATCACATTTCTTGTCTTGCATTCTCTGGACCATAATATGGTTAAGAGATACTGTTTTTTATTTGGGAAAAATTCCTTGTTACTATTTAATGAAATCTTTTTATACAGAGATCTCATTGTAAATACATCCCTTGTCTGGGTTGCAGATATTGCTGTTATAGCTCAGTTTGGAACTGGTTCTTATTTTCAATTATTGTCAGTTTTCTTTTTTGGGAAAATTATGTCATACAGAAATAAGACAAATATTTGTAAAATGGGGATTATTTTTTGTATGTCTGCTATTAAAAGATTCTCTTTCTGAAATACTCATTTTCGTTATTTCAAGTTTCACTTCTTAACATGAAATCAGGGTATGTCTTCCAATTAATTCATGGTGTGATAGTTAATTGGCAAGAATTTTCTTTCTTGGATATACATGAAGTAATGGCACTACTTAATCCATTAGTGACATCATTAATTTGATGAAATAGCATTTACACGTTAGATTATTCATGGTGTAGGCCCAGAAACAGTGAGGTAAGGGCTGAGGTTGGTATAGTGAGTTGAGTAACACTGAAGAAGATAGACATAGAATATTTGTTCTTTGTCTCTTTTTGAAGGTTTCTTCATACTAGTATTCTCATCTTGACAAAAGGATTAGGAGATTGTAAGGCCTTTAAACTAAACTTAATAACACTCCAAACATTTAGTTTCATTAAAAGGGCAAAGGGGAGTCCTGAATTGAAATGAATGTGCTTATCTTTTCATATCCAGAAGTGTACAGAATTTGCACTTGGCCCTCTCCTCAATCTGTATTATCCTTCTTAAAGACTTCATTCCTTCTCTAGTTTTCATTTCTAACCTTTAATTGTTGTCTTCATGTTCTTTTCTTCCTCCTGTGTCTGTTCTGAGTTGGCCTTGTTTGCTTATTTATTTATTTTGTTTAATTGAGTTTTGGGGGGAGCAGTTTTAGATTTATAGAAAATTGAGGAGAAAATATAGAGTTCCCATGTAGTTCTCATATAGAAACTTCCCTACCAAGTTTCTTCTATTATTAACTTCTTGCATTTGTGGTACATTTATCATAATTGATGAGCCAAAATTGATACATTATTATTAAGCCCATAGATTACATTTTGTTTATTCTTTGTGTTATACATTCTATAGGTGTTGACATGTACTAGTATAATGACATTAACTATCATTATAGTATCATACAGAATAGTTTCACTACCCTAAAAATCCCCTGTGCACTACTTATTCATCCCTTCCTTTTCTGACCCCCTGCACTCCCTGGCAATCACTAACCTTTTTATTGTTACCGTAGTTTTGCCTTTTCTATAATTTCATATAGTTGAAATCATATGTAGCCTTTTCAGATTGGCTTCTTTCACTTAGCAGTATTCTTTTAAGCTTCTTTTATATCTTTTTTATAGCTTGATAGCACTTTTTTTTTTTAATATTGCTGAATGATATTCAATTGTAGGGGCTATATTATAGTTTATCTACCCATTGAAGGACATCTTGGTTATTTCCAAGTTTTGGCAAGTATGAATAATGAATTAGCCTTTTATAAAACACAAATGTGATCTAAAGTACCTTAAGTTACCCATAGAAAAAAGAGTTGAGGCAGTTCAGTATCTTGAGCCTCAAAGAATGATAGCTCTTTTACATTATATCAAAAATTTCTGTTATGAGTAGTTGGCTTATAACAATGTTCAATATGTGTGTGGAATGATTGAATATATAAAAAAGCAAGGAGATATGAAAGAGGAGAAGGGGGAAAGATTATATAAAAAATCTGGATAATATTTAGAAAATGAGATGTTTAGAAATTGAGCTGGAAATTTGAATGGGGACCAAGATGTTCAGGGCTCTGAGCTTCAAAACCCTTCAGAACAAAAGTATCATCAAGCTGGTCCAGAAACCAGGTCATGAAGCCTGTTTCACTTTATGTGCTATGGAAATGATAGGAAGAAAGTAGGGTTTATTTTTTGAGAAAGAGTGAAAGAACAGAAGGCAAGTTTTATAAAATAGAGAATTGGCCAGTTGATTGATGATCATGGGTAGAAGTTAGGCATTGACATCAGGAAAATAATTGCATAAAATCTGTGGGTAGTGGTCTTTATTTTGTATTGCTGAGCTATATTTTCTACTTAATAAAAATATTACTAATGTGAGGAAGTTGTTTAGTTACTGGATTTAGGATTCGCTGAATATTTTGGTTTATAGCTTTTTTGGAAACTAAGGAATATAGATGCGAGCTATAAAGTCACTTGAATATCTAAAATATTTTGTTTTAGAAATGCTAACTAGTATGCCCCCCAAGCGTCAATAACTAGCTTGAATTTGTGGAACTTCTAAACTCTAATCCTGATTCCAAATAAAGACTTACCTGTCAGGTTATGTTATGGTAATACCTTAGTGGTTTACTTCATTGACAATAAATAATACTATATTTTTCATAGGGCTGAACATACAACTGTTTTGAGTACCATTTGTTAAATATTTTAGGGAAAACAAAATAAATGAAACCACTGCCTCTGTTTATGTAGACTGTACATGAAACATGAAAAAAATAAGTAGGAGGAAAATGCAATTTAGGTTATGATACATGCTCTAAGGCTTTTAAAGAAGGGTGATATTATCTTTAGTTATAGTGAGTCAAGAAGTTTGTTGTATGGATATCTTGGCACTTGAGTTTCAACCTTAAAACTAATTAAGGGGCCCTGACCGGTTTGGCTCAGTGGATAGAGCGTCGGCCTGCGGACTCAAGGGTCCCAGGTTCGATTCCAGTCAAGGGCATGTACCTTGGTTGCGGGCACATCCCCAGTAGGGGGTGTGCAGGAGGCAGCTGATCGATGTTTCTCTCTCATCGATGTTTCTGACTCTCTATCCCTCTCCCTTCCTCTCTGTAAAAAATCAATAAAATATAAAAACAAACAAACAACTAATTAAGGGTAAAATTGAATTTGTGGATACAGGAGAGAAACAGCGTTCTAGGAAGCAATTTAAGTTCAATGACAAGAATTTGGGAAAGGTGCTTAGGGTCAGAGTATGGAAAGCCATTAATATGAAAGTATAATGACATTTTTTTAGTAGTTAAGAAAAACAGGGAATAGTTTTCTGGAGCATGAATGAGGAGCTAGTAATATTAGAAAGGAAAAAGGGTGTTTTTTTTCTTCCTAATTCATATCAATGTTAATTTGTTAATAAAATATTTTAGAATTAATTTTATATCCTTAAAATATATACATTTTAATGTATGCATATATTTATAGCTTCTAGCTCTATCGTAAGCCAAAGTATATTCCCTGATATGCCATGTATGAAAAAAGCCTTATGTAAATTATCTGTCAGTCTTATATCCTACATCAGCATTATAAAGATGTTCTTCTGTAATTGTAAGCAGTATTAACTGATCCTATCTAATAAAAGGGTAATATGAAAATTGACCGTCACTCCAACACACAAGATGGCTGCCCCCTACGTGGTCAAAGATGGCACCCCCATGTGGACACAAGATGGCCGCCACAAGATGGCCAGCAGGGGAGGGCAGTTGTGGGCGATCAGGCCAGCAGGGGAGGGCAGTTGGGAGGGACCAGGCCTGTAAGGGAGGGCAGTTGGGGGTACCAGGCCTGCAGGGAAGGGCAGTTAGGGGCGACCAGGCTGGCAAGGGAGGGCAGTTAGTGGTGACTGGGCCAGCAGGGGAGGGCAGTTGGGGACGACCAGACCTACAGGGGAGGACAGTTAGGGGCAACCAGGCTGGCAGGGGAAGGCAGTTAGGGGTGACCAGGCCAGCAGGGGATGGCAGTTAGGGGCAATCAGGCCGGCAGGGGAGCAATTAGGCGTCGATCAGGCTGTCAGGGGAGTGGTTAGGGGGTGGTCAGGCTGGCAGGCAGAAGCGGTTAGGGGCAATCAGGCAGGCAGGGAGGCGAGCGATTGGGAGCCAGCAGTCCTGGATTGTGAGAGGGATGTCTGACTGGGCATACACGGGCAGTTGGGCATCCCTTGAGGGGTCCCAGTTTGGAGACAGTGCAGGCTAGGCTGAGGGACACCACCACCACCACCACCACCACCACCACCCCCCAACCCCCCATGCATGAATTTCGTGCACCGGGCCTCTAGTATCTTATAAATTTATAGTCTTAATTTGCATATTACTCTTTTATTAGATAGGACTAGAGGCCCGGTAAACGAAATTTGTGCACGGGGAGGGGGTGTCCCTCAGCCCAGCCTGCACCCTCTCCAATCTGGTACATCACTCTTCTATCTTCTATAATATGCCTTTTTTCTTTTTTATTGGATTTATTGAGGTGACTCTGGTTAACAAAATTATACAGGTTTCAGGTGCACAATTCTACACAATTCTTGCCTGTCTGCCTTCCTGATTGCCCCTAACCGCTTCTGCCTGCCAGCCTGGTCACCCCCTAACCACTCTCCTGCCAGCCTGATTGATGCCTAACTGCTCCCCTGCCAGCCTGATTGCCCCTAACTCCCCTCCACTGCAGGCCTTGTCACCCCTAACTGCCCTCCCCTGCAGGCCTGGTCCCCCCCAACTGCTCTCCCCTGCAGGCCTGATCTCCCACAACTGCCCTCCCTTGTAGGCCTGGTCCCTCCCAACTGCCCTCCCCTGTTGGCCATCTTGTGGCAGCCATCTTGTGTCCACATGCAGGCAGCCATCTTTGACCACATAGGGGCAGCCATCTTGTGTGTTGGAATGGTGCTCAATTTGCATATTTCTCTCTTATTAGCTAGGATAGAGGCCTGGTGCACGGGTGGGGGCCAGCTGGTTTGCCCTGAAGGGTTTCCCGGATAAGGGTGAGGGTTCCCTTGGGGCATGGGGCGGCCCGGGCGAGGGGCCTGTGGTGGTTTGCAGGCTGGCCACGCCCCACTGGGACCCAAGCGGAGGCCCTGGTATCTGGGATTTATTTATCTTCTATAATTGAAACTCTGTAGCCTTGAGCGGAGCCAAGCCTCCTGCTTTCTCTGTGGCCACAGCCATTTTTGTTGGGATTTATTTATCTTCTATAATTGAAACTTTGTAGCCTTGAGCGGAGGCCAAAGCAGGTCAGGGCTGCTGAAGCTTGGCTTCTTCCATTGCCGGGGGCAACTCAAGCCTCCTGCTCTCTCCAGCTCCGTGGCTGCCACCATTTTTGTTGGGATTTATTTGTCTTCTATAATTGAAACTTTGTAGCTTTGAGTGGAGGCCTGGGTCGGCCAGGGTGTGCAGAAAGCTTGGCTTCCTCCATTGCCGAGGAAACCCAAGCCTCCTGCTTGCTCCGTGGCCGCAGCCATCTTGGTTGGGTTAATTTGCATACTCGCTCCTGATTGGCTGATGGGCGTGGCTTTGGGTGTAGCAGAGTGATGGTTAATTTGCATATTACTCTTTTATTATACAGAATTGACATGCTGAGGTTTTGTTGTTCTTCAAATGAATCTTTAGTATACTTACCTTTCTCCCATTTTGAACCTAGTTTGTTTTCTTTTTAAAAATAATGTATTTGCTTTCTTTGTTATAGAACTGTGGCTGCTGAAGTTAGGAAGCAGATCTCTGGGCAATACAGTGGTTCTCCTCAACTGCTTAAAAACCTCAACATTGTTGGCAATATATCCCATCATACCACAGTAAGTAGCATATTTAAAATATGGATATGGTATGTTACTGTTATATTACTGACTAGGACATGAAAAAATAGTGGAAAGATAGGAGCCAGTAGATTGGATAGCATCACTGGTTTCATAACCTTATTTATTGTTTCCTCACTCTTTCCTGAAATTTGAGTTGGGGGAGAGTATTAGGAGGTATTATAGAAGTGTTGATTTCCTAGTCAATTCTGAAACTACATTCAGGATTTAATTAATTCTGAAATTTTAACTTTGTTTTTATGGCATTGACTTGTTGAGGAAATTGGGTTAGTTGTCTTATAGTATATCTTGCCTTTTGGATTTTATGTTTGCTTCCTTGTAGACTTATTTCTCTATCTCTTGTATTTCCTGTAACTGATTAGATTCTGGTGCCGCTTTTTTGAAATTTCTTCCTTGTAGACTTGTTTTTCTACTTCTGTATTTCCTGTAACTGATTAGATTCTGGCTCAACTTTTTTTAAACAGCTTTATTGAAATTTATTTTACATACCATACAGTTCATCCATTTAATGTACAATTCAGTGGATTTAACATATTCATAGATATGTGCAACCATTGCTACAGTCAAGTTAGAATATTTTCATCACCTCAAGAAAACAACAAAACTCTTTAGCTATCACCCTTTTATCCCCTTTCCTTCAGGCCCAAACAACCACTAATTAAATGCCAGAAGTTTTTTTTTTTTTTTTTTTAAATATATTTTTATTGATTTCAGAGAGGAAGGGTGAGGGAGAGAGAGATAGAAACATCAATTATGAGAGATAATCATTGATCAGCTGCCTCCTGCACGTCCCCACTGGGGATCGAGTCTGCAACCCAGGCATGTGCCCTTGACTGGAGTCAAACCTGGGACCCTTCAGTCCGAAGGCAGATGCTCTATCCATTGAGCCAAACCAGCCAGGGCTAAATGCCAGAAGTTTTGATGGCACGCTGCAAAGGATTGAAAGAGATCTTTACTCTAAGTATGTCAGCCAAAATAAAAATAAAACAAAAATAAAAGAAACATGTCAGCCAAAATTCCAATGCAATGATTGCTGAAGTTGGACAAGTTCTCACATTGCCTGTGAGAGATTCTGTAGTGCTTCCCTATTCTCTTTGTCACCCTTTAACCCTGCTTACTGACCCATCATTCACTCTCTCTTATAAAATCATGTTGCAATCTCCTTCTTTTTGTCAGTGAATACAGGATCTTTCTTTGGAGTCTTGTAAAATAATTTATAGTTGTAAGGAGCTCATCACTACATCCCAAGACTAACCCAGGCTGCTGTCTCCCCATGGGCATCAGAGGGAATGGAGACGGTTGTAGCAAAAATAAATTTGTTTCCTTGATCTAGCTAACATTACACCTAGAAAGCCACTGACCTTCTCTATGAATTATAGAAACAAGATCAATTATCCTCTATATGATTTAATGTTTTTAAGAGAGTGTCATAGCTTCCTATGACACTTACCCTAATACTTACTCTTTTTTTAAAATTGATTTCAGAGAGGCAGGGAGAGGGAGAGAAAGATAGAAACATCGATGATGAGAGAGAATCATTGATTGGCTGCCTCCTGCACATCTCCTACTGGGGATTGAGCCCGCAACCTGGGCATGTACCCTTGGCCGGAATCGAACCCTGGACCCTTCAGTCTGCAGGCCAACGCTCTAGTCACTGAGCCAAATTGGCTAGGGCCTAACACTTACTCTTGATATGGTTGGTATTATGAGGAAAAATTAATTTTGAATTAGACATGTGGAAGGTCCCCCAACTTTTGTCATTATTTTTATTGAATATTCATTTGTGATACTTTAAATCTTAAAAATTATACTGCCCCCAAATAATAACTGGGTGGAGAAGCATTGACTTCAGTTTTTAAAAAATGTTCATTAAAATTTTTTTATATATCTATCTATCTGGTGTTAAAATATACATAACATAAAATTTACCAATTCATTTCTAAATGTATAATTCATTGGTATTAAGTATATTCACAGTGTTGTGCAACTATTACCACTAGCTATTTCCAGAAATTTTTTATTCCAAAACGAAACTGTATACCCATTAAACAATAATTCCCTATTCTCTCTCCTCTCAATCCTTGGTAACCTCTATTTTCTGTCACTGAATCTGTCTATTCCATGTACCTCATATAAGTGGAATTGTACAATGTTTGTCTTTTGTATCTGGCTTATTTCATTCAGCATAATGTCTTCAAAGCTCATCCATGTCATATCATCTAATCTAATAATAGACAAATATGCAAATTGACCATACCTCCGACACACCCACAAGCCACGCCCACCATCCAATCAGAGCGAGTATGCAAATTAACCCAAACCAAGATGGCTACAGCCACAGAGAGCAAGGTTTCCTAGGTAACAGAGGAAGCCAAGCTTTCTGCCAGCCGTTACAGGCCTAAGCCTCCACTCAAGCTACAAAGTTTCAATTATAGAAGGTAAACAAATTCAAACAAATGGCGGCAGAATGGAGCTTGAGAGAGCAGGCCAGGGTTGCTGCCGGAAACAGGGGAAGCAAAGCTTTCCACACACCCTGGCCGGGCCCACCCGCTTAAGACAACAAAGTTTCAATTATAACCCCAACACAAACAGCTTCAGGCCTCGGAGGGAGCCCCAGGCTTGGCTCCGCTCCAGGCTACAAAGTTTCAATTGTAGAAGGAAAATAAATTCCAGATACCAGGGCCTCCGCTTGGGTTGCCAGGTGGCGTGGCTGGCCTGCAAACCACCACAGGCCCCTCGCTCAGGCCGCCCCATGCCCCCAGGGTACCTCACCCTGATCCGGGACACCCTTCAGGGCACACCAGCTGGCCCCCACCCCTGTACCAGGCCTCTATCCTATATAATAAAAAAGTAATATGCAGATTGATCATCACTGCAACACACAATATAGCTGCCCCCATGTGGTCAAAGATCCTGCCCCCATGTGGACACAGGATGGCCACCACAAGATGGCCAGCAGGAGAGGGCAGTTGGGAGGCACCTGGCCTGCAAGGGAGGGCAGTTGGAGGTGATCAACCCTGCAGGAGAGGGCAGTTAGGGGTGACCAGGCCGGCAGAGGAGGGTAGTTGGGGGCAAACAGGCTGGCAGCAGAGTGGTTAGGGGGTGGTCATGCTGGCAGGCAGAAGCAGTTAGGGGCAATCAGGAAGGCAGGCAGGCAAGCAGTTGGGAGCCAGCAGTCCTGGATTGTGAGAGGGATGTCCGACTGCCCGTTTAGGCCCGATCCCTGGGATCGGGCCTAAACGGGCAGTCGGACATCCCTTGAGGGGTCCCAGATTGGAGAGGGTATAGGCTGGGCTAAGGGACAACCCCCTGCCGTGCACGAATTTCGTGCACCGGGCCTCTAGTCCTATATAATAAAAGTGTAATATGCTAAGTATCCGACCAATCTCAACCAGTTGCTATGGCGTGTACTGACCACCAGGGGGCAGACGCTCTGACCAGTAGGTTAGCTTGCTGCTGGGGTCTGGCTGATCGGGACTGGGCGAGAGGGCCAGACACGCCCTGGAGCCCTCCTGCAGTCCCTCCCCGGCCAGCTGGCCAACCTCCCGCGGTCCCTCCCTGGCCCCAATCCCCAGCCAGGCCGAGGGACTTCACCCATGCACGAATTTGTGCACCGGGCCTCTAGTGTGTTATAATTTCAAAGGCTGAATAATATTTCATTTTGTGTTTAAACCACATTTTGTTTGTCCATTCATCTGTTGATAGACATTGAGTTGTTTATATCTTTTGGCTATGGGTAATAATGCTACTATGAACATGAGTGTGCAAAATCAGTTTGAGTCTTTATTTCAGTTTTTTTGGGTATTTACCTAGAAGTGAAATTGGTACATCATATGGTAATTCTGTGTTTTTTTGTATTTTTTTCAGAACACCAATGGTCCATATCGGTACATTTGTTATATAATCCTTTATAGTTTTCCCTAAATATTTTTTCTTCCTTGAATCAGGAAAGAAGTTGGGTGTCTTAATAAAAAGTATATTTTCAACTTGGCTAAGGAATGCCCTGAATATTCTGTTACTACTAATAGAAACTTTTAATATGGTCTGTGAATTAGTTTCCTTTGGCTGCTGTGATAACTTACCACAAACTGGGTGGCTTAAAACAAAATAAATTTATTTTCTCATGCTGCTTATGTCCAAAAGTCTGAAATCAGCATCAATGGACTGAAATCAAGGTTTTGGCAAGGCCTCACTCCCTTTGGAGGATATAGAAGAGAACTAGTTCCTTGCCTCTTCCAGATTCTGATGGCTGCTTATAACTGCATCACTTCTATCTTTAAGGCCAAAATCTTCAGATCTGTCTTTGTATGTCTTCATATGGTTTTCTCCTCTGTGTGGCCCAACTCTTCCTGTCTTCATATAAGGATGTATATGATTGCATGTGTGACTCACTCAGATAGTTCAGGATAATGTCCACATTATAGATCATACCTTTTATTTTTTATCTTAATTTTTTTGTCATGAAAGATCCATGGATTGGTACAGGGAGATCTTTTGGAGGGCCATTTTTCAGCTCACCACAGTCTGATTATATGTTTTTACTAGGATAATCAACAATAGCAACAAATAAAATAAAAGTACTATTTAGAAACTTAGCAATGAAAATTCCAAAGATATAAAAAAGAAAAAAGAATTCCTCTATGAGCATTTTGTCACTGTAAAGTATTATAAAACCGTTAATGATCATTGCTGGCTTTACATGAGAGACATGGATAAAGTCTAAGCAAGTGGATTAAAGAGATTACAACCCAAAACCTCGTAGTTTCTTTAGTGCATCTGTTGAAAATTTAGAACAGGGGTCCTCAAACTTTTTAAACGGGGCCAGTTCACTGTCCCTCAGACCGTTGGAGGGCCGGACTATAGTTTAAAAAAAACTATGAACAAATTCCTATGCACACTGCACATACCTTATTTTGAAGTAAAAAAACAAAACGGCAAAAACATTCGCATGTGGCCCGCGGGCCATAGTTTGAGGACGCCTGATTTAGAAGTAACTAGGTTAAAACATATTATATTTTAAAGAATAAAAATTTTTTGCTTGAAGTTTCAAATTCTTAACATTTGCCTCTTCCTTTCCATTCACCTCTTATCCCCTACTACCTCCCCCCTCTCCCCCCCTTTTATAAAGGTGCCCCTTACGGAAGCCGTGGATGCAGTGGATTTGGAAGAGTACCTTGCTACTCATCCTTTAGGTGTGGATTCTGGGCCTTTAAGGGAGTTGGTTGAATTCCCTCCAGATGATATCGAAGTTGTTCATAGTCCTAGGGACTGCAGAACACTTGTTTCAGCTGTACCTGAAGAAAGGTAAGGAGACATTAACCTATTTTTGGTTTCAGTAACTACAGAAAGGCTATGATCCATTATTTGATTTATATCCTATTTCTTATGGTGGGGTATTTTTCTGTTATACAAACAGAGAGTTATAGCAACCAAATTCATCAACATTGCTGCTTTTCTGTCTAAATTACAAATGTTTTTCTTTTAAAATAGTGAAATGGATCCACATGTTAGAGATTGTATAAGAAGTTATACAGAAGACTGGGCAATTGTGATCAGAAAGTAAGTTATATGTTTATTATAGCATTTAAAAATAGTAAGTAGGATCTATAAATGGATTAAGGTAAATTAATAATAATTATGAAACCTGAAAATTACTTTAAACAAATAGCTGAAGAAGCAAAAGATATCTTCAGCCATGTGTCTTCTCTCTAGGAGTTCCACAATTACTTTTACTTTTCTTTTAAAATAATAGGTTTGTGGAGATAATATTTCCATGTTATCATAGATCACTAATAACTGATAGTATATAATTAAAATGATTTGTAGTCTAATTCTTTTGGGAAATCAAGGATAGTTATTGATGAATAATTTTGTTTTTAAAAAAGAATTCAATTTATTGAAACTTAAGTAGTTAAGTTAAATTTTTTAAAAAAATTTTTATTGACTTTTTATAGAGAGGAAGGGAGAGGGAGAGAGAGATAGAAACATCGATGATGAGAGAATCATTGATCAGCTGCTTCCTGCACGCCCCCTACTGGGGATCGAGCCTGCAACCAAGGTACATTCCCTCGACCAGAATCGAACCCGGGACCCTTCAGTCCACAGGTCGACACTCTATTCACTGAGCCAAACCAGCTATGGCTTAAGTTAAATTTAATAGCCGCTTCCAGATCAAGCTGTTTGAGACATCTGTGCCTTTTATTAACTAATTTTTTTTTTAAGAGATCAGGTTTTAGTTTTGTTTGTTTTTAAAATATATTTTTATTGATTTCAGAGAGGAAGAGAGAGGGAGAGAGATATAGAAATATCAATGATGAAAAAATCATTGATCAGCTGCCTCTTGCATGCCCCACACTGGGAACCGAGCCCGCAACCCGGGCATATGCTCTTGACCAGAATCGAACCCGGGTCCCTTCAGTCCACAGACTGATGCTCTATGCACTGAACCAAACCAGCTAGGGCATAAATTTTTACAAGTCTTTTATCTATCCATTCAATCAGGTAAATACTTATAAAAAATAATGTTTTATTCTACCACAAAATTTATTTTTCTAATGGATGGTGTTGAAATATAATGTCCGATTAAGAAATAAAATAGACTCCTGCAAACATGGTGTTACTTGCAGCGCACCTGCCATGCCCTAACCACGGAGGCCAGGGGGTCTGAAGGCTGGTGCTGTCAGGATGCTGTGCACCAGCTCAGTCTACTTTCCCTGTGTAAATTCACAGAGAAACATGAATGGATAACAACAGAAAATGATATTGGAACAGTGGGAGTCAGCAATTTTGCACAGGAAGTTTTGGGAGAAATTATATACTGTACTCTGCCTGAAATTGGGACAAAATTGAACAAACAAGATGAGTGTAGTGCTTTGGAAAGTGTGACAGCTGCTCTAGTGAACTCTGTTCTCCTCTGTCAGAAGAAATAACTGAAATTAATGAAGCTCTTGCAGAAAATCCAGGACTTACCAACAAAGCTTGTTATGAAGATGGTTGGCTGATCAAGACGACACTGAGTAACCCTTCAGAACAAGATGAACCAATGAGTGAAGAAGCATGTGAGAAATACATAAAAAGTATTGAGGAGTGAAAACGGACCCTCCACCTAAATAAAGTAGCATGAAACAACTTGGTCTAGCATAGTTGTCAGAAATTAGTGGTGGATAGGAGATTTAAAATAGCAACTTTTAGTAATACCAATGGAAAAAGAAACTACAACAATGCTATTGGAAGAAAATACCCCTAACTTTTTAATGATTGCAGATAAACATAATACACTTCTTTTTACAACACTTCATGATTTTTAGGCTGGGCTACAGTTATAATATTCAGAATTCCTGGAATTATCTGTGGTAAAATCTAGGTATAAAATTTATGTAATTCAATCTTAAGCCTTATATCTACACTAATAAAAGAGAAAGATGCAAATTGACCGCACCTCCGTGACACCTACCAGCCAATCACGAGTAAGTATGCAAATTAACCCAACAAATATGGCAGGCTAATTTGCATATATAGGCATGGAGCGAAGACTGAAGACTGAAGGCACCGCCACAGCGGAGCCAAGCCTGAAGGCTGAAGGCTTGGCTACACAGTGGCCCGGGTCCCGGGTGCCAGAGGAAAACCGGTGCCGGCAGCCAGGGGAAGGAAGGCCTATTGCATGTATCTTTGTGCAACGAGCCTCTAGTATTTTTATAACTCCTTACATCTGTCTCTGGATTTGGGTGAAAATACTTAATGATATTTCCACTGAAAATGACTGGCAGTGGAGAAAGTTTTTGTTAGTCTTTACAGTGTCAAATGATGAACAATACTGTCTTAATTTTGTAATATACTGTGTTTACTGGTGCTATTTTTATATAGTGAAGCAATAGTCTTGTAGGAAAACAGGAAAGTTTAATAATAAAACACTCGACTTCAAATAAAACTTTTTAAAAATATATATATATATTTTATTGATTTTTTACAGAGAGGAAGGGAGAGGGATAGAGAGTTAGAAACATCGATGAGAGAGAAACATCAATCAGCTGCCTCCTGCACACTCCCTACTTGGTATGTGCCCGCAACCAAGGTACATGCCCTTGACCAGAATCAAACCAGGGACACCTGAGTCCGCAGGCCGACGCTCTAGCCACTGAGCCAAACCGGTTAGGGCAAATAAGACTTTTATTTTGCTACTTTGCATAATGAAGATAAGAGACTTTTTATGAGACTTTTAATTTTTAAGCCTTATTTTTTTAAAGGAAATATGATGACTGAAATAGTGGAGAATTCTTTTATGACTTCTGTAGTTTTCAGAATTGAAGTACTGTGTGCTCAGTTGTTCTAGCAACAATGATGTATCCTTTGCTTATTGTTTTGCCCTTATGGCTCGTCTTATTTCACTGGATTTAATATTGTGCTAAGCATCACTCTTGGGGATACTGCTGACATGCTTTTTAGTTTTATTGTGACCTAATAAAAGCACAGACTGCTACTCTTTCTAAAGAAGAGCTGTTTTTATGAACTTACACTTTTGATAAGTATTTCAATAAGTTTTCTTAAACCTCTGGTTAATTTTTAGCACACTCAAAACTGCTAGTGTATATCTTTATTATGTAAATAAATATTCAGAGAATATTTGGCTTATTATTTGATTTTGAAAAAGTGGAAAATTTTTAAAAATTGGTATTTACATAACTGTTTTATTTTGAATAGATATCATAAACTGGGAACAGGATTTAATCCCAATACATTAGATAAACAGAAAGAAAGGCAAAAAGGTTTGCCAAAGCAGGTGTTTGAATCTGATGAAGCTCCGGATGGCAGCAACTACCAGGATGAGCAAGTAATACTGTTATTTTGAAATTACTATAAAATGATATTTTAAAATGGTTTATTTTATTCATTAATTAATATATTTATTTTTAATATTTTACATGTCAGGATGATCTTAAAAGGCGTTCAATGTCAATAGATGATACTCCAAGGGGTAGCTGGGCCTGCAGTATTTTTGACTTGAAAAATTCACTTCCCGATGCTCTGCTTCCCAATTTACTTGATCGAACTCCAAATGAAGAAATAGACCGTCAGAATGATGACCAAAGGAAATCAAACCGTCACAAGGAACTCTTTGCTTTGCATCCATCCCCAGATGAGGTATAGTTATTTGGGAATAAAGAAGCAAGTAATTATGAAATAGACATTTTGGGAGTATGATTTATATATAGTATAGTGTTATAATAGTGTAGGGGATAAATCTCAACTGAATCATAGCTATAATTTTTATAAATGAAACATACTTTTTTTAAAATTTATTTATTTATTTTTTAATGAATCTTTATTGTTCAGATTACAATTGTTTCTCCTTTTCCCCCCCATATCTCACCACCACCCAGTTCCCACTCCCCTTCTCCCCTTACCTCCCCCCCCCCACTGTCCTTATCCATAGGTGTATGATTTTTGTCCAGTCTCTTCCCGTACTCCCCACACAGACACCCCTTTCCCCCTGAGAATTATCAATCCACTCCCATTCTATGCCTCTGATTCTGTTAAGTTCACCAGTTTATTCTGTTCCTCAGATTTTTAATTCACTTGACTTTTAGATTCACTTGTTGATAGATATGCATTTGTTGTTCATAATTTTTTATCTTTCTTCTTTTTCCTCTTTTTAAAGAATACCTTTCAGCATTTCATATAATACTGGTTTGGTGGTGATGAACTCCTTTAGCTTTGAAACATACTTTTTATTCTAGTGAATTTATTCTTAATGAGTAGCTTCTGTGAATTTAGCTCACTTATGATCCAGTGACTTCTGTTCTAGAATAAATAGGTCATTCTATTTTGTGTTCAATTGTGAAGACTAAAAGTACTAAATTAATAAAATAAGTTCTTAAAGAAATTGTGAAGGGTTGAAATATGATAAGCATGTTCATTTTGGTGTTGCTTGTCAATTTGTAGGAAGAACCAATAGAACGACTTAGTGTTCCTGATGTGCCCAAAGAACATTTTGGTCAAAGACTTCTTGTAAAATGTTTATCACTCAAGTGAGTATGCATTTCGTTTACTGCATACTTTTGTTTACTGTATTCTTTTGAGAAGTATTTTCTTGGCGTGGGGAATATAAAGATAACATATCTTTTTCCTTAAAGAATTGGTTGTACCTTTGTCACATGGTAGGCTTTGTTTTTTTGAAGTACATATTTTTTTCCTTCTTTAAAAAAGTTAAATATTCACATTTATATTATGCTTCACAAAATGCTTTCTCTTATTTTGTTTCATGCTGTCTTCAGAGTAATTCTGTAAGGTAGATATTATTTTCTTTATTTTACAAATGAGGAAACCAGGGTTCAAAAGCATTAGCAGAGATTAGCATACTCATGCAACCTATGCTCTTTATACTCTATCATGTTAATATTATCAGTTAGTTAGTTATTAGTTCTGACTTATGAAAAAAGAAGTTTCAATTCATAGAGCTTTTTGAAAGAAGCAACGCATAAGGACAGGCCACTTCTGTGTTTAGATAACATAGGCAATTTTCTTCCCTTGAAAGCTAAGGCTTTATGTGTTTAATTAAACATGAAAGCATGCATATTGAAAATCAAATATGATACCATTTACGCACTGGAACGGGTAAGAAAAGACAGACAATTCAAAAACATTAGCATTGTCAAGTATTACAAAGGATGCCTAGTAGAGGCTTACTCATGTACACAGTATTACCAAGACCCCTATTCTTTTGGCATCTGTTTGGGGTCTGCTAAGAGAGGCATCAGTAGCAAGTCAGAGGGTGGAAGAGAGTGAGATCAGGTTGGGGTACTTGTTTTTCTTAACTCATTCCTTGCTAGATAACATTGATTAGTTGTCACCCTGTCCCCAGGGCCAGTTTTTTGTGAAGGGTCCTCCATAGAGCTATTTTTTATAATTTTGGTTACCACTTGCACATTTTCCTTTAGGTTAGGGCAGTGGTTGGCAAACTCATTAGTCAACAGAGCCAAATATCAACAGTACAATGATTGAAATTTCTTTTGAGAGCCAAATTTTTTAAACTTAAACTTCTTCTAATGCCACTTCTTCAAAATAGACTCGCCAGGCCATGGTATTTTGTGGAAGAGCCACACTCAAGGGGCCAAAGAGCCGCATATGGCTCGCGAGCCGCAGTTTGCCAACCACGGGTTTAGGGGATGATAATGAGCTGCTGATGTTGCTGTTCCAGGGAATAGCACTCTCTGTAATTGTTTCCCCTAAGTTATGTCCAAATCTTTGTCAATGGCTTTTTATTAAACTCTTAATCTAATGAAAATATGTTGTTTATCTCTTCTAAGGACTTTGACTGATAGTCATATGATAAAAATATGAGCATTATTGACATTTTTGTCTGGGGCTCTCCTATCCTATATAATAAAACCCTAATATGCAAATCGACTGGCAGAATGACCGGTCACTATGACATGCACTGATCACCAGGGGGCTGGCGCTAAATGCAGGAGCTGCCCCCGATGGTCAGTGTGCTCCCACAGAAGCTGGGCTCACGGCTGGTAAGCGCAGTGGCAGTGGCGGGAGCTTCTCCCGTCTCCACAGCAGCACTAAGGACCCCTTGGGGGATGTCCGCCTGCCTGCTTAGGCAGGCAGGCGGACATCCCCCAAGGAGTCCTGGACTGCAAGAGGGCACAGGCTAGGCTGAGGGATCCCCCTCCCCCC
The DNA here is from genome assembly GCF_027574615.1 of Eptesicus fuscus. Classification (NCBI taxonomy): domain Eukaryota; kingdom Metazoa; phylum Chordata; class Mammalia; order Chiroptera; family Vespertilionidae; genus Eptesicus; species Eptesicus fuscus. The sequence goes on along the minus strand of NC_072481.1, from coordinate 43,744,686 downwards.
CAGTGCATGAATGGCGTGCACTGGGCCTCTAGTCTATATAATAAAAACCTAAGCGACTGTTACGGTGGACAACCAGAACGACTGGTAGCTATGATGCGCACTGACCACTAGGGGGCAGTTCCTGCATTGAGCATCTGCCCCCTGGTGGTCAGTATGCTCCCACAGGGAGAGTGCCCGTTCAGCCAGAAACTGGACTTATGGCTGGTGAGCGCAGCAGCTGTGGCGGGAGCCTCTCCTGCCTCTGCGGCAGCACTAAGAAGCAGTGAGCCAAGCGGTAAGGAGTGAGCAGGTCGGCAGTAAGGAGCAAGGGATCCTGGATTGCGAGAGGGATGTCTGACTGCCAGCTTAGGCCTGATCCCTAGGGGTATTGGGCCTATGCTGGCAGTCAGACATCCCCCAAGGTGTCCCGGACTATGAGAGGGTGCAGGCCTGGCTGAGGGAACACCCCCTCACCCCCCAGTGCACTAATTTTGTGCACCGGGCTTCTAGTATAATATAAAATGGTTAGCCACCTCTCTGGCCGCTGCTCAATAAATGTCAGTAATAATCCTGGAATAATTATAATAATCAAAAATATCTCCAGACATTGCCAGATTTCTTCTTGGAGGCAAATTAGTCCTTGGTTGATAACCACTGTTCTACCATTTTATTAACCTTCTATTACATTTTATTTCATTCAGCAAATATTGATTGTTTTTATTTTTTATTTTTTATTTTTTTTTTTTAAATTTCTTTATTGATTAAGGTGTCACATATTTGTCCTCATCCCCCCATTCCCATCCCACACCCCTCCCCACATATGCCCCCACCCCCCTGTTGTCCTTAACCGCTGGTTAGGCTCATATGCTTTGATTGAGTGTTTACTAAATGTAAGTCATTGTTTGTGGAAGTCAATTAGACATCTCAACTTACACATATCGTTATAAAATAAGTAATGAAAATTAGTATGCCAGCATTTAAAATGATAGATTAACATTTATGTCATGGGAATATATCCATAAAATGTTAAGTTTAAAACAGACTATAAAATATGTATACAGTGACATTCTTTAATTAAAAAAGTAATCGATTTAATAAGTGCATTTATACATAGAGAAAAGTCTGGATGGATAGGCACTCAACTGTTAATTATGGTTCTATGTTGTGAAATTTTGGATGCTCCCATTTTCTTCCAAATATTTTTATGTATCTCCTAAATTTTTTACATTGAATATGTGATTTACAAACTGAAAAAGAAAACATTAGGTCTTTACTTTTAAAATTTATTTAAAATCTTACATATCTACATACACAAATAACCAAATTATAGTTAAGAAAGTACTTAGTGTCAGAACGTGGACTTAAAAATGCCATGAGCTTTTATGCAGAGATTACTTATAGCTGGAGAAATTAAGGAAGATTACCTAGAGGACGTAATGGTTGATATAAATTGAAAGATATGCCTGGAAAAGTGTGTTTCAGGAAGAAGGGGCTAGCATAGAGGGTGTAGCACAGATGTAGGAAAGTACAAGATATTGAGATTATTTTTGGAATGAGAATTTCTCTCCAATTATGTGTTCTATATTTATTTTTAAACTACTTCATTCTTTTTCTTCCTAAAGGTTTGAGATTGAAATTGAACCCATTTTTGCAAGTTTGGCTTTATATGATGTCAAGGAAAAGAAAAAGGTAAGGTTATATGATTTAAACATAATAGGTTTCAGAAACCTGATTTTAAGTTGTTTTATAAGATAAATAAGTGCCCAAAACCGGTTTGGCTCAGTGGATAGAGCGTCAGCCTGCGGACTCAAGGGTCCCAGGTTTGATTCAGGTCAGGGGCACGTACCTTGGTTGTGGGCACATCCCCAGTAGGGAGTGTGCAGGAGACAGCTGATCGATGTCTCTCTCTCATCGATGTTTCTAACTTTCTATCCCTCTCCCTTCCTCTCTGTAAAAAATCAATAAAATATATTTAAAAAAAAAAAAAGATAAATAAGTAACAATTTTTGAGAATTATTAAAGATTGATATTTTACAAAGGAAAATGGAAATTTAAGACTTGTTAAGTATTTTCTTAATAAGGAATAATTTAGTTGATACCTAGATTTTATTTCATTGAAAGAGTTCCAAAAGCCAGTAGCAGAAGCAACTTTTAATTGTTAGTTTTACCATCATCATTTACAGAAGGTTATCTTATCACAGCATTTCTTACTTGAATATTCTAAGCCTAAAGGGTAGTAGAAACTTGAAGTGCCTTCAGTGACTTCTGCTGTCAAAATATTATGGTTTTCTGCAGTGGAACTTTGCTTGAGCAACTTGTATTTGCTAAATCAAAACTGCTGAGATATCTACACTAATAAAAGAGAAAGATGCAAATTGGCCATACCTTTGCAGTGCCCACCAGCCAAATAGGAGTGAGTATGCAAATTAACCCAACAAAGATGGTGGGTTAATTTGCATATGCAGGCGCTGAGCAGCCGGGGGCGGGGCGGGGCGCTTGTGCGATGACACAGGCATTCCGCACTGCCCCAGTTGCTCAGGGCCTCTGGACAGCGTGGGAAGGTGGGGCTGGAGTAGAAAGAGGCAGCTCTGGGGCCAGAGTGGAAAGGTGGTGCCGGCAGCCAAGGAGAGGAAGGCCCATTCCTGCATGAATCTTCGTGCATTGGGCTTCTAGTTATTCATATAATATTTAAAGACAATTTGGGATAATTCATCTCAATAATAACTTCTTTGTATATTTTATTAGAGGTTGCATTTCTAATTAGAAGAGTTTGAGATATGCTTCTTTAGAGTATGTTTATTGTATTATATTTCCCAAATAGTTTGTACATTTCTTTGGATTTAGATATGTAAAGAATGGTTAGTGACATATATGATAAGCTGTATGTTATAGTATAAATATTTTAATATCTATAATAGTTTAAGATTGGGTATATATGATTTTTGTGAGTTTTTATAAAATGTAAAAATTTAAAAATTTGACATATGATTATATTTTTTAGATTTCAGAAAACTTTTATTTTGACCTTAATTCTGAGCAGATGAAAGGATTGCTACGCCCACATGTACCACCTGCTGCCATTACCACCCTGGCAAGATCAGCTATTTTTTCTATCACTTATCCTTCCCAAGATGTTTTTCTTGTAATAAAGGTGAGACTAATCTATTCATATAAAAGCCTAAGTGACTGAATGACCAGTCAGTCACTGACCACCAGGGAGCAGACGCTCAATGCAGGAGCTGGTGGTCAGTGCACTTCTGGTGGTCAGTGCACTCCCACAGCCAACCTCCCATGTGGTTTCTCCCCCGGCCAGCTGTCCCCAATTGGCCCCGATTGCTGGCCAGGCCAAGGGAGCCCACTGATGCACAAATTCGTGCACCAGGTCTCTAGTGTTAAATATATTTGTTTATTTGTGTAGTGTCTGTATACTCATCTCTCTATCAATGGTGCAACTTTTTATGGGCACAGATTTTGCCTTTACTTATTTTTTCTTCTTAATATTCTTTTTTTTTTTTTAAATTTTCTTTATTGATTAAGGTATCACATATTTGTCCTCATCCCCCCATTCCCATCCCACACCCCTCCCCACACATGTCCACCTCCCATTATTGTGATTTTGATTAAATCTACAGATTGTTTTAGGTAGTATTGACAACTACATTAAGCTTTCCAGTTCATGAGTACAAGATGTTTTGCCATTTATTTGTGTTTCCTTTATTTCATTTTATTTTTTTACCACCGTTTTAGTTTTCAAAATACAAATCTTTCAGTTCTTGGTTAGTTCCTCAGTATTTTATTCTTTTTTGATATTATTGTAAATGGAATTATTTTCTTAATTTCTTTTTCAAATTGCTTCATTTTTAGTGTATAGACATGCAACTTATTTTTGCATGTTTTGTGACACTTTGCTGAATTCCTTTATTAGTTCTAAAGAGTGTGTGTGTGTGTGAGAAATATTAGGGTTTTCTGTACAAAAGATCATGTCGTCTAATTTTACTTTTTCCTTTATAATTTGAATGTGTTTTATTTCTTTTTCTTGCCTAGTTGCTCTGACTCAATCTTTCAATTACTACATTGAATAGAATTGGCAAAAGTGAGCATCCCTATCTTGTTGCTGACCTTAAAAGAAAAATTTTAAGTCTTTAAACACCTAGTATGATGTTATCTTGTGGGCTTTGCATATGAGGGCTTGATTATATTGAGGTAGCGTTCTTCAATTCCTAGTTGGTTGAGTGTTTCTTTTATGAAAGTATATTGAATTTTGTTCAGTGCTTTTTCTGTATTGAGATGACCATGTAGTTTTATTATATTGATTAATTTTTATATGTTGAATCATCCTTGCATTCATGTTTATAGCTTTTTTTTAAAGTTTAATCTTTAATTTTTGTCTTTGACAGTTAGAAAAAGTCCTACAGCAAGGAGACATTGGAGAGTGTGCAGAACCATATATGATTTTCAAAGAAGCAGATGCCACCAAGGTATAGAATATCATGCCTTCATTTCCCCCACTTTTGTATTTATTGCCATTCCCCCCATATCACCAAACCCAACCCTAAATTACCTCTAATCTCCCGAATTATTGTTTGGGAAACTACTATATAAAGCATACTAATAAATTTAATTCATTTTTTTTTTTATTATCCTACTCAGTTTCTTTATTTGCTTTGTCACTTAGCTTGTGTCACATGCTGTGCTATTTTTTAAAATATCCTTCACCAAACATTAATTGATTATTTAAATTTTTTTTTGTAGAAAACTAAGTGAATTCAGTTTAATTCCCAAATAATTACTTTTTTTCTTATATATACAGAATAGTGATATTGATGGACCTTTTCCTAGCAAAACAGAAATATTCTAGGCCTCTGTCTAGCTATAGATAATTAAGAATGTGTTAAAAATAGAAAATGTAACCTCTATTTTGTCAAATAACAAATTTCTAGAATTTAGATAAACTTCTAATGCAAAAATAATTGGTCAATAATAGGTCCCAAATTCCAGATACCCTGAGTTAGCTATAGTAATAACAGGTGATCTTGGGTCTTTGAACACTTCAGTTAATACTGGAAACATCCAGGAGAGGTATGCTTGAGAAATACTTGACAAACTAGAAAATGTTTTGCTTTCTATTTTTCTGAGATTCAGAACAAGAGCTGAGCCTTTTCTGCTATTATAGGTAGATCTGAACACATAATAATCTCTGATCCCTGGCTATCTGGTTGAAAGCAGGGTTAAAGTATTCAGGCTTTCCTAGGTTGTCATTTTACAAATTAAATTTGCTCTATTATTTGGAGTTCAAAGTAATTATAGCAGCTTATCCCACATTTCTTTTTACATCCTACCTAATAAAAGAGTAATATGCAAATTAACCCAACCAAGATGGCTACAGCCACGGAGAAAGCAGGAGGGAGGCTTGGGTTTCCAAGGTGATAGAAGAAGCCATGCTTTCCGTGTGCCCTGGCCGGCCTAAGCCTCCACTCAAGGCTACAAAGTTTCAATTATAGAAGGTAAACAAATCCAAACAGAAATGGCTGCCGGCCACAAGCAAGCAGGAGGCTTGGCTCCACTCCAGGATACAAAGTTTCAATTGTAGAAGGTAAATAAATTCCAGATACCAGGACCTCTGCTTGGGTCACCAGGGGGCGTGGCCAGCCTGCAAACCACCACAGGCCCCTCGCCCAGGCCGCCCCATGCCCCAAGGGAACCCCCACCCTGATCCGGGACACCCTTCAGGGCAAACCAGCTGGCCCCCACCCGTGCACCAGGCCTATATCCTATCTAATAAAAGAGTAATATGCAGATTGACCATCACTCCAACACACAAGATGGCTGCCCCCATGTGGTCAAAGATCCTGCCCCCATGTGGACACAAGATGGCCAGCAGGGGAGGGCAGTTGGGAGGCACCAGGCCTGCAAGGGAGGGCAGTTGAGAGGGACCAGGCCTGCAAGGGAGGGCAGTTGGAGGCCATCAACCCTGCAGTGGAGGACAGTTAGGGGTGACCAGGCTGGCAGAGGAGGGAAGTTGGGGGCAAACAGGCTGGCAGGGGAGCAGTTAGACATCAATCAGGCTGGCATGGGAGTGGTTAGGGGGTGATCAGGCTGGCAGGCAGAAGCAGTTAGGGGCAATCAGGAAGGCAGGCAGGCAAGCAGTTGGGAGCCAGCTGACCTGGATTGTGAGAGGGATGTCCGACTGCCTGTTTATGGGTTTGGGCCTAAATGGTCAGTCAGACATCCTTCGAGGGGTCCCAGATTGGAGAGGGTGCAGGCTGGGCTGAGGGACACCCCTTTGCCCCCGTACACGAATTTCGTGCACCGGGCCTCTAGTATTTACATAAGCTGATAGAATTAAATACATTTTACAGCTAGGCTTTTAAAGCAAGAACCTATTTTTAAAGTATACTAGGTATAGCAGTAAAAGTGATGCCATTTAGCTATCCTTCCATTTTTTTCCCAATTCTGAGTCTTCAGATAGGGAACTGTCATTAGAATAAACCACACCAATAGACATATTGTATAGAAAGAATATGTGAGGAGTTTGGTGTGGGTTTTCACTCTTGGACCATTGGTTGGATATTATAGGTCGCCTTAGTGTTTGTTCAGGAATATCCTAAAAGTTGAGTCAGCCTCAGGGTGTCTTCCAAGTAGGCATATACTGTTTGGACCATTAGTCTTTTTCTAGGATTTAGTACTCTCATAATACTTTTTTTTTTTTTGCTTCATTTATTATTACTCTGGGCTTATTTATTGTCATATTTGTGCCCTACACTCCCACCTCATGGTTGCTCTAAGTTAGGAACTATTTTAAATTGGCTCAAGTGCTTTCATATTTTTTAGAATATTTCAAATTAATGAGTCATAACCTAGAATATTTTTTTTTTTTATTTTTATTTTTATTTTTATTTTTTCTTAAATATATTTTATTGATTTTTTTACAGAGAGGGAGAGGGATAGAGAGCTAGAAACATCGATCAGAGAGAAACATCGATCAGCTGCCGCCTGCACACCCCCTTACTGGGTATGTGCCCGCAACCAAGGTACATGCCCTTGACCGGAATCGAACCTGGGACCCTTGAGTCCGAAGGCCGATGCTCCATCCACTGAGCCAAACCGGTTAGGGCTAGAATATTTTTTAGTTTGCAGTTGGAAACATGGTAATGTTTCATAAAATAGTACTTGCAATCTCTATACTAATAAAAGGGTAATATGCTAATTAGACCAGGAGACCTTCCGGGAGACCTTCTGGATGTCCTTCTGGACAAAGCCATGGTGGCAGGGCTGAGGCAGAGGCGGTTAGGGACAATCAGGCCAGGAGGGGAGGGTAGTTGAGGGTGATCAGGCCGGTGGGGGGGCAGTTGGGAGCAAGCGGGCTGGCATGGGGGCTAATAGGGGGCGAGCAGGCCGGCAGTGGGGGGCAGTTGGCGAGCAGGCTGGCGGGGGGGGTCAGTTGGGGGTGATCAGGATGGCGGGGGCCAGTTGTGGGCAAGCAGGCCAGCAGAGGGGGCAATTGGGGGCAAGCAGGCTGGCAGGGGGGCAGTTGTGGGCAATCAGGCTGGTGGGGGAGGCAGTTGGGAGCAAGCAGGCCGGCGGGGGGGGGGCAGTTGGGGGCGATCAGGCAGCAAGGTGGGGCAGTTGGGGATGGGAAGGCCAGGGGGGGGCAGTTGGGGGTGAGCAGGCTGGCGGGGGGACAGTTGGGGGTGAGAAGGTCGGCCGGGGGGGGCGCAGTTAGGGGCGAGTAGGCCAGCAGGCAGTGTTATGGGTGATCAGGAAGGCAGGCAGGTGACTGGTTAGGAGCCAGCGGTCCCGGATTGCTAGAGGGATGTCCCAGATTGGAGAGGGTGCAGGCCAGGCTGAGGGACACCCCCTGTGCACGAATTTTATGCACTGGGCCACTAGTCTCTATCATAAAAACCCTGTGGTCATGTCGCTGTCACGGCAGCATGACCAAAGACTGGTCACCAGGAGGCTGATTGTACGGGCGCCGGCGAGGACTTGACACTGGTGCAGATGGGTGGGGCTGTGAGATTTCATGTACTGGGCTTTTAGTACATAAACATGTTTGACACTTGCTCTTTTTTTCTTTTCTCTGGAGATGAGATAATTTCAAACTAATGTCAAAGACTTATTCTATACATACATTTGTAGGACAGGTTAAGATTGTTCAATGGTTAAGATAGCACACTGTTAATTGATCTGTGAAAGGTACAGATGGTTTTTCCATCTTTGTTGAAAATTGAGAATTCTCAAATTGTGTCTTTATTTAATATGAAATACCCTTTAATTCATTTCTTTGAGCATAATCATATAATGTATAAAGTTTTGTTTTGCAGAATAAGGAAAAATTGGAGAAGCTGAAAAGTCAAGCTGATCAGTTTTGCCAAAGACTTGGGAAATATCGCATGCCTTTTGCTTGGACTGCAATCCATTTAATGAATATTGTTAGCAGTGCTGGGAGTTTGGAAAGAGATTCTACAGAGGTAGAAATTAGTACTGGAGGTAAGAGTGTTTTATATAAAATGTTTCTAAATATATAATTTTTTTTCTTTTTTCTTACATAAGCTTGTTTTATGTGTAGACTTTGCAATGTGATGAGGCATACAAAGGTTTCTTTTTTTGCCTTTTGTTAAAACCTTAACAGCTTTTTTGAGATGTAATTTGCATACCATATATTTCACCTATTTAAAGTGTATAATTCAGTGTTTTTTTAAAACAGCAGGGGAGGGCAGTTGGTGGGGACCAGGCCTGCAGGGGAGGGCAGTTAGGGGTGACCAGGCCAGCAGGGGAGAGGCAGTTGGGGGGGACCAGGCCTGCAGGGGAGGGCAGTTGGGGGGGACCCAGGTCTGCAGGGGAGGGCAGTTAAAGGTGACTGGGCCAGTAGGGGAGGGCAGTTGGGGGTGACCAGGCCAGCAGGGGAGGGCAGTTAGGGGCAATCGGGCTGCCCAGGGAGCAGTTAGGCGTCATTCAGGCTGGCAGGGGAGTGGTTAGGGGGTGATCAGGCTGGCAGGCAGAAGCAAGTAGGGGTAATCAGGCAGAGGCAGGTGAGCGGTTTGGAGCCAGCAGTCCTGGATTGTGAGAGGGATGTCCAGCTGCCAGTTTAGGCCCGATCCCAGTTGGATATCCCTCAAGGGGTCCCAGATTGGAGAGGGTGCAGGCTGGGCTGAGGGACAACCCCCCCCCCCTGTGCACGAATTTCGTGCACCAGGCCTCTAGTGTCTGAATAAACAATGTACATAATTTAATTAAAAATGCTTTCTTGCTAAAATATGCTAACCATCATCTGAGCCTTCAATGAGTTGTAATCTTTTTGCTGGTGGAGAGTCTTGCCTCAATGTTAACGTCTGCTGACTGATTAGAGTGGTGGTGGTTGAAGGCTGGGGTATCTGTGGCAGTATCTGAAAATACAACAGCAATGAAATTTGCTGTATTAATTGACTCGTTCTTTTGCCAATGATTTCTCTATAGCATGTGATGCTGTTTGATAGCATTTTACCTATAGAACTTCTTTCATAATTGGAGTCAGTTCTTTTAAACCCTGCTGCTGCTTTATCACCTAAGTTTATATAATTTCTATATCCTTTGTTGTCATTTCAACAATTGTCACAGCATCTTCATCAGGAGTCAATTCTATCTCAAGAAACCACTTTCTCTGATCAACTATAAGAAGCAATTCCTCATCTATTAATGTTTTATCATGAGATGCAGCAATTCAGTCACTTCTTCAGGTCCCACTGTTAAGTCTAGTTCTCTTGCTGTTTCCACCACATCTGCAGTTAATTCCTCCATTGAAATCTTCAACCACTCAAAGTCATCAGTGCGAGTTGGAATCAACTTCTTCCAAACTCCTGTTAATGTTGGTATTTTGACCGCTTCACAAGAATCAGTGTTATTCTTAATGACATCTAGAATGGTGAATCATTTCCAGAAAGTTTCAATTTACTTGTCCAGATCCATCAGAGGAATCACTATGGCAGATACATCCTTAGGAAATGTATTTTTTCAATAAAAAGACTTAAAAGTTGAAATTACTCCTTGATCCATCGGCTGCATAATGGATGTTGTGTTAGCAGGCATGAAAACATTAATGTTGTACATCTCCTTTAGATCTCTTGGGTGACCAGGTGCATTGTCAATGAGTAGTAATATTTTGAAAGGAATCTTTTTCTGAGCAATAGGTCTTAAGAGTGGGCTTAAAATATTCAGTGAATCATGTAGGCAGATGTGTTATCATCCAGGCTTTGCTGTTCCTTTTATAGAGCACAGGCAGAGTAGATTTAGCATAATTCTTAGGACCCTAGGATTTTTGGAATGGCAAATGAGCACTGGCTTCTATGTAAAATCAGCAGCTGCCTTAGTCCCTAACAAGAGAGTCAGGTTTTTAAGCTTTGAAGCCAGGCATTAACTTCTCTCTAGCTATAAAAGTCCTACATAGCATCTGCTAACATAAGGCTGTTTTGTCTCTATTGGGAATCTGTTTAGTGTAGCCACCTTCATTAGTTATCTTAGCTAGATCTTCTGGATAACTTGCTGCAGTTTTTATATCAGCACTTGCTGCTTCACTTTGCACTTTTATGTTATGAACACGACTTCTTTCTTTACACCTATGAACCAGCCTCTGCCAGCTTCAAACTCTTCATCGGCATCTTCCTCACTTCTCTCAGCCTTCATAGAATTGAAGAGAGTTAGGATCTTGCTCTGGATTTGGCTTTGGCTGAAGGAAATGTTGTGGGTGGTTTGATCTTCTATCTAGACCACTAAAACATTCTCCATATCCTCCTATATAATAAAAGGCTAATATGCAAATTGTCCCCTCGGGGGTTAGACAGACCTGGAGTTCGCCCACTTGCTATGGTGTGTGCTGACCACCAGGGGGCAGTGCAGAACGAAGGAAGGCCCCAGCCTGCAGCTGGAAGGAAGGCCCCAGCCAGCGGCCAGAAGGCCCCAATCAGTCCTGATTGCTGGCCAGGCCTAGGGACCCTACCTGTGCTTGAATTTTTTTTTTTTAATGTATTTTATTGATTTTTTACAGAGAGGAAGGGAGAGGGAGAGAGACTTAGAAACATCGATGAGAGAGAAACATCAATCAGCTGCCTCCTGCACACCCCCTACTGGGGATGTGCCTGCAACCAAGGTACATGCCCTTGCCCAGAATCGAACCTTAGACCCTTCAGTCCGCAGGCCAATGCTTTATCCACTGAGCTAAACCGGTTACGGCTGTGCTTGAATTTTGTGCACCGGGCCTCTAGCCAACAGTAAGGCTGTTTCACTTTCTTAACTTTGGTGTGATCACTGGAGCAGCACTTTTTAAATTTCTTTCAAGAACTTTTCTTTGCATTTACAAATTGGCCAACTCTTTGGTGCAAGAGGCCTAGCTTTCAGCATATCTTGGCTTTCAACATTCCTTCCTCACTAAGTTTAATCATTTGTAGCTTTTGATTTAAAATGAGAAACATAGGACTCTTTCTTTTACTTGAACACTTGGAGGCCATTGTAGGGTTATTATTTGGCCAGTTTCAGTATTGTTGTGTCTCAGGGAATTGGGGTATCTAGGAGAGGGAGAGAGATAGGGGAATAACCCATCAGTGGAGCAATCAGAACACACATTTATTCAGTTTGCTCTCTTTAAGTTTGTGGTGCCCGAAAACAATTACAATAATAACATCAGAGATCACTGATGACAGATTACCATAACAAATATAATAACAGTGAAAAAGTTTGAAATAGCTCTAGCCGGTTTGGCTCAGTAGATAGAGCGTTGGCTTGCGGGACAAAGCGTTCTGGGTTCGATTCCAGTCAAGTGCACGTAACTCGGTTGTAGGCTTCTCCTTGACCTGGGCCCTGATCATGGCACCTGCAGGAGGCAACCAATCGATATGTTTCTCTTACATTGATATTTCTTTCTGTCTTTCACTTCTCTTCCACTGTCTCTAAAAATCAATGGAAAAATATCCTCAGGTGAGGATTAAAATAAAAAAATAGTTTGAAATATGATGAGAATTACCAAAATGTGAACAGAGACAAATTGAGCAAATATTATTGGAAAATGGCACCAATAGAGTTGCTCAATGCAGGGTTGCCACAAATCTTTAATATGTGAAAAATGTAATATCTGTAGAGTGCAATAAAGCAAAGGGCAATAAAACAAGATCCACCTATATATAATCTGTCTTGGAGAATGTCTTATGTGTGCTTGAGAAGAATGTACTTGCCTTTTGCTTAGTGGAGCATATTGTAGATGTCTGGTAGGTCTAGTTTGTTTATAGTTTCAAGTTTTCAACATAATTATTTTATTGGGTTTTAATAATAGGGTTATTTTGCAAAAATTTGAAAGTTTCATATTCAAATGCTATAAGACTGAGGGACCATATATCGTGACTAAAATTTATAGTTCCTGATCTTCTTAGCTCATTTTGGTCATATGCATAATCTTTGTGTGGTAATTACCTTTTTTTTTTTACATTGGAGAATTTTAAAGAGAACCAGAAGATTTAGGTGTAATATTTCCTTACTGATCTCCCCAGAAGTGAAGTGAAATTCTTCTACTATAATCAATATGCTAAGTGGTTAATTTTCAACCTCAGTGGATTTCCACCCTGTGTTTGGAAAGCTGCTTTAAAACAATTTTTTAAAATATTATAAAAATGAATATTTTACTTTTTTTTCCTTTGTAGAACGAAAAGGGTCTTGGTCAGAGAGGAGGAATTCTAGTATTGTTGGCAGACGATCACTTGAAAGGACAACAAGTGGAGATGATGCTTGTAACCTGACCAGCTTTCGACCTGCTACGCTCACAGTGACAAATTTTTTTAAGCAGGTATTATTCTGTCATGTAGGAATTCTAGGGAGTTATTTATCCGTAAATTTCTTTTGGTTTCAGAAAAATCATGAATGTATATGCACATGTAGTACTTTTACATATAATAATTGATTGTAATTTCAAGAAATTAAAAAAAATTTAAGAATAAAAATAAAATATATAAAAATAAGTTATATATGTTTTATCATTTTATTTAAATAGTGACATTGACTAATAATGCATCAGAATCAATCCTCCACATCTATATTCTATTTCCTAATTGTAATATTTTAACTTTTCTTAAGTATTCATAGTTTATGGATTTTCATAGAGTGATTATGTGGTTATATTTGTCCTCCCAACCCAGGTTTTTTTGTTTGTTTTTTTTTTACCTAACCTATCACATCCATGGTACATGGACTAGAACTTTCAGGTCTTAGTGGTGCATCTCTGTACTAAAATGCCATTGCTATTTTTAAAGGTGAATTTATAAGTCCAAGAAGTTCTTAAAGAGATTTTATTATTTGCAAGTATGTTTCCTACACTTCAAATCTTGAGTCAAATCGGTATTTTTCAAATGCTGGTCATGATCCATTAATGGTAATAGAAATTTAGTATATAATACCCAGCATAAAAACAAACCCTGATAGAATAGAAATAATACTACTTCAATGAGCTTTATTCACCCTAGTTTTTTTATGAGTGTATGCATACTGGATTTTGAAGCAAAATTAGTTTTATAATGTGAACCAAAGATCAGAAAAATTTTAAAGCCTTTGTCTTGAGTAAGCAGATGACCAGAACCATATAAGAATGGAAGAAAATTTGTATTAGTGTGACAAACTGGAGAAGAACTATTCACATATTTTAGAGCAGATTAAAGGAAAATGCAAAATACTCTCTCAGAATTCCTCCTTTTGAGATGTTATTCTAAATATAGGGAGGAAATCCTCGCCTTCTGATACCTTGTAACTTGAGAGAGCTAGATTTTAGGGTAGGATGTGCCATGAGTTGACAGATAACAATGTACTGGAAGTGCCTTTCACAGTTATCTATCAATAGCATTCATAGGCAACTGCTCTGAGACACTCGGATGGAAAATAAAGCAGGTAAGAAGTGTCTGAAGTGGTAAGGGTCTTTTTATTATGAATTCGAGGACCGCGGTGCATGGACTGGTGGAGTCCCTTGGCCTGGCCTGTGGGGATCGGGCCGAAACCGGTTCTCCGACATCCCCTGAGAGGGGTCCCAGATTGCGAGAGGGTGGTTCTCGGGTGATGCACCCTGGAATCAGGCTTCCTCCTCTCTAGTTCTGGGTGCGTCACCCGAGAACCACAGCTGCCAAGTCATCGCAGCTCTGCAGCTCCTGTGTTGAGCGTCTGCCCCCTGGTGGTCAGTGCGCATCATAGCTACCAGTCAGACAGTCGGATGGTTGCTTAGACTTTTATATATATAGATTGTAGTACAAGAAAGAGTTTAGAAAAGGCCTCAATGTTACTTCGATGAGGTGATAGCCAAGTACAGCTATGGAAACAGAGTGGTAGATTTACCCGATACAATGACACAGCCTCACAGCTATGACGTTTTTCTCTTTGTGCTTCTAAAGCTGCTACATCATTTCTGCTATTTTCACAGCTTTTCTTTTCATTTCTTCAGCTGCTTTATCATTGAACTGGTATTGTAAACTCAAATCAACAAGTTATCCATCCACCTACCCACCTATTTATACAAAGGTACTTTATTGAGTATTCACCGTGTACTGGAGACTAGTAACTGGAAACTAGCACAAACTACTTGTGAAACTTAAAAATCAATTATTGCTGGAGACATAGAGCAATGGAAAGCGTTAACACTTGACTTTGTAGGGCTCTGTACTAGTATTATATAGCAGGCAAATGCAAATTAAGTAAAAAGCAGAGATTATAATTTTAATAAAGTAGATTTTAAGGCTTAATTTTCTCCTAAATGAGATACAGAAAGCAGGTGTTTTTGTTTTAATTGATGAGCAATTACTGCTCATGATTAGGATATAGTAATCAGTGCTTATGTACAGATTTTAAATGTGACAAGCTAAAGTTATTAGAAATAGATGGAGATTTAAAAATAAAATCAAATTCACACATTAGTTTTAAGGGCATTTTTTCTATTTATTAAAATGTGTGTAAGTTGTTGCTTTAGGAGTACACAACAGTAAACCTGCAGTGTGGAGAAGGGGTTGTCAGCTAGGTTCATTCACATGTTTAGAGGTTGACTGGGGTCAACTGATCTAGACTGACTTTTGGGAAGACAGAAATAACAGACCTCCTTCATGTTTCTCAACTTGTACTCTCATCATCTAGCAGGCTAGCTTGGTCACGTTCTCATAGCAGTGGCAGAAGTTCAAGAGGGAGGGCAAGCTTAGTTGTGCAAATGTTTTTGAAGTTTCTGCGTCATCTTTGCTTATTGGCCAAAACAAGCTTGGGAAGGGAGTTAACGTCCCACCTAACGAAAGGTATGGAAACAGATATGGAGTAAAGAATGGAGGTCAATAATATAATCAATTTAACAGGTTAAGTAGACAGAAATAATTGAATCTAAAGATAATCTTAATGTATCTATATATATAAAAGCCTAATACACTAAGTGTTTGACTGTTTGGTCGACCATTCGGTCGACTGCTTGACCAGTCACTATGATGTGCACTGAATACCAGGTGACAGATGCTCTGACTGGTAGGTTAGCTTGCTACTGGGGTCTGGTGGATCAGGACTGGGTGAGACTGGCTGGACGTGCCCTGGAGCCAACCTCTCGTGGTCCCTCTCTGGCCTCTAAAATATTTCTTCTAATTAATTTCCTTTCAGTGTGCATGACTTTGTGCACCAGGCCTCTAGTTATAAATAAGAACCATTTAAGGATATATGTAATTTTGTATTCAAAAGAAGAGAATATACTGTTTTAGCAACTGATAGAACATTTGTAATAATTATATGTTAGGTCACTGAAAAAATCTTCATAGAGTCAAATTTGCTAACCATAACTCAATAAAATTAAAAACTATTTATAAAAGTATCAACAAAAACCTCCAACCTCTTAGAAAGTAAAAATCACTTTTCTAGATAGTGGGATAAAAGATGAGCAATTCTGTACCTGTTCAGAACATAGCAGTGAGCAGGTGGAATATATAGCTCTGGGTGAGCGCATAATAGTAAATAACCTTAAATCTATTTAAGATAAAAAGATGACATGAACTATGCTTTAAAACCACTAAGACATTAAATGCAGGAGGTTTAAATTAATAAACTGAAAACTAACTCTTAAATTAAAAAACAAAATTAATCCCTGCCTATTTTAATTGCAAAACATTACATTAAATTGAAAAAATTTTATTAATTAGGTATGGTTTGATTTGGTTTGTCTCTTTTTCCAGGATGGAGGTCTTTTCAGCATTTTTTTCTTTCTGGTTTAATATCAAGATAGTTATACTTTATTTCAAGAGAAGTTTTTGTTATTCTTTCCTCTTGTAAATTTAGTCAATGCTGTATATTTTGCATTTGAGAGACTTGGTGATATAAAGTTGAAAAGAAATATAAACTCAAGAGTTAAAGTTTTTAAGATTGTCATTATATGTATGTCTGTTTTATATCAATATTCATTTTTTTATCCTTTTCATCTATCTCTAATTTGTATTGATTTTCCATATTTTAGAGTTCCCTGTAATACCTTATAAACAAATGGGCTATAAATAAATATATAAAATTTAAAAACAGATAGCAATATCATAACTCAATAAAATTTGAAAGCATAAAAAGGAAATAAGTCAGCATATTGATTTTTAATCACGATTATATTAATTTCACTTTTCACTCTGACTCAAATGAAGAAGGGCAGGATTATTAACAAGCAGTATTTTAAATCTACCATATTTATTTTATCAAATAATTTTTCCTTTGTTTTCAAAACCAGGAAGGAGACCGCTTAAGTGATGAAGATCTGTACAAATTCCTTGCCGATATGAGAAGGCCATCTTCTGTTTTACGGAGACTAAGACCTATTACAGGTATTTAGAAATAATTATAACTGTTATCATCACAAATATATTGTATTGTTTGTAATATGTATTCCTTTTTCATTTACTTGGCCCATATGTCTGTCTGTGCTCAATGCCTGTCATTACTCTTCATCTCATTCTACCCTCATGTGGTCTGACAGTTTGGAGGCAGGAACCTTTGATAATTTAAGTACTGAAATGAGAGCGATGAATAGTATCATGGCTTAAAATTATTTTCTAGAGGAAAAAAATGCATGAAATGGTAAAATTTTAGAAACTGATTCATATTATGATCAGAGCAAACCATTCCAGAGTACAACTATCTTTTAAGCCTACCAAGTTTAAATTAAACATTTAATCTTTGAAATGGTAGCTTGTTCCTGTGCTAGATTTCTGTTTGTTTGTTTTTGTTTTTTTTTTTGCTTCTTTCTTCCCATTCATTCATTCAGTATTTTACATGTATTTATGTCTGTCTCAGGAATTTATACCTTTGAGACTTGCTAAAATGACATGATTTAGAGGACTGAGACAATAATAATTTCGGTTTCTTCCCAGTCTTCTTGCAAAAATATTATCTAAATTCATTCAAAAACATTTTTAACATGAAGTTTTTATTTATTATGTTTACATTGTTTTAACAATATATTTTTATATGCAGCTCAGCTGAAGATAGACATTTCTCCGGCACCTGAAAATCCTCATTATTGCCTAACCCCGGAGCTGCTTCAGGTGAAGCTTTACCCTGACAGTAGAGTTAGACCTACCAGAGAAATTTTGGAGTTTCCTGCTAGGGATGTTTATGTTCCAAACACTACTTACAGGTAATACATTTTAATTTGGGAGAATTTTGAAATAAGATACTATACTAATAGTAATATAGAACTAGAATGAAACTCTCCAAAATCTTTTGTAGCTTTGTTACTTGTTCCATTTCTTACCACATGACTGTATTAATAGCTGTAATGTATGAAGCTTTTACTGTGTGCCAGATAAAATCTTAATTATCTTACATACATTATCTTACTTAATTCTCATAACTTGAGGTATGTGTTACCTTCATTTTAGAAGTGGCTAAACTGAGAGATGGAGAGGTTAAGTATACTTGAGTGTGGTGGAGCTAGCACTTGAATCATGGGCTATTCGTTTAAAACATTTGAACTCCTAGTTCCTATTTTTTCTCAAATGTTCTTATTAGCAGAATCTAGTATTACACATGAATCATGTTTATGTGCCTACACTATGTTCTAACAATAACAGTATTTGGTAAATATATTATTTAGAGAATACCTGACATGAGGTTATTGGATAAGCTATTTAGGCTGAACACTACATACTAGTAACTCCATGGGTACCATTTACATATACTTTTTATAAATGATGCTCACCACATTTTGTGAATGCTGAGACCATGACTTGATAAGTCTGTTGGGATATCCAACAGGGCAACTCAGACATAAGATTCTAATGCAGACTTCCCCATCTTAGCATATTTCACCACCATTTACCCAGTTCCTGGGGCCAAAATTTTGGGAATCAAAATGATTTCCCTTCTTTTCTTACTCCTCCATTTACTCCTGGAACAAGTTTTATAGGCTTTAATTTTTAAATGTATCCCAAATCTAGTATTTCTTAAGTCCTCCACTTTTAAAACTCAAAGTCTAAGTCACCATGTAGGTCAGCATCGTCAAATAGAAATATGTTAACCACGTTTGTAATTTAAAATTCTATAGTTGTTACATTAAAAAAATAAAAAGAAACAAGTGAAATTAATTTTAATGATATGTTGTTTAACCTTATATACCTAACATATCATTTTGACATGTACTAAATGTAAAAATTATTGAAATATTTTACTTATTTTCTCCCCTACTAAAGTCTTCAAAATCTGAGGTGTATTTTACTTTTACTAGTAAAGCACTTCTCATTTCAGATGCTAAAGAGCCACATGGGACTAGAGGCTATTATGTTTGGTTAGCTGCTAATCTTGAATTTTGTTGTACCTTTCAAATTTGATCATATTTCTACTCCTGCCTCAGTCAACTCTCAACATTGCAGCCAGAGAGGTTTTTAAAAATTAAAAATCAGATCATTCATTCCTCTTTCTAAAGCCCTCTAGTTGTTTCCATTATAAGCAAAAAAAGAATGAATTTTTTTGTAATTGTCTATAAGACTCTACATATCTGCCTTCTGCCTTTCTTTAACTTCATGCCCATCTAATCTCTGCTTTACTTATTTCATTTGAGCCTCAATGGCCTTTTTATTCATCCTGTACAAACAAAATTAAATTCTGCGTAAGGCATTCTATGTGTTTTCTTTGCCTGTCGTTTCCCCCCAGATTTCTGCATAGCTTGGTTCCTTTCTCAAACATGTATCTCTTAAAGGTCACTTCTTAGAGAGGCTTACTCTCATCACCCTACCTAAAATGATCCACTGCTTCCCTCCTCTAGTTCTTTATCCTTATTGTATTTATCATTATCTGACATTATAATATATAGTTATGGGATAATTTTTGTCTTTCTCATTAGAATTTAATGACTGAAAATGCCAGGGATTTGTTTGTTTTGTTTACTGCTTTATCTTCAGCACCTACATGAGTGTGCTAGCACACCAAAAGCACATAATAAATATTTATTCAATGAATTAAGAAACTGGAAACTAGACACTGGTCTAAGGGTGGGATTTAAAGTCTACAAATATGAATTTATAAAAGTAGTTTTTATGTTTAAGATTAAATCCTTGATTTTATATTTTTAAAAAGGTCATTAAAACCTTATTTTATAAAGGTTATTGGGGGAGATAGTTAAGCCTACCTTCATGACCTTGAACTGCACATTTCACACCGATTGAGTAATTTTGACCTAGTCTATTTTCCATGAGAACACTTTGGACTTTGATAAAAAGGCCAAACTGTTGTGTTGGATGGTCACTTGGTGGTACATGCATACATGCAATGCTTGTGGTTGTTAGTGATGGAAATAATCAAGGAAATTTGATTATCCTATAACAGAAGGTGAAATATGTAGCCATACATATTTGGAATAGGTTTCATAAAGGAGGCAAGTGGGAGGTACTGAATAAATACTGGTTAATGAGTACATTTTTGGTTAATGAGTGATTTCCATGAGTCATACTATTAGGAAGGAACGATACAGGCATGAAAACATGCTGACTCTAGGATGAGAAAGAGTGGGTAAATAGATTGTGCTGAAATAGGTAATCCTATTTGTTCTTACTGTAGATTTAGAAGCCTCAGAATATGATGTTTTTTCTTTCCTTAGTAAGTCTAGAATTTTCATCTTTCACTTAAAGGAAGCACTTTAAGATTTCTCGTTGGCTTATCCTAAGATAAAGAAGAAATGAGTATACTTGCTCTCAGTAAAATTCACACTGGTTCAGAGTAAACTTTTGGTGTAGAAATTTTGCAATACAGTAGTCTCTCTGTATTTGCAGGGGATATGTTCCAAGACCCCAAAGGATGCCTAAAATCCCTGGGAATGACAAACTCTATATACTAAAAATCCTCACTTAATGTTATGGATAGGTTCTTTGACTTTAAGTGAAATGACATGTAGCAAAACCAACTTTACTATAGTCTAATAGATATAAACAAGAGTTAAGTTTCTATAGCATCTCATCAGCGTTAGAATGAAATGATGTTGAATGAAATTATGTTATTTGAGGACCTGCTATATTGTACTATGTTTTTTCCTATACATACATACCTATTATAAAGTTTAATTTATAAATTAGGTACAGTAAGAGATTAACAACAACTAATAATAAAATAGGATAATTAAGTCAATATACTGTATTAAAAGTTATGTGAATGTGGTATCTCTGTTTCAAAATATCTTACTGTACTGTACTCACTCTTTTGTGATGTTGTGAGATGATACAAATGTCTATGTGATGAGACGAAGTGAGGTAAATGATGTAGGCATTGTGATGTAGTGTTAGGCTACTAATGACCTTCTGACAGTACATCAGGAGGATCATCGAGACATGATGATGTCATGTCTTCTACCATCAAGTTTAATGCCTTCCATCTTTTTAAAAAATAAATATTTTATTGATTTTTTACAGAGAGGAAGGGAGAGAATTAGAAACATTAGAAACATCAGTCAACTGCCTCCTGCACACCCCCAACTGGGGATGTGCCCGCAACCAAGGTACATGCCCTTGACCGGAGTTGTCCTCAGGCTGACGCTCTATCCACTGAGCCAAGCTCTATCCATTGAGCCAAACCCGTTAGGGCATAATGCCTTCCATCTTATCTAAGCACTTATGCACTGGGCTGTATCTTTGGCATTTTGAGGTGTGACAGCAAAACTACCACAAGCTTCTTTTTTCTTCTTCACCATTTCACGGATGGAAGATTTGTTCTTACTGTAGATTTAGAAGCCTCAGAATATGATGTTTTTTCTTTCCTTAGTAAGTCTAGAATTTTCATCTTTCACTTAAAGGAAGCACTTTAAGATTTCTCGTTGGCTTATCCTAATTGCCTGCATTACTATTCTTGTGCTTTAGAGACCATTTTAATCAAAATAAGATTTACTTGAACAGAAGCACTGTAATCTAGTACAGTTGATCTGATCACCTAGGCTGCTACTAAGTGACTATTGAGTATGAAGCATCTACAGCTTGGAGATGTTGGTCAAAGGGATAGTCATATCTTGGACAGGATGAAGTGGGACAATGCGAGATTTCATCATGCTACTCAGGAGAGTGCACAATTTAAAACGTAAATAAAAAAAAAACAACCCTTGTGAATTGTTTGTTTCTGAAAATTTCCATCTAATATTTTTGGACCATGGTAGAGCATGGATAATTGAAACCATGGAAAGCAAGACTGCAGATAAAAGAGGGAATTATAGTAATTCACTAAAATCAAGTAGATTGACTACTATCTTTGCTCTTGAAGTTTTTATTACTTTTTCTCGCAATTTATATTATGTTTGTCAGATTTACTTTTCTGTCTTGTCTTCATTTGTTAAGTGTCAGTTGAAGGTACAAATAGCAATGCTGCAAGGTTGCAGAGGTAGAAGCCTCCATTTACTAGATATTTGTGGAAAAGTGACATTATCTGTAACTTGAAGTATAAATAGAACCTAGCCACGCAGAAAGGTCTGGGAGGCATTCTAGGCAAGTGGAAAGTCATTAGGAAAGTATATAGGGAATGTTTAAAAGTAGGTAATTTTTATTGGAGCTGAGGGTTTGTGTTGGGCAAGAAATGGTTAAAGAGGTAACCAGATTATGAAAATCCTTGAGTACCTGGAAGAGATTTGGATTTCATTCTGAGGTTTATGCTCTTTCAATTGGAGTACATGTTCTTGTGAGGGCACAGCTAGATGGGACATGCAAGTCCATAGGATAAACATGATACATCTTCCAGGAACATCACTTCTTAGAAGATTTGGGGAGGAAATAACTATTTTTATATAAAGATAGATTTGTGGAGTAGAAAACATAATTTGCATGTAATTTTAAGATAAGATCATAAAATTTAAGATAAAGTCCTATTACGATTCTAAAGTAAATCTTTGCTTATATCAAGCCATTTTATCCTATAACTGCAGAATCTGTAAGGGTATGTTTTCATTATCTTTTCTTTGTTGTTATACTCTTTTAGTAGACAAGTTTGAGCGACACAGGTTGAAGCAGTATACAGCCATTACATATTTGTTTTACAAAGATTGAGGGGCAAAAGACATAAAATTAGGAGCCCAGGCAGGAGACTATTTAGATAATTTTAAGACTCAGGTTAAAGGCAGTCCTTGGTAGAAATGGGAAGAAAGCATATCAGGTTAAGAGACTGCAAAAGAAGATTGTGATGGATTTAGTGGCTTATGATAGAGAGGTTGTTTACAAAGTTCAGTGAAAAGCCAGAGATGTTTCTTGGGTTTTAAACTTCTGTGACTGAGAAGCATGGTAGTGCCATTAGGATATAATGAAGTAAGGAGGAGAGTGGGATAGGGTAAGAAGGGAGGAAGGACCGGCAGAGGCAGTAAGGCATTGATGCATTTGTTATTTGATATGTTGAATTTGAGGAGACTATAGGATATTGAAAGGAGAAATGGCAGGTAGGGGAATTGGAGAGAGAGCTGGAAATAATATGCAGATTCTGGAACTTTATTCATGGAAAATGAATGAGTCTATGAGAGTAGATTGAGTTTCTGGAAGGTCAGAGAAGAAGAGATAATTGAAGATTGGACATTAGTCCACAATACTAAATACTAGCAGGGAATAGGGCTGTAAAGATGGATTCAAGATAGGGATAATTCTCGGAGAGTGTAATAATATTATGGAAACAAAATGACCGTCAAATTTGAAAAAAAATGTTGTTATTAATAAGTAGTAGGGAGATCAAAGATTATGCAGACTGGGTAAAGGCCTTTAGATTTGACAATTGTGAGTTAGTGATGAAATTACAACACTTTTGGCAAAGTAATGAGGATAGAAACTCGATTTTGTGAATAATAAAGGAGAAAATTACTTCTCTTTCTATACCAGAATGATCTCTCAATTTGAGCTTTATATTTAAAGCAGAAAAAAACTAATAGTACTCCCAAAGGGAACAAAATGAAACATATTGTCTGAGAATTGTTAAAAATTGAAAAACAAATAGCCCTACCCTCAGTGGATAGAGGGTCACCTGACCTGTGGACCAAAAGGGTCCTGGTTTCGATTCTGGTCAAGGGCACATACCTTTGTTGCAGGCACCTCCCTGGCCTATCCCTGGGGCCCTGGTAGGGGCTCCTGCAAGAGGCAACCAATTGATATGTTTCTCTCATATTGATGTTTCTCTTTGTCTTTCCCTCTCTTCCACTCTCCTTAAAAATCAATGGAAAAATATCCTCGGGTGAGGATTAACAACAACAAAAAGGAAAAACAAATAGAGAAAGTAATTGGTATGTTAAATAATGCATTATTTCACATTTGAAAGCTTTCAATTTTTTCTTTAGAAAAGCTATTTTGGTGTTCTGGCTCTAAAACGTCAATTTTGACACTTTGGCTGTGGTTCTGAAAACTGAAACTTATTCTTCCCCATATTCTTTTGTGCTTTTTTGGAATAAAATATTTCTGTAGGATATATACATATTTATATATGTCATATATTATTTATATATGACACATATACTGGGTAATTTGAAATACATAATGTTCAATATTTATTGGCTAAGGTAAGTCATTATATAACTTGGATACTGTCTGTATCCTTTGAAAACTGGATTTAATTCAAAATTTTACTTCCCCTTTGGTAGTTTCTTTAAAAACATTTAAAAATGAATACTGACAAGTGATATGATTGTCAAAAGTTTTACATCTAATAATTCTGGAAGGTTTAGAATTTAAATTATTTAAATTAGAAATAGCAATTGTACTTCTATTGGATGTAAATAAAAATATACAAGAATTTAAATTTCTATAAATTAGGGGACTGAGTCTATTGAATTTGGAGACGTACATATACGTGACTCAGGCTGTTTAAACATTCAGTAACTTGAATGATTTTGAAGTCTTTTTGAAAACCTATACATAGGTATTAGACTCACACCATGTCCAGGGAGAATACATTATTTAAGTTGATGTCACAAATACATTAATTCTTTAAAAAAATATATTTTTATTGATGTTTAGAGACACTGGAAGGTGGGGGAGGGAGAAAGAGAGAAACATTGATCGGTTGCCTCCTGCACACCCACTACCGGGATCAAGCCTGCAAACCAGGCATATGCCCTGTCCAGGAATTTAACTTGGAACCTGTTGGTACATGGGATGATGTCCAACCAACTGAGCCACACTGGCTAGGGAACAAATACATTCATTCTTATTGTATTACTAGAGGCCTGGTGCATGAAATTCATGCACTCAGGCGGGAGTGGGGGTCCCTCAGCCCAGCCTGCACCCTCTAGCAGCCTGGGACCCCTCGATCCATACTGCTCGCTGCTCCTTAACACTAGGCTCACTGCTCCTTAGTGTTGCCGCGGAAGCAGGAGAGGCTCCCACCACCACTGCTGTGCTCTCCAGTCAAGAGCCCCACTTCTGGCTGAGCAGCACTCCCCTTGTGGGAATGCACTGACCACCAGGGGGCAGCTCCTGCATTGAGCGTCTGCCCCCTGATGGTCAATGCGCATCATAGTGACCAGTCATTCTGGTCGTTCTGCCTTAACAGTCGCTTAGGCTTTTATTATATAGAGTAGAGGCCCGGTGCATGAAATTCGTGCATGGGTGGGGTCCCTAGGCCTGGCCGGTGATCAGGGCCTATCTGGGTCTTCTCGCCCAGTTCCTATCAGGGCTGGGCTGGCTGGGGCCTGCTGCTGGCTGGGGGAAGGGACAGGGGAGGGATGGTGGGAGGTTTGCCAGCCAATGGGAGGGACTGGGGAAGATTGGCTGGCCATGGGAGCGCACTGACCACCAGGGGGAAGCTCCTGGGTTGAGTGTCTGCCCCCTGGTGGTCAGTGCATGTCATAGCGACTGGTTGACCAGTTGTTCTGGTCATTTGGTTGTAACAGTCGCTTAGACTATCGTATCATATGATACGATACCTTAAAATGTTTTGTTTTCACAGTATTAAGTATTAAAATATGTAAAATGTATACATTAGCCCGACCGGCGTGGTTCAGTGGTTGAGCGTTGACCTATGATCCAGGAGGTCACCGTTCAATTCTTGGTCAGGGCATATGCACCAGTTGCAGGCTTGATCCCTGGTGTGGAGCATACAGAAGGCAGTCAATCAATGATTCTCTCTCATCATTGATGTTTCTATCTCTCTCTCCCTCCCTCTTCCTCTCTGAAATCAATTTAAAATTAAAAAAAAAAGAAATATATATATATATTTAATGTATACATTATAGATAAGTTAGATAATATATGTTAAGGTACAGTGGTACCTGATATTAAAGTCAATATGACTTAGTAATCATGATCTACTGAATTTAAGACCTATTTCAATACAGTATTTCATCCCACTTCATAAATAAAGCATACCAAACATTTAAATATTCCAAACTCTTTTGTAGCAAAATGAAGCATCTGTTTTAAAATTCATATTATAGACTTTTACATGTACTATGAACTGAGTGGATTTTAGTTTTGTAATAAATAGTATTACAGTATTTAAGAACTATACAATTATCAGTCCTTTATACTTATTCAAGTTTAGAATTTTAAGAAAATTAGTCTTTTTTAATTGGGGAGGTTGTGAAAGTAGCCTTCATGATGACTTTTAAAATAAAAGTCTCTTTGTAAGCTTTTATTTTAAAAAGTTATTTAAAAATTCACCCATTAGTTAAAATTGATTTCCATATCACAAAATAAATCAGTAAATGATATAAGAATTTGATTGAGAAGGTAAGTGGTATTCTTTTAGGTGATGTGATAATATGTTTAATCTTAAATCAACAGTGGCTTTAAAATAATCTTTTTCTAAAGCTTTATATTTAATACTAGATTATTAAATCACAGTAACTTGGGATGATTTTAATGTTTAATTTATTGGCTTTTTAATTTGCCTTAGTTCAGTCAGAGCTTTATAAATCTCTTGGATGGATCAACATTTTGGTTGATTTGATGGAGTATAACCTTCCATTTTGAGACTTCCAATATATTCCTCTTCTCCTCTCTGGCTTAGGTTTTGCTCTTGGCTTGTTATATTTACCATTTAGGTTGTTTTCCTCACATACATCATGCCACCACCAGCCTCCTAAAGAAGATAGATATGCAATTTAATGAATAGAAACTCATGTAGTTATTGTTACTGTATTTCCACATGAAGCATATTTTTATTTCATATAAATATGACAGTGTTGTATGCATGTATCTTTATTTTAAACTAGAGTCCTGGTGCATGACATTGTGCACTTGGTGTGTGTGTGGGGGGGTGTCCCTCAGCCCATCCTGCACCCTTTAGCAGTCCTAGAGCCCTCAGGGGAGCGGGCCTAAGCCGGCAGTGGGACATCCTTAGCGCTCTATGGAGGCAGGAGAGGCTCCCACCACCACCGCTGCACTCGCCAACGGCTGTGCTCGCCAGCTGTTAGCCAGCCCTGCATTGAGCGTCTGCCCCCTGATGGTCAGTGTGTATCATAGCAATTGGTCGTTCCACCATTCGGTCGATTTGCATATTACCCTTTCATTATATAGGATAATCTGTAAAAGACTCATATACTCCACCAAAAATAAAATATCTGAGCAAGGTTAAAGGTAAAAAACACACAAGTTAATATTTAAAACAACACTTAATATAATACTTGTATTAAGATGTTATATGTGTTAATAACACATATCCTACCTAATAATAGACAAATATGCAAATTGACCGTACCTTCGCTATGCCCGCGATTGGCCAGAAGGCGTGGGGGGGCGGGACTCAGGGTGGCTGGGGTGGCTGATTGGGCCGGCGGGACGCTGAGCTCGCGTCTGCGGCGGCTCGAGCTCAGCGTCTGCGCCATGGCTGTGCTGCGGCACAGAAGAGGCCTCTGGGGCAGCAAGTTCACGTCCCCTGCGGACCATCAAAAGCGGGGGAGGCTGGGTGCCTGTCCGCTCAGGCACCAGGCCTTTCAGAAGCCTTGCCGCGCCGGAGGCTTCTGAAAGGCCTGGTGCACCAGCGGACAGGCACCCAGCTCCCCCACGATCGAAAGCAAAAGTATGGGAGCTGGGTGCCTGTCCACTCAGGCACCAGGCCTTTCAGAAGCCTCCGTGGCGCTGGAGGCTTCTGAAAGGCCTGGTGCACCAGCAGACAGGCACCCAGCTCCCCCCGCACACGTGCATGATTCAATCATGCACTGGGCCTCTAGTGTTAACATATTAAGATATGTTTTACCTGTAGAAAAGTGATTATTTGGGATTCAGTTTTTAAAGAGTTAGCATTGTAGATACTTTGGGAAATAGTGTCAACATAGAAAAACAAAGTATTGATATTAGGAAAAAATACCTGAATAACTTTCTGGACAATTGAAGTGTCCTTTTGCTCTGTGATCCCAAGTAGAAAACACCAAATCTTTGTTTTCCAGGAGTGCACTGGGTACATTGCCGGTAATCTCAACTAGGTGTAGTTTATAGTTGGTTTCATGATTTCCCAAGTGAAAAGAATATTCAATATAATGCTTGGTGTCTTTCCAATCTTCTAGTTCAATTCGTAAAATGTAATTAGATTGCTTTACTATGGAGTATATCTTCTCTAGACCCAACCAAAATTCTCCTGAAAAGAAAAGTTGTAAAAATCTGTGGATTGTTAACTGCAGATTAGGTACTGACTTTTTATTTTTTTCAAGAAAGATTTTTGCTAATGTAAGTAAATGAGTTGTTTTAGTCTCAAATTCTTTAGTTATTTTAGAGTCTCTTAAAATATTTCTTTTTGAAACAATTTTATTGAAGATAGTTACATGTACAAAAATGTTAAAAATATTAATAGGCTTGCCTAAGTCTGATTATTGTTTCTCAAATGGATATTGTGAACTATAGTTCATGGGTTAAACATATTAGGCTATTATAGACATTTTTATGTCTGATCATTGGTAAAATATTATCTGTACTGGCTTTACTATCAGCTATTTATTAATACCCATATACTATGAAGAGATTTGTTAAGTATTTCCAGAGACCTGGATGGTAACAGTCATTTTTGTCAAATATAATCTTGGCCTTTGACAATTGCTTGGTATATATGTTGTTGTTTTTTGTAGAAAAAGAAGAAAATAAAAATTTAAAAACATTTAAAGTTAAAGAGTATAATTTTAATAACTTTTCTCTATAATTGAAAAATTATTTTTATTTGAAATTAAAACATAACATAATACAAATAGATCTTTTTAAATAATTACAATGCTTTTTACTAAAGTATTTAAGGAAAATGTCGAAATTTTCTGTTGATACTGAATTACTAAGAGAGTTCATTTTAAGAATTGCAAGTACAAATAGCTTACTTTCTTTTTTTTAAAATCTCAAACATAATTTAATGGGAAGGCTGACAAAGACAGGCTAAACATTCAGATTACTGTCAA
Organism: Eptesicus fuscus; assembly: GCF_027574615.1. Classification (NCBI taxonomy): domain Eukaryota; kingdom Metazoa; phylum Chordata; class Mammalia; order Chiroptera; family Vespertilionidae; genus Eptesicus; species Eptesicus fuscus. The sequence goes on along the minus strand of NC_072481.1, from coordinate 43,715,897 downwards.
CAGTGTTCGCTCAATGTTTCTTATGACTAGGAACCAGGAAGCAAGGAAAAGTTGGCTTTTTAAAAACCAAACATATAAATAATAACCACCATCAATGGATGGGAAATGGCATACTTGGGAAATAGAAATTTGGTACCAAAACTGATTTCCTATGTGCTTCCAGTGAGTTAATATAAGGAAACCTAATTTAAAGACACGAACAGAGCCATATATCAGGCACTTAATCATGTATAGACTTTGGAATGCATTGTAAGTGACTTATCTTCTTTCCAAAATAAATGAGTACTTTGAACTTAACTGTCAGCCTTTTATTTTTGGGTTCATTCACTCTTAGAAGAAGATTTGAAGCTACAAAACATTACTGAATATACCTTTTAGTTAGGGATTTAACTGGTAGTTTGAATACAAAAAATTTTTTAATGCTCCAATAGTATTGAGTTTTTAAAAATTTGATAAAATGATGAAATTTTCCATTTTATAAATGTATACTTGTACATCATTCATGGATTCTATAACATGTTTTTTGGATTTAAACCTCTTTATTCTACTAATTTTTTATCTTTAATAATTTTATTCTGTGATCAAAGTATAATACTTTGTATGGAGTTAACTAATTTATTTTAAACACAAATCTTATAGTATACATTTATAATATTTAAATAATTGATATCTAAGTTGCTAATAAGAAAGAGTGACTAGTAATAAGGATGGTTTTCTTTGTTCATCATTCAGAGCATTTACCATGTGTCACAATATATAGCATTTAATTAGAATTGTTTTTTTAATTATAATTATTAGAAGTCATCAAATTAAATTATGATAAGAGCAGACATCTAGTTTTGAGTAGTGTAATTCAAATAAATACATAATAAGTATAATTACTAACAAATGTGTAACTGTTAAGGTCCTATGAAGGCTGGGACTGTTCTCATTCATTGTTACATTCCTAATGCCCAGTCCATAATAAATAAATATTTTTAACAAGTAAATGAATGAATATGAAGTCACCTTACCATCAAGCTGCCCAAAACCATATTTGTAGTTTTCCCAAGTTTCATTGAAGTTTTGTGATCCATCTATTCGGTGTTGAATTAATGTCCACGAACTACCTGAATACAGTGGACAACAGTGCATTTTTAGTAGATTGATGCTGATAGATGTAACAAAAGACTGTTACTTGGTTTGGTTTTGATTGATGGCTGTGTAAGATAATTATTAATGCTGTTACAGTAATAACATTTTATTATTTATTATGGTCCTTAGACGTTAAGTAAAGGATAACTAATGAGTTTGTCTTAATAAACTTATTGACAATAGTAACTTCAGATTATTTTATGGAAAATATTTAATATATGCATAAGTAAATATATTAAAAAAGACAAATATAAGTACTAGATCTATATAACTATTACTCATGTTATATACTATATTTCATTTGATATATATTCAGAATAAAAATGACAAGATCAGTATTACTAATAGGTAGTAAGTAACCTGAACTAACTATTGTCCGTTGTCTTTGTAGGCTAATTTTACCTGATTTAACATCACAGTAGACATTAAAAACTTGAGAGTCGCTGGGTCTAATGGAATAGATGCCACTTGTATGTTCACCTTTGTTATAAATGGTGGTACAATCAGCAGGAATGTCTAGAATCAACAAAATGTTACTACATAAGATATAGTAATAAGAACAATATTTTCAGAGTTTGAGATCTTGACATTTTATGGAATTATAGTGAATGTAGCCTTGAGCCTTCTTCAGTAATGTATTACTGAAATTAATGTATTACTGAAGAAGTACTTTATGCTAAAGCTTTTTATTAGATAGCATGTTATGCAAAGAATGCCAAAATAGTTATTACCATGAGATTATTCTTTTATATGACTACAATACCACTATTACATCTAAGAAAATGAATAATAATTCCATATTATCTAGTATCAAGTCTATATTCATATATCCCTGATTATCTTAAGAATGTATTTTATAGGGTTAAAAAAACAAAAACACCAGGATCCAATTTAGGTTGACATTGTATTGGGTAGCTTTGTCTCTTTACTCTCTTTTAGTCTAGAATAGGCCCTGAGAATAGAGATTTTGTGATGGAAGGAGAATTTGATAATCGCTTCAGGAAGGAAACCAAATTATCTTACCATCATGTTCTACATTTTTTGTTTCATTTAAGTGAAGAGAGGGAGTAGTTCTGGGTGCTCTTGGTTTTGAAGAAAGAGAATTTTCTGTGGATTCTTGAATACCAGTTCTTCTTAACTGATAAAAGAATATAAATGTACATTTAAAAATGATACTGAATATACAGTTAGGGGAATCTGAGTGAGAATATTAAAAGGACAACGTGTATGTATCTTTTAATTCATAATTGTTATTGCTTTTGGTTTTTTAAAAATATATTTTATTGATTTTAGAGATAAGGAGAGGAGGAAGAGATATAAACAATCCATGATGAGAATCATTAAATTGGCTGCCTCCTGCACCCCTCCCCACCACTGGGGGTGAAGCCTGCAACCCCGGCATGTGCCCTGACCAGGAATTGAACCGTGACCTTCTGGTTCATAGGTTGACACTCAACCACTGAGCCACACCGGCCAGACTTTGCTTTTGATTTTTAAGACGGATAATCGATGCTATACAGATTATACAGACATGTTCTAAAAATATTTAATCAGGCACATTATTTAATGAGTTACAAAGTAAAGAAAAAGCAAGGCAAAGAGACATCAAGACCAAAGGCAGAGACTTTGCATAAATATTTTAATATGTTCTATTTATTTATCTGAATAGAATATATGTTGTAATCACTAGCAAGGCAGATTTTAAATTTATTAATTCTCAGTTGCAGATTTTATTGTTTCTCAGACCTGCTTTAAAGACATAGCATATAATTCGAACAAGGCTGCTTCCTGATAGTTTTTGACATGTAAACATATCTATAAAGGTACCAAATTGGCAGGCTTATTTATTTACTTTCAATATTTTCAATATTTCATTGTCCTATGAGTTTAGCAATAACAGCTTATTTAACGTGTTCTAGGTTTGCAATTTATAGGCTGAAAACTTTTCTTATTAATATCTTCTGTTACTAGTATTAGTTTTTTTATGTCAGCAGGTTCATTTAGTCATAATAAAAGATATAGGAAAATAATTTAGAAAAATAACAAATAAGAATGATATTATGGAAATCAAAACTACTTATCAAAAAAACTTTTGGACAATTTGTAAAAAATCATCTAAATTATGATTCATAAATTAACAAAAATAACCTACTAAAATTAATGTCACATAATTACTGAAACATAGTGATATGTTCGTTTATTGGAAATTGGTAATAATATTTGTACTATAATTCTTGGCAACTATTTTTTAATCCATTTCTCCAAGTCTGTTATTTTTGAACCCTCTTGACTGTTTAATAGTATTATTAATTAATATTTCTAACTATCCTATATAATAAAAGCCTAATATGCTAAGTGTCTGACCATTCAACCAGTCGCTATGATGTGCACTGACCACCAGGGAACAGACACTTCGACTGATAGGTTAGCTTGCTGCTGGGGTCAGGACTGGGTGAGATGGGCCGGACATGCCCTGGAGCCTTCCCGCAGTCTCTCCCCAGCCCTGATCATGCACAGGTGGGGTCCCTTGGCCTGGCTTGCACCCTTTTGCAACCTAGGACTCCTCAGGGGATGTCAGAGAGCTGATTTTGGCCCGATCCCCACAGACCAGGCCGAGGGACAACACCGGTGCAAGAATCTGGGCCTCTAGTGGTATTATATATTGGAACTAGAGGCCTGGTGCATGAAATTCGTGCATGGGGGTGTGTGTCCCTCAGCCCAGCCTGCACCCTCTCCAATCTGGGATCCCTCTCACAATCCAGGACTGTTGGCTCCCAGCTGCTCGCCTGCCTGCCTTCCTGATTGCCCCTAACTGCTTCTGCCTGCCAGCCTGATCACCCCCCAACCACTCTCCTGCCAGCCTGATTGATGCCTAACTGCTCCCCTGCCAGCCTGATTGCCCCTAACTGCCCTCCCCTGAAGGCCTGGTCCCCCCAACTGCTCTTCCCTGCAGGCCTGGGTCCCCCACAACTGCCCTTCCCTGCAGGCCCAGTCACCCCCAACTTCCCTCGTCTACCAGCCTGGTCACCCCTAACTGCCCTCCCCTGCAGGCTTGATTGTCCCCAACTGCCCTCCCTTGCAGGCCTGGTCCCTCCCAACTGCCCTCCCCTGCTGGCCATCTTGTGGCAGCCATCTTTGACCACATGGGGGCAGCCATCTTGTGTGTTGGAGTGATGGTCAATTTGCATATTATTATTTTATTAGGTAGGATTTTTAGATTCTGATAGCTTTATTCTAAATAGGTAGTTTTCATACCTAGCCAGTTGTTTACATTGTAGATTAATTTTATTGTTGGGAATTAAACTTAATTATCAGATACCCAGTTTCTAATAAGAATAAGTTTTTATTGATTTTTTTGTGTTGATTATGTTGTTACCTTTATTAATTCAACATATATTTATTAAGTGTCAGACTGTGCTATCTTCTGAGGCAACAGCAATTTTAAAGATGGAAGAAAATTCCTGTATTCATGGAGCTTACATACTAGTGCAGGGACAGGCAAAATAAGTAACTAAAATATATATTATGTTAAATAGAGGTAGGTACTAAGGGAAAAAAAAAGAAGAGTAATTAAGGAGGTGGCAGGTTTCAAGGATGGGAGTAGGGGATTCTAATTTTTAGGTGACCCGAGAAGACTTCATTAAAAATCCTGTATTTGGAAAGACCTAAAGGAAATGAGAGTGGCCATGCAGAAGCAGGGAGAAGAACACTCCAGGCAGGGAACAGCAAGGCAGAGGCCCTGAGATGGCAGCATGTTAGAAGTTTTTCAGTAACATTGAAGAGACTTGTATGACTAGAGTAGAAGAGATGAAGTCAGTGACATAGTAAAGGCTCATCTGGGGTCTCACAGGCCTGTGAGACCCATTGTAGGATTTTGAACAGAGAGACATGATCTCATTTAAATTTTAATAATCGCTTTGGCTGTTATATTGAGGACATACTTTACATGAATCAATCCTTTTTTTTCTCATAACAATCCTATAACATAGTTTTTTATTATTATCTCCATAATAATAGGAAAGTGAGAGACAGAGGGGTTAAGTAATTTATTGAAGGTCACACAAAAATTTTAGACTCAAGATTCAAACCCTGGTAAGTTTATCAGCTTCAGAGCCTGCAAGCATAACAATTATGCTGATACGATCCTTTTACTCACTCTTCAGCTATAATTATTTAAAATAATTTTAGGGTTCAGTGTTTTCATAAACCTAAAATTTATGTAAAAGATTAATATACCATTAAAATATTGACTTACCTGATTTTCTATTTCTTTTATTTGACTATGCTGTTGGTTTAACTGCCTATATTGCTCTTCCACAGTCTGGAGAAGGTCTTTGATGCTGTTATCTTGCTGTTCTACAAAAGTCTGAACATAGGTTATAGGTTGGTTAGAAGTTTCTTTTTTCATTTTAGTTAAGTTAATTTTTTTATTTCTTGTAACATTATCACAGTATAATTTTTAAAGCTAGTAGTAGATTAGAAAAATGAATATAGGTAATTATTTTACTCTTGTATGCTTCTTTCAAATAGTACATGTTTTTTAAAATGTTTCATTTTAAATGTACCATCTCTAAAATCTGATTTTCTGAACTTTAAACTACTTCAATTAAATAAAAAAATAAAAAACCCAAATCCTGTATTTTAGTAGAAATAAATCTTTACCATTTACTGTATTACTTTTATTTATTTTAAACATGGAAGAATAGTTTCAAGTTATATTTCTTTAACATTTTCTTGCCTCCAGTAATGTGCAATACTGTGTCCTATATTTTATTATTTAAATGTAAAGTTATAATTTTCATTTGAAATGTAGTATAGTTGTTTTCATATATAATGTATAATGTTAGGGAATCAAAAACTAACAAACTTGTAATGGAAAATGTTATTTCCTGGAGGCTTTTTTTCTTGGAAAAAAAAATTCAGTTGTGCAACAGAGTATTTAAAGTAGCTTATCTTAAATATTTTTTAAAAAGATCCACATTTAAACATAATCAAGAACACTTTTTGGTTTCTACTTACTTTAAGTGAAGTTACCTCTGGGTGTTCCTGAATTTCAGTTTGATTTTTAATTAAATTGGTTAATTGCTCTTCCAAATATCTCACTTTTTGTTGAAGTAGAATTTTTTCTTCTAGGACGTTTTCAAGTTTTGAGTTGAGTTCAAGTGACATATTCTTCACTTCTTCATTTTTGACTTGCAGTTTGGATGTAGTTGTTCTAAGTTTCTTTTCTTCTTCTTTTATTTCATTAGTTTGCAGTGATAGATCGTAGAAAGACTGATCAAATATATTAAGTTTTTCAAATATGTCATTAATTTGGCCCTTAGTCTTATGGACAAAGTCTTTAAGACCATGCCCTAATTGAAGAAGGCCATTGGCTAAAATTTTTACATCATCTAACATAGCAAATCTTGATTTTGGCTGTGGAGATATAGAATCAAATTGTGAATATAAATCTTGGTCAATTCTGGAAGAGATAACTAGAGGAATAATAAAAAGAAAGAGCTTAATCGTGTACATTTTATCTTAATTATTCAATTTCAAGCAATTTGGGACAAGTTTTCTCTTGTAAGCAGACCTAGATTTCTGAACTCTATATATACACCACTATTTGCCACATGAGCCATAAGGTTGGCAGGTGAATATAGTTAATCATTAAACTGTGTAAACTTGTACGAATGTAACCTTCCACATGAGTCAGATCAATGCTAAATGAAATCAAAGAAATGAGCAACTAACTTAAAAGGTCATTCTAAATTGTTAACTGTATATTTAATTTTGCTATAAGTTGCATTTTCATTGTTATGTGATCTACCTGTTTTTATTTTTATTTTATTATTTTTTTATATTTTTATTAATTTCAGAGAGGAAGGAAGAGGGAGAGAGAGATAGATACATCAATGATGTGAGAGAATCATTGATTGGCTGCCTCCTGCACGCTCCCCACTGGGGATCGAGCTTTCAACCTGGGCATGTGCCCTTGACCGGAATCAAAACTAGGACCCTTTAGTCTGCAGGTCGACGCTCTATCATTTGAGCCAAACTGGCTAGGGCATGATCAACTAACTTAATCAACTAACTTTTACCTGTTTTTAAAAGCTAATTTTAATTTGTCATTATATTTAGAGATTTAGAAGTAAGCACCAGACTCTTTTACCTGGTAAATTCATCATTAATGAATTAAGTATGAATTTCCCAAATTATATTTTAGTTTTTATGAAAACAGTGACCTGTTACAAAAATAAATGCCTTCTCTGTGAAGCCTTCCTCCACTTTTTTGGGTGATCTTTATGATTCTCAATGCTGTACTCACACGCTGTATAAGGTAACAAATGATTATATATTTCTTGTTATAATAATTTGTGAGTATACATATTTGCTTCAAATGATCTGTCTTAACCATATGTATTTGTATATTATCACAAAATCCCATACATTAAATGGCATTTCATCCCTTTTTCCCCTTATATTTTGTCTCTATGTTCTAGCTTGTTTTCTGTGTACCCACTGAAAGACCAATAGATTGTGTTCTTCTAAGATCAAAGCAGAGTTAAATACTTCCAGTGTCTGAAATGATGTACTCATTATAAATTTTTCTGAAGTTTGTGAGCTTGGTAACAATTTTGATAATGTAAATTTAACAAAACCAAAACAATTAGTGCTATGTGCAAAAATTAATGTTCCACTGTGCTTCTTCTAACTTAGGGTTAAAAGGAAAAACACTTAATACTTTGGTTAAATTATAAGTGATTATTCTTCTTGAGTCTTCATATTAAGAACTCTTGGAGAAAGTAATAATTCTTTAAAAATTCCTTATCTTGACAAATTAATATAGTAAAATTGTTAAGGGTGTGGGTTCTGGAATCAGACTGTGGTCTGGGTCCAAAAGCCAGCTCTTGCTGTCTGGCCTTAGACAAGTTATTTAACCTTTTCATACCTCAGTCTCCTCAACTATACATTAGAGTAGTTCCATATACTACATAATTATAGGATTATGAGAATTAAAAGAAGTAATATGTGAAAAGCACTTAGGACAGTGTCTGGCAAATAGGAACACTCAAAATGTTAGTCATTATATCTCATGAAACAGTTTTTAACCTGTGTGTTTCTGTAAAATCAGTCCTACCTAAAAGAAATTTTGCATGAAGGCTTTTGTTTGCAAAGAGAAAAAAGCTTTAACATAATGAATTTCAATTTAAGTTGTAAATTGTCAAGTAACACTTTACAAAATGAACCATTTCTAAATTTCTACTCTTAGAAATGCCTCTCTTTCTGGTATAAAATAGAGAACCTTTTTTATTTTATTTAGAATTAAGGGCTTTTGGATACATGATATTTACAATAGAGGTATATGCTTTAGTGGTTGAGTATTATGGAGAGAGACTGGCTGAATTGGAATGCTCTGCTATTCTGCAGCTGTGTGACTCTTGGTCAGATTACTTAGGTTTTCTGTATCTCTGTTTTCTTGTCTGTCAAGTGAAGTTAATACCTACTTCATTGAATTATATGAAGATTAAAAATTGATGTTTTTAAAGCACTTAGAACACTACCTGATGCTTAGTAGGGTTTTTTTTGGTAGTTAGAAACAATCAATACATTTATGTACATACTGTATTATTCTATTGTTGAATATTATCTAATTTCATGTTAAGACATAAGTTGGGAAATTTTGCCAGAATCTAGATTTTTGGAATTTTGTTCTCTTGGACTTTAGTAGTACATGGAATTATATTGTCTTTTGTTTAGCCTGTGTATACTTTTTCTAAGTATCCAATACAGAATCATGTAAATATTTCTGTTAAGAAAAATGAAGAATGCAACTAAATAAAATATACAAATACTTCCAGTAATGAAGAAGAAAAACAAAAAAAAATTCCTTATACTTTATATTCATCTTAACCTTTACCAGTGGTACATATTACAAAGTTATAAAAGCATGTGTTGAAGTAGTAAAGAAATTTGAATTTTCTCCCTCTTTTTTTAAAAAGGAAAAGTTAGTGTTGTCATTATTGGTCATGAAGGGCATATTTCGAAATTTCTCTTAACTAAGCTGGTCTACTTTTCTGGCTTAAAACTATTGACCCTGATATTTTATCTACTTTCTAGTTGAGGGGAAATTGAGATGGGCCAACTTCTCATCTCTATTGTATTATAAGCTGTTATTAGCAAGATCTATATCTGTCTTTAATTTACTAATATATCCCTTACAGCATGTTAGTACAAAGCCTTACTTTTTGGAGAAATAATAAATATGTACTGAATTAATAAGGGAATTATAAAGTCATAACATGAGAATTTTCCATTCTTTTTAGAGAAAGGAATTTAAAAAGTAGCCCCATCCAGTGCATAAAAGTAACAGCATTAATACCAAAGAGAGATTGTGTGAAGGAATTTTCTTCCATTTGGGTTATTGTACTAGAATATTAACCTTTGCATAATTTATACACTTCCTCCCTTGTGTCACTGACAGGTAGATTGGAATCAATGTCACATATTCTTGTTTTTTAGACTGTATTGTTTTGGGGTAGAAATATTTGGATTTTTTTAAATAGTAGTTTGACATATTATTGAATATAATTAAATAATTTGCCTAATTACAAGCTGTGTAAGTGTGTCAACGTGGGAAATGTGATGAAAGTAGTAATTTTATAAATGGTTTTTTATTTACCTTTCAGTGTCTCCTGCCTGAGTACACACATTATTAAAGGCAGAATATAAACTTTGTTTGAACTCGTGCCTGTTTAAATAGAGCCCTGATCAAATATAACCAGTAATGTTATAAAAATTAAAAATTTTATGCCAAAGAAAATAAGAGGAACTAAGCAAAATCAGGCCCCAATTTAAGGATTTCTAGTTTCTAATAACTAATATACAAAATTTTTAGCAACATAGAAATTTAGTACATTTAGAAGCCTTGTTTGAATTCCAAGCAAAGCAAAGTCTCTTATCCTCCCCCAGGTTGTGTAATCTTTTGGAGATACAACTTCCGAATAAAATACAAGGCATTTTGGATCTTTTGAATATAGTATCCTGTTAATTTCTCCCTTTTTAAATGTGATAATTTTTTAAAAAATATATGTTATTGATTTTTTACAGAGAGGAAGGGAGAGGGATAGAGAGTTAGAAACATCGATGAGAGAGAAACATCGACCAGCTGCCTCCTGCACACCCCCCACCGGGGATGTGCCCGCAACCAATGTACATGCCCTTGACCGGAATTGAACCTGGGACCCTTCAGTCCGCAGGCTGAAGCTCTATCCACTGAGCCAAACCGGTTTCGGCTGTTTTTTAATTAATGTATTTGGTAGAAAGAATCTGAAAGTAACTGAGAAAAACATGTATAAATAGAAATGTTTATATTAACTAAAGAATAATGCCAGAGTAATTCATTAGCTCCCGTTTCCTCTCTTTGTTCGCATTGTCCAGTGCAAATATAGTGAATTATACATGTAAAAAAGCTAAAAAGAAACTAGTGAAATTAATTTAAGTCCCCCAAATAGACACTGAGTCTGGTGTATATTTTATCTCTTAGGATATCTCAGTTAGAACAGGCACACATCAAGTGCTTGATAGTCTCCTATACCCGTGGTCGGCAAACTGAGGCTCACGAGCCACATGCGGCTTCTTTGGCCCCTTGAATGTGGCTCTTCCACAAAATACCATGGCCTGGGCGAGTCTATTTTGAAGAATTGTCATTAGAAGAAGTTTAAGTTTAAAAAATTTGGCTCTCAAAAGAAATTTCAATCGTTGTACTGTTGATATTTGGCTCTGTTGACTAATGAGTTTGCCGACCACTGTCCTAGACTATTTTATTGGACAGTGCTGATCTAGAAGGTGAGTGACTTTTCCAGGAATAATTTTATTTATGTTACTTGCTTTCACTATTAATAAATGTTAAATGTTTTATGTTAAAAATACTTACTGTGGAAACTCAGACATTTCAAAAACCTGTAAAAAGTAAAAATTCCTGCCCTAGCTGGTTTGGCTTAGTGGGTAGAGCATCAGCTCTCTAACTGAGGGATCCCAGGTTTGATTCTAGTCAAGGGCGCCATCCTGGCCCTGTCAGGGTACATGCGGGAGGCAGCCAATCCATGTTTCTCTTTCTCTCTCTTCCTCCCTCCACTCTCTCTAAAAATCAATGGAAAAATATCCTCCAGTGAGGATTAACAACAAAAAAGTACAAAATCCTGAATTCTATTAACATTTTGGCGTGTGGGATGACGCTCCAACCAACTGAGCAACCCCGCCAGGGCACTTTTGACTATTTTGAGCACAACTGATTCTTCTTCATTTCTTTAGTGATTTTCAGATTGCATGTTTATTGTCACACACACCCATATTCCCACCATGGAAACTACTTTATTGCTTTTTCTAATTATAAAGATCATATATTCTCACTGTAAAAATTTTTCAAATAAAATTATAAAAAATAAATTAGACCCATCACTATTAACCACTATGAATATTTCAGAAATATCCTTTTTACTCATTTCTGTAACTCCCACTCTAGATTTCTACAAGTAGGCTAATGCCGCTATATCCTGCTCTGGAACCTGCGTTTTTTCATCCAACATGTGGATATCTCCTTCTACATGAATAAATACTACTGTACATTGTCATGCTGTATTAATTTATCCAGGGCTGATGAGCATTATATCCTATACAATAAAAGGCTAATATGCAGATTGTCCCCTCGTCTCCTTGACTGGGAGTTTGACCGGGAGTTCGGCCAGGGGTGGGGCCGGCCGGACCCCACCCATGCATGAATTTGTGCACTGGGCCTCTAGTTTCTTTATAATTATTTGTAACTATGTCCTATTATAAGAAATGTTATAGTGAATTTCTTTGAACACACCCATTGTACAAATGTGTAGTTTTCTCCTTAGACTAGAGGTTGGTTTGTTGGATCAAAGGGTGTATTCACTTAAAATTTCTATATTACCCTAGCGCCTTCCAGAAAATTTAGACCTGTTTTTGTTGCCCTAGCAGTCCATTAGCAGGGTTTTATTATTATTGAAGTTTTGTTTATCAGCTGTCATCACTAGTCTTTTTTTTTTTTTTTATCACTAGTCTTCATGTAAAGTATCTCTAATTTTTTTTTTTTTTTAGCTCTTTCTTTTGGCAAATTATTTCTCCTCTGTGTTTATAGCAGGAACTGTTAAAATTGTGTGAGATACAAGATCATAAACTGGACATGAAGTCAAATGCAGAGTAATGCGTGATTATCTCATAGTAACTACCTATTGCTGCTCGTTATACTTATCATAATTGTCATATATGTTTTTAACAATAATATTGAATATTATACCTCAAATCTTTGATCACATTTATACAAAAGCCGCATTTAAAAATGTCATCCTATTTATACTTGCGTGGAGAACGTAAGAGAATATTAGAACTGCCTTTTAATTTCTTAATGTTTCAGTGCATACTCCTTTATTTCCTAAAGGCCTTTTGTAGGGGAAAGAACATGTGTTTGGAAGTCTGAACTGTATTCTGATTTCAGCTGTGCCACATACTTGGTTGTATGTGAAAATTCCTTAACTTTTTGGGGCCGCAATTTGTCTGCAAAATTGGGATACATTTATTTGAATGATTGCTCTAAGGACCAAATAAAACATTGTATGTGAAAATACTTAGCATAGTGGCTAACAAATATTAATAATTCTATCTGTTTTGTGACATGTTTGATAGTGTTTTTAGGTATGTATTCACTTTTGTGTACACTATTGCCTTCACAGAAATCTTCTCTACGTATACCCTCAGAGCCTCAATTTTGCCAATCGTCAAGGTTCTGCCAGAAATATAACAGTGAAAGTCCAGTTTATGTATGGGGAGGATCCAAGCAATGCCATGCCGGTAATAAATGTTCTTTACTTTGCCTATTCTTCATATGTAGTTCAAATAGACACCTTTGGGGTATCACTTGGTTGGCAGGTCTAACCTGGAAATTAATGTGATCTTGTAAACCAAATTTCTAACTGCATTACTTCCTGTCCAGATAATCATAAATTTATTTGCAGTCTTAATTTTTGTGGATTTGGTATATGCAAGGCACTCCCAGAGATACAAAGATGAATACGACTTGTAATCTGGAAGATATAAGACAAATACATAAAATTCTAAAATAGTGATTTTCAAAAGAGGGTCAGATCATATTTACTTCGGCTATTCTAACAAAGCACAGATACCTTTCCTCTATCTTGGCATCTGGATTATTCTCCTCCTTTAGAATGAAAGGCCAGGCAACCGAGGTGGAGATAATGGGTTGTGGTATAGTTTAAAAATGTTCTCCAGCTGATTTTAATATGTATGGTTCTTCCCATTTTTTTTTAAATTTAATTTAATTTTTTTTTTTTTTTTTTTAGAAACTCTGGCTATAGATCTCAACCTTGGCTGCATATTATACCCACCTGGGGAGCTTTAAAAAATATCAATGCCCAGACTGAATCTAATTCCAATTAAATTACAATCTCTGAGTGTGGGAACCAGGCAGATATCAGTATTTTAAAATCTGCCCATGGGATTACATTTTGCAGCCAGTATTGAGAATCAAGGTCTGTGCTAATTATAGAAGATTGGTATAGGGATTCAAAGGCATAGGTGCTCAGTGGTAGGAGAGAATGTCTTAAAGGTGGTGAAATGTTAATGGCAATAGGTCTAGATGGTGGGGGTAGGAAAGCAATTCAGGTTGGAGAATATCCTTCAACCGAGGTGAGTTGCCAGTGAGCCAAGAGCAGTGGAAGGTAGAAATAGTAGATTGAGGCCAGACTGGGGAAACTGACCAAATTATGACTTAGTATATGTGGAACACTAATAAATGCAAGTAGATTTTTTTACTGAACTTGAAGTTAGTAATATATAGAATAGGGGCACACTGTCACTGTAGATGTTCAACTTCTGACAACTCTAGTGGAATGCAAATGAGCTAAGAATAGGTGCAACATTAACAATTTTATTTTAGCCTTCTGTATCAGACATTTGAATCAAGTTCTGATTTTCTACCAACTAGGAAAGCTGTATATTTTCTTCTTCCCTGTTGCCTCAATTTCATCAGGATTTTTAGAACTTGGTAGCAGAAGCACAAATTATTCATCTTTGTATTCTGTGGCAGCTGTTTCAGATCCTTGCATATAATACATATTGAATAAATATTTGTTAAGTATGTAAATTTATTTTTGAAATTCGAATTAGCATTTCATGTTCTTTACTAGCTCTTTATTTCTGCTGAAGGGATGAACATGATATCATAGTTCATAAAAAGATACTGGATTGTAAAAATAGATGTGTTGGCATCTTATGTGAATTGCCATATGCATTTGAGTTTATGACAAATGCAATACATGTAAAATAATCTGTTTTATTGTTTGCCTAACAAACTCTTCCTTGTCTTACCATCTGTATGGCCTCCTCTGTAGAACCCTAGCTGCATCCAGCCACATTGCAGTTAGACCCCTCTCCCTTTTTGTGCTACCAAAGCATCTTCTTCTGTTATGGGCCTTACACCTTTATGACTATATGTTGATTTCTTCATCATGTCCACTAGACTGTGAGCTCCTTGAGGGCAGGGACCATGTCTTACTCATGATTATATCTTGATGCCTATCTTAGTGCTTGGTACATAATTGATGCTCCGTTCATATTGATGACATACATGTCGATGGTCATAAAAGGAATACATTCATTTCACTGTACATCATTCATGTTATGAAAATAAATGAGTTATTCTGTAAAAAATGATAGCTTCTCAATGGGAAAACAAAGGTACCACGTTCCTTTATTTGTATATTATTAGTCATATGAAAATATAATGTTTTTTATGTTTATGTGAGTGGTTGTTTTAAAAGAATATATGAACAGACACATTTTGTTTGCTTATTTAAAAAAATAAAGACTAAGATAATTTTTGATCATATAATGTCAATATGATAAAACCATAAACTCTAATTATGGCACTGGAACAATCTTTAAAAAATGTTTTTTAATCCTTACCCAAGGATATGTTTTTATTGATTTGAGAGAGAGAGGAAGAGAGAGAGAGAAACATCAATGTGAGAGAGAAACATCAATCTGTTGCCTCGAATATGCCCTCAGTTGGGGATTGAACCTGCAACCTGGGTATGTGCCCTTACCAGGAATCAAACCCACCACCTTTTGGTGTAAGGGAAGACACTCCAACCACTTGAGCCACAACGGGCAAGGCTGGAACAACCTTTTATAAAAATATAGTGAAGTATGCTTAGTAAATTGATTAAATTAGAGTTTTCTAGGAGAGCCATAATTATTACACTTAAAATAAAAGGGCCTGCTTGAGATACTGCAAAAAGAGACAAAATACCTGTTAATATGTTCTTTTTTGGGGGGGGATGGTGCCAATTAGTCCCTTTGTATAGGAATAAATTTGAGTTGTTTTACCAGTTTTGTTGATGAAAGTGTGCTGCATTCCTATTCATGCATACGGCTGGCCAGACGTAAGAGTTTAACTTGTGACTAGATAACATTGCAAGCCTACCTGTCACCCACTGGAATCATAGCTGTGACCTTGACATCATTAAGCCAACGTTCTAATCAGCTGCCCTAATTAACCACCACTTACTGTTAGAATTCAAGAGGCAAATGTATAAGACTATTATTTTACTGCTAAAACTTATTCAAAAGTAGTATTGTATTTTTTTTATATGGTGGATTTTTAAAATACATGTTAGAATATAAAATGGATCTGTATTACTTTCAACAATAAAGATAAAATTTTAAAAGAATATAAAATGGAGCTCCCCTCCATTGTAGAGTAGCTTGCAGGAAGTACTGGAAGCAAAGGATACCTAAAATAGGATTTTAAAATATCATTTATAAATAATAAATATTTGACTTTCAGAATGACTGCTGTCTTAGTGACGAAGCCACCAATTTGTATAGTAGATATATGCCACCATTTTAGGACCATATTTCTTATATAAATTTCAAATGATGTGCTGTATCCGGATTTTAAGATGAATTATCTTCTTTCAAAAAAGAAAGAAATGTACCTTATTGCCCAATATATATAAATATAATGGATAGAAATTTTTTGAATGTTTGAATGTCAGATGGGTCTATAGTTGAAAAGAAATTTAGAATTAAGCAATTGAACTTATTAATGATCGTCAGTAGGCACATTGTTCTTCATTGGGCTAATTTTGCCCATTGTTCTCAAATAGTTATTAAATCAGACAAATTCTTACATAGATATGAAACATCCAACATTTATTACAACAAAGTTTCAACATGCTGTTATTTGTTACAGGTAATCTTTGGTAAATCTAGCTGTTCAGAATTTTCAAAGGAAGCCTATACAGCCGTAGTATATCATAACAGGTACTGAATTCAAATATTTCTTTCAAAGTTACTCACTTCTCAGTGGCATTGTTAGCACTCACGTTAGTGTGTTTCCCAAATGCTTTGCTGCACTGAATGTGCAAATTCAAGACAGCTGACATCACAGTGATAATTTTCAACATGTGGATCCATATTTTCTACATACATCTCAAATATAAGACTTTATACACAAAACATTTTTTCTATCAAATTCTCTGATCCTTTCATTTTTATTATATTATGATTGATTATCTTTGTGGCTTCTGGTTTTTCAGTCTTTCCCTATTATGTTCCCCTAACATTTTGCAGCTTTATTTAACTCTTTACTAAGCTTGAAACCACTAGTCAATTAAATTGATGATATTTTCACCATCCAATAATCCTTTGATTTGGTGCCTTTCCATTTTACTTCTTTGAGAAATTAACTTTGGATAACCTTTAATTTTTGCCTTTATTCTTTTTCTTTTAAAAAAATATATTTTATTGATTTTTTTACAGGGAGGAAGGGAGAGGGATAGAGAGTTACAAACATCGATGAGAGAGAAACATCGATCAGCTGCCTTCTGCACACTCCTTATGGGTATGTGCCCGCAACCAAGGTACATGCCCTTGACCTGGAATTGAACCTGGGACCCTGAGTCCGCAGGCCGATGCTCTATCCACTGAGCCAAACCGGTTAGGACTTGTTCTTTCTTTTTTTAATTGAATGCTGTTGGAGAAAAAGCACAAAATTGTACCAATCAGTACTATCATCGGTTATTTTATCTTCTTTTGGCCCCAAAAGATAACTTTTTGTTAATTTTTTTGTCATCACTTTTTACTCTCTCTCATTATGCAGTAGCTATTTTAAGTTTTTCTTCCCCTTCCTCTAGCTGCTACCTCTTTTCTGTTTGGTTTTACTCTTAGCTTTTCTATTTTATTAAGTTGATTGAGTTTATCCCACTTGAGATCCATCAGCTTTTCTGCCCTTCACCTCAAATATCTTTGCACTGATCTGCCTTCCTTCTGTTTCAAAGGCTGTAATGAGCCACATCCTGCTCAATGTGAATCTGCTCTCAATCTTATCCAGCTTCTTCCAGAATATGACTTCATCAGTTATCCCTTCTCTTGCATCATCAATCTTCTGTTTCATTAGCTCCTCTCTTACTGTCAAAAAGAAGCTTAAGTTTCCTATTCTTAAAAAAAACAAACAAAACAAGTCTTTCTGCAGTGCTATTGTACAGCATGTTTTCCCGTGACCTCCTTAAAACTTTCTTCTTTCTCACCTTTTTTTATGGCCTTCTATCTCTTTGAACACTTTTTTATTCTGTAGTTATTATTCTCAATTTTTCTTTTCTTTTAAGTACAGACATTCCATACAAAACACTAAGGTTTTGTTCTTAACCCTCTATTACTATACCATTCTCTTCCTAAATAATTTTATGTATTTCTCAGACTTACATTCAATGAAAATGCTACTACTTTTACCTTTATGTGGACTGCTCACAACTTTTATTTTCAGCCAGTACCTTCTTTCTGATGTGTATTTTCGGTGGCCTATTGGGCATATTCATTTGGATTCTCTGCTGCTTTTTCAATTTCCATGTATTTTCTCCTGGCCCTCTTCCTGACCCTATCTGTCTGTTTATTTTTTTTAGTAGTACCACCAATTTTCCAGTTAGTTTGACTCAAACTTTAAGACATCCTTGCCTTCCTTCTTCTTTCCTCTAATATTCAAGTATCTTTCTTTTACATCTTGATGATTTTCTTCCTATCTCATCACCAAACAATCTGTGCTGTCCTATTTCTGGGCCTTTCTTGGATCTTTATTTCTATTATATACAGATTCCCTCTACCTACTGAGCTTTTACTCATTCTTTAAGGCCCATATTGTATATCACTTCCTAAATACAATTCCCTGACCTAAAATTTTAAGAAATCTGTTGAACTCCATTCTTAAAGCATTTAACTTTATATGCTCTATCCCAGGAGTTGGCAAACTTTTTCCACGAAGGGCCAAATAGTATATATTAGGCCCTGTGGGCCATGTGGTCTCTGTTGCAACTACTCAGTCTTGCTGTTTTAGTTCAAAAGCAGCAATAGCCAGTAAGTAAAGTTGCAAATCAATGGGCATGACTGTCTTACAATAAAATTTTATTTATGGGCACTGAAATTTGAATTTCATATAATATTTAAAGTGAACCAGTATTCTTTTGATTTTTTCAACCGTGTAAAAATATAAAAACCATTCTTAGTTTATAGTTTGAACAAAACCAGGCAGTTGACTGGATTTGGTCTCTGTGCAATAGTTTGCCAACCCTCACTCTATTTATATTTCTTCTAAATTATATATTTTTGAGGGTAATTATTTTTAATGTTCATCTTTAAACCCACCACAAAAGTAATACAATGCCTAACCTAAAGGTGGGCAATTCACTCGCTGATGAATAATTGGAAGATGTTTAATTTTTTGTAACAGTCTTCACATAATACAATTTAAAGGAAGACATTAACTAAAACACTCCATACAAGGAAAAATATTGATAAAGAAAGTAGTAATTTCTAGAAGTATCTCAGTTTATGGCTAAGTCTTTATTTTTGTTGTTCTTATCATTAGTAGTATTTAAATGACAGTATATTCTAACATTCTAGTAAATTAAACTTTCTCATTAATTCAGTGATGACTAGGAAGATCAGTAATAAGATGTGTAGCATCTTTTTACTCACCAAAGTCATCAAATTCTCAGATGGCTAGCATTGGCTATCTTTCTTATGGGTATTAAAAGCCTCATTCCACTTACTATTTCTGTGATCAAATCTACACCCCTTAGCATTTTGAGGCTTATCTGAAAAGAATATTTGACCTATAAGTGTCAGAGAAAAAAAACCCTAATTGGTTTTAGATGAACAGCCTTCACTTTAAAGGTAGTTGGAGCTCTATAGTTTGGATGCATTTTCATTGAAGATAAATCTGAGAGATACTAACTCAACCTGGAAGATTGGGATGCTAAGATTCTATCCCTTTCAAGTCTATATAATAAATAGTAGCTATGCTTTCCTATAAAAATTCTCAATGGATATTGAGATGAAAATTCCATTGGTTTGATCAAATATATTTGCTGTATTCTTTATAGTGACTGGAAACACTTCTAAAATGTTGAACAAATGTAATTTGTGGGTATTCCCTGATTTTTTTTTCTTTTCTTTGAGCTGTTAGTCAATGTTTTAGTAACCTCATTTATTTCTCTTTTTTTTAAAATATATTTTATTGATTTTTCACAGAGAGAAAGGGAGAGGGATAGAGAGCTAGAAACATTGATGAGAGAGATACATCGACCAGCTGCCTCCTGCACACCCCCCACCGGGGATGTGCTCGCAACCAATGTACATGCCCTTGACCAGAATCGAACCTGGGACCTTTCAGTCCGCAGACCGACGCTCTATCCACTGAGCCAAACCGGTTTCGGCACATCATTTCTTTCTTTAGCAATGGGATAATTGATGTAAGACATTTCATAGAGAGCCCCACTTGATACTAAGTTGTCTAAAGATACCTTTTTCTTTTTTTTTACAAAGGGGTAATACAAATTAGTCTTAATTTGAAGCTGTACTCCTATAACAGAAAAATGTTTTTCTGTGGTATGGTTTTAAAATATACTCTTATAAAATTCTATTTTATTTTTATGTGATGTGTATCAGAATTGGTATAGATATAATAGAAAGCCTTAACCTAGTCTCCTCTTTTATAGTTTCCAATCTAATGAAGGTCTCTGTATCAAGGTGGTAATTATTAATGAATTTTCAAATAATAGGATTACTCAGCCCATTAATAAAAATGGGAGGAGAAATTTTAGAAACAGTAACAGTTCCCTCATCTGGAAGTAGGAGTTAGTTACTTATTTGGGAATAAGAAATATTTGGACTAGAAGAAAAATTAAACATGAATCCTGAAATTAATTTTAAAATTACTCAAATATACAAATGCAGTAATTCTTTATTTTGAACAAATTACTGACTATTGACCTGTTTTGTTGTTTTTGTATGAAGGTCTCCTGATTTTCATGAAGAAATCAAGGTTAAACTCCCTGCTACTTTAACTGACCATCATCACTTGCTTTTTACTTTTTATCATGTTAGTTGTCAACAAAAACAAAATACTCCTCTTGAAACTCCTGTTGGATATACAGTAAGTATATTTTTGTTAAATAGTTAGCTCTTTGATCTTAAAACTAGTACAATATTTAAGATATATGTGGTTGGTATAATAATTCTTATCTGATTCCCCACATTGGTTCGGAAGGATCACTGTAACAATAAAATGCTCATTATTGTAATTAATTGACTAACAAGTCTAAACATTAGTTGTTGGGCCTAATTATTATGTTTATCCAACTGTACAATATAAATATAATTTTAAGGTTCTTAGAAAAGAGTAATTTGAATGTAAAATGATTAAAAAGGACTTTTGTCAATTAAATATATTTTTACTTTAATTAAAGGCAATTAACCCTTGAGTACTTTTAGAAAATCATTATGATTGAATTGCAAAAGCAAATCTAAGGTGAAGGACATCATAATACGCTATTACTACTTTGTTAGAAAATTCATGCCTCCATCCAAAAGAGAAAAGTCAACATTTGATTTATTTTTTTGTCTTTTGCAGTTTGTGACATGAATTTTGCTAAATGTAAGAAAATAAATTCATGTTCACACTTTAAAATTTTCTTTTCAACAGTCATATCTAATCAAATCTTTTTTTTTCTTATATTGACACTGCTACCCCAGTTTAATATTGATACACTCTGTGACCTTTTTCTACTACCAATTTTCCCTTAGCTAATAAGAACCTTGTATAGATTTAAAAATTGTATAGTTAGTTAGTACTAATAATATCCCACAGATCATCCTTAATAAAATATTGTCAGGGAACCTTTGGAGAAATTATGAAAGCTCATAATTACATAATTAAATCCCTTTAATTATGTAAAGGGATTTGGAGATGTGAGACAAATGTGGCTCATATTCAGTTCTTAAAACAGATGCAATTACTTTTGTAACAAACATATTTAAATGAATATTGTTTTCTTTTTATTTAAAAGTGGATACCAATGCTTCAGAATGGACGATTAAAGACTGGGCAGTTTTGCCTGCCGGTCTCACTGGAAAAACCACCACAGGCTTATTCTGTACTGTCTCCTGAGGTCAGTATCATGTTGAAATTCTCCAGATTGAATGAAATGAGTTTTCATTACAAAGGTGTTTTTCTCAAACAAGACCTTGTGATTCTGTCTATAAGTGTGTTGATAATGAAATAATAATATTATTTTCCTCTTAAAATTATAGAATACTAAGAATCTTCCATACTATTTTTAAAAATGTAAGTTTATTCATTTAAAAATAATAATACATGAAATATAAACTCAAAGAAAAGATACATTTGGAAAATTTTTATATTATAGCATGAGAAGTTTCTTTAAATAAATAATCTTTCTTTTAGTAGATAATCCTATATTATAAAGAGGTAATATCCAAATTGACCATCATGCCATCATAAGATGGCAGCACCCACAGTGGGGGTGGGGCCAGCTGCTCTGTGCGCTGGTCGCCGAAGTCCTGTCATCCCCACTGGGGACCTCGGGTCCTCCTGCACCCCCCACTGACAGGCTCAGGCAAGCAGAGCAGGCTGAGGTGCAGGCAAGCCTCGGAATGGTGGCTGCCCAGCCACCCAGGGCCCGTCCAAGGCTCAGGTAACCAGGGCTGGCTGAGGCTTGTGCTGCCAGCAGTGGCAGCAGCAGAAGTGTGATGGGGGGCATCGCCTTCCCCTGATCTCAGGGTCACCTCCTGCCCCTGAGGGCTCCCGGACTGGAGAGGGGGCAGGCCGGGCTGAGGGACCGCCCCCGCCCCCCCCCCCCCCCACTCCAGTGCATGAATTTTCAGTATTTTAGTATTTAACTAAAAGGCTAGAGGGAGGAGAACACATTTAAATTATTTTTAAAGAAATTTTTTATAATTGCTGATCATATATGTAAAAATAAAGTGGCTATAAATATGCTATAAACATACTCCTTTATTTTAAGAGACATTAGCAGCTTTAATGATTATATGTGACTTGAAAGAAACAAAAACATTGGAAAAATCTCACTCAAGAATCAGTAGCCACTGTTCAAAAACCAAAGTGCCCTTTGAGAGAACTACTACATGATGATTACCAATCCATTTAATGCTTTGACCATCAATATAAACATTAATCTGAAATATGTATTGTTAATGTTGTCCTGGTGGAATTTTTTTTCAGAATAGAACTCAGAAAGTATTCATAAGTAAATTAGTATTGTTTTTATTTTTTAAAACAGAAGAAGAAACAATATAATGCTACTGCTTTGACCTCATTTTTCAACATTATCTCACTGTGCTCTAGCCACATAGCACAGTCACTTTAGCTGTTCCTCAAACAAGAAAAGAGCATTTCATCCCAGGCCCTTTGCACTTCTGTCTGCTGGCAATGCGTTATCACAAGGCCTGCTTCTCCGTTTCATTCAGGTAGCCACTTAACTGCCACCTCTTCAGAGAGGTTGTCTATGATAATTGTTTCAAGTAGCAGCCTCCACCACTTTTTATCCCATTACTTTGCTATATTCTCCTAATACTTATCACTGACTTTATAGATTATGTATCTTTATATATTTATTGTCTCTAGGCTATAAACTCTGTGAGGGTAGGAGTTTTCTTGTGCATTGCTGTATCTACAAGTACTTCGAATACTGCTTGGCTCATAGTAGGAAATCAATATTTATTAAATGAATGAATAAAGATAGTAGAAATTAAAAATATGACTCTCTCCCTCCTTCCCTAATCTGTCATTTAGTTTTTCAGGAACACATTTTTTCAGTAAATAAGTTAGTCTTCTGCCAGGGGTGCATTATATTTCAAAAGGAAATATTTTGAAAGAAAATATAATTTTATGAAAGTTATGTATTTGATTTTCTATGATTTGCAAATGCAAGGTCAGCTTTCGAAAGCAAAGCTGGTGGCTTCTTTTAGCTATGTTGTGTATGCTCATATATAAAAAATATGGTGATGGTTTGGATTTGACTATAGACATGTAGTATGGCTGATTGATACTGAGATAAAGCACCTGATTAAAAGTGCTTACACTTTTGCATATTTAATTACTATATTAAAATAACAGTATATATTCTTAGCTTTTATTTAAAGAATAGTAAATATTACTGGTTTTAGTGTTTAATTTAAAATATGTGAGAGATAAGTATTTCAACATTGAACTTTTATAGGTCATTGCTTAATGCAATTTTTTATTTACTTTCCTGGCTGAGGTTGAGCTTTGTTTGAAGGTCAGGGACCTTCTGATATGTGCTAACTCCAGTAGTTCTTTGGGCTTAGAATATGAGGCTTGCCATATATGCATGCTTAGATACTGGTAAACTAATTTCTATAACCAATGAACTGTTGTTTTATGATATTTGACTGACCGTTTCTAGTGATCAGTGGATCATTTTCTTTTTAATACTGGGTAGAAAGGAAGGTGAACCTTTATGTGGCTTTGTTTTGCCTCTTCTTGATTGTTAACTATTTTCCCCTTAAGTTTTCATGTTCCTTTCACTCTGAACCTGTACTCTTCCTAGGCAGGACCTCCGGCTGCAGTTCATGTGAACAGTACTTCTAAAGTGTATAACTTGTACAAAAATCAAGATGCTCTTGACTCCTACTGTTAGTTGATGAATCCTAAATCTGCATCTCTGCTCATCCATATTTTGCCAGTTATTTTTCTTTACCAGGATATTCCACAGATACCTCAAGCATAACATGCCTAACATTAGATTTATTCTTGTTAAATAACTTTTGGAACCTTATGCTGAGAGAAAAACCTTGGCCACCAGTATACCTCAACAGACTGATGGTACTCTGGGGAATTTACCTCACTTCAGTGTCATCAGCTTTTAAGGATCAGTGTTTATTGGGCTCTAGGAAGCAGATTCATATTTACAAAATTCGTGGAAGATAGACATACTAGTAGAGACCAGCATGGCAGTCTGTCAACAGATTTTTTTCTCTGTAGGATTATGGTATTCAGCACTCATCATAGTCACTTGGACCTTAAAATAGTTTTGTTTGATTGTTTTTGCCTGATATATGTCACAATGAAAAATATACATAACCTTTGTGTGTGACTAAAGAATACATTTTTTTAATTTGCTTATGTTATGAATTAAACCAAAATTTATTATTTGTATGTATTCCTCTGGGACTTGCTTTTTCTTTTCTTTTTTTTTCTGTTTTTAAATATACTAGTATTTCATTGATTTCAGAGAGGAAGGGAAAGGGAGAGAGATAGAAACATCAACGATGAGAAAGAATCATTGATTGGCTGCACACTCCACACTGGGGATGAACCTGCAACCCCGGCAGGTGTCCTGACCTGGAATCGAACCGTGACCACCTGGTTCATAGGTCGATGCTCAACCACTGAGCCATGCCAGCCAGGCTGGAACTTGCTTTTTCCATTCAGCATTATATTACCAAGATTTAGTATTTCTTTTGATTAAAATAAAATATTGCTGTGGCCTTTTGTTGTCCTTAAAATTTAGTCCTGATTTTTTCCCCCATGACCTTCAAATCTCTGAATGATCTGAGGGTGTGCCCACCTCTCTAGCACTGTCTTTGACCATAACTGCAGCCTGTCTCTGAACTTAGAGTTTCTTCCAAAATTTTTCCTGCCTCCAAGTCTTTGAATCATCTTACTTCTCTTCCTGTTCTTCACATGGCTGGATCCTTATCATTCTCTGAATTGTATATAAAATAGCACCTCCTCAAAAAGGTCTCTCTTCACTTCATGAACTTTCGACCCTTTCCTCCTCCACATTGCTGATATACTCTATCATGTTAATCCAATTTTATTTACTTAATACTTATCACTATCTGAAATTATGTACTTGTTTTTCTCTATATATGTCAGCTGCCTGAGAGTAGACCTTATGTTTACCATGAAACCTCAAAACCTAGAAAAATAGGTAGAGACTTTAGTAAATATTTGTTGTATGAATTAAATAGAAAAAAATTACAGAATTATTGGTATTAGTAAAAAACAAAACCTGGGAATTACCTGGATGTCGACCAAGTGTTGAATGTTTAATTAAATTTTTGTGTATCCATACAATGAATGGTATAGTAGTAAGAGGAATGATATAGATTGTAATAGCCCAATAGGATATTTAAAATAAAACATAAAAACAAATAATATAGCGACAACCAAACTTAGTATGTAGGTGTACATCAGTAATTGTGTGGGAAATAGTTTGGAAAATATACATCAAATTTAGCAAAGTTAGTTATTGAAGGGGTGTGGAATTGTGAGAGTTTTTGTTGTTTTAAACCTCGTATACTTTGAAAGTCAGTGTAGCGTAATTACCAGGGTTTTATTAGTATTCTTGGCTCCACCACTTCCAGTTGTGTGATCTTGGGCAAGTGTCTTAATTTCTCTGTTATGGACTGAGTTGTGGTCCCCACTCCCGGCTCATATTTTGAAGCCCTAACTCCCACATGAGATAGTATTTAGAGATTTGCCTTTTGAGAGGAATTAAGTTTACATGAGGTCATGAGGGTGGGGCCTCTGATAGAATTAGTTATAAGGAGACACCAGAGAGCTTGCTTTCTCTTAAGGACACAGTGAGACGGTGGCCATCTCTATGCTAGGAAGAGGTTCTCACCAGACACTGACCATGTTGGTGCCTTGATCTTGGACTTGAGGTCTCCAGACTGTGAGAAAATAAATTTCTGTTGTTTTAAGCCACCCAGCATATGGTGTTTTATAATAGCACCCTAGATAAGACACTACACTCTCTGTGTCTGAATTTTCTCATCTGCAAATTGAGGAGAGTAATTAATGCTTATAATAAAGAGTTGTGTTGATGATTGTATGATTTAATGGTATGCAGAGCATTTAGAATGGTGTCAAGCACATAAAAAGTATTAAAGTAATATTTGCTACTATTACACCATTCCTTTTACCACACTGCTTGTTAGAATTTTTTAAGACAGCAGTTCTTACTTTAGCAAGCATCAAAATCACCTGGAGAGTTTGTTGTAACACCAGTTGTTGAACCTTACTCCCTCCACCCCCACTCACCCCAGTTTCTGATGCAGTAGATCAGGGATGGGTGTTAATTATTTACATTTCAAACAAGTGCCCAGATGATGTTTGTGTTGCTGATCCTTAGTTCAAGCTTTGAGAACCGCTATTTTTAAAGAAGTATGTGTTCACATTTTATTTGTGTGTCCCCCCCCCCTTTTTTTTTTTTTTTGTAACTGAAAACAGTATTTTGGGTTGATAGAGCTAGTACTGATTTTTGCTTTGAGCCATTTAAATTCACTGCTTTTTCTTTTTTTCCAGAAATATTTCTAAATCTGTATTATTTGCCTCAATAGAGACATTGCATTTATACCTATTTATGTTGAATTATTTAACAGGAAATTAATTTTATTTTATTTTCTGCACATAAAAATATGAAACCATGGAAAAGAAACCCATTTATTTATTTATTTATTTATTTATTTATTTATTTATTTCTGAGTGTATAATTTTGTCATTAGTTTCACAGGTATTCATCATTGCTTGTAGTTCTGTGTGTTTTTTAATGATGGCTGCTTTAAAATTCTATCAAATCTGTTCAACATTGATATCATCTCAGTATTGGTATCAGTTGTCTTTTTCTCATTTAAGTTGAGATTGGCCTGGTTCTTGTTATGATGGATGATTTTTATTATATCATGAGCATTTTAGATTATGACTCTAGATCTTATTTATGTCTTGTGTTTTAACAGTGGGGGAAGGAGCTGTTGCTAGGTAAAGTTCCACATTCCTCACATAGCGATGTGTTGGGGTGAGGGCCTGTATTTCAGGCTCCCCACTAGGCTGTGCTAACACCTCCCTGGCTATGAGTGGGGAGGGGCACCTTGTTACTGCTTTCCTCTTGGCCTCCACTGACACCATGGTTGGTGGGGGGTACCACTGGGCTGTCTTTTCTGATACCACCCACTGTGTTTGGGGAGAGATGGGGATGTGCACCTTCTCTAGCCAGCTGAGGGTAGAGACCCAGGCTCCCCACTCAGCCTGTGGAGGTCGCATGGGACTGCAATTTGTTTTTGCCAAAGTAGGGCAAGTATTGGCTTTGACTAAAGAGAGCAGACCTTGCCCTAACCGGTTTGGCTCAGTGGATAGAGCATCGCCCTTCGGACTGAAGGGTCCCAGGTTCGATTCCGGTCAGGGGCATGTACCTTGGTTGTGGGCACATACACAGTAGGGAGTGTGCAGGAGGCAGCTGGATGATGTTTCTCTCTCATTGATGTTTTAACTCTATCCCTCTCCCTTCCTCTCTAAAAAGTCAATAAAAGATATTTTAAAAAAGAGAGAGAGAGCAGACCTTTCTTGAAGCTTTTTTTGTTTGCTCCTTTTGACGTTTCTGGCTCGACAGCTTCTCTAGCACCTAGTCCAGGATATATCAGGCAATACTACCTTATAATTCCTCCCCTCTTGAGGTTCTAGTCTGTCTGCATTCCTATATCCATGCTTCGATTTTTTTGGCAGGACTTAGCAGGAGAAATAGAGAGAACAGATGTATTCTCTTTTAAAAATAAGATTTTATTACATAATTTTAATTAATTTCTAGCAAAGAAAAAGTTTTCTCATCCATAAAATAGAATTCCTTGGTTTATGAATATTTTAAAGCCCACTTAAAACATAAGAGTGTTTAAAATAAAAAAAAATAGAATATTATAAACCATTAAAATGATACTGTGGACATGAAAAGAGATTCACAATGTAAGATGTGAAAAACAGGTTGTAAAATATCTTTGATATCACCTATGTAAGGGTGTGTATAAAACTTATTTTCCTAGACGAAGACTTGGGATTATATAAAGGGATATGTCTCTGGGAAGATACAATTTTGAATGTATATTTTCTGCTTTTGGCTTTTTGAGCCTCTTCATTTAGAAAACATTGATTTTGTAATAAGAATTAAGCATAAGCCGAGGCCGGTTTGGCTCAGTGGATAGAGCGTCGGCCTCCTGCACACCCCCCCACTGGGGATGTGCCCGCAACCAAGGTACAAGGGTATGTACCTTGGTTGCGGGCACATCCCCAGTGGGGGGGTGTGCAGGAGGCATCTGATCGATGTTTCTCTCTCATTGATGTTTCTAACTATCTTTCCCTCTCCCTTACTCTCTATAAAAAATCAATAAAATATATTTTTTTAAAAAAGAATTAAGCATAAATTTTACATTCATTTACAGTGCATAAAAATATATTTCACAGATTTTTTTCTCATCAAGATATTATAATTTTAAAATTTGTTTTCAGAATTCATAACCAACTTAAGCATCTGTGATTATTGTATTTTATGTTTTATAGGTTCCTCTACCTGGCATGAAATGGGTAGATAACCACAAAGGTGTTTTTAATGTTGAAGTTGTTGCTGTTTCATCTATTCATACACAAGTGAGTGTTAATAATTTTTATGATCAAATTTCACTTAAATGAATTGAACATATTGTCTAGTACTTAAATCAGTTTGTTGCCTTCTGTTAGACTTAGGAATGTAAGTCAGTTAAAAATGTATAGATTTATAAATTTCTTTTCATCAACAAAAAGTTAATGTCAACCAAAGCAAATATTTTACTTTTCAAAATATTATTGACTTCATTTTGAACAATTAAGTAATTTTTGTCCCTAAGTTTCTGGTACATGGCAATACTTTAAAGTTCAAAAAGCATCATCCAACATATTTTATTTCTCATAGACTTAGATATTTCAAATGGAAAAAGTTCTTAGGGATCACTTATTCCACATTCTTCACTGTACTTCTCGAATATGCCAAGTTCTCCTTAAAGCCTTTACATTTACTATTTCTCTAGCTGGAATGCTTTTCCTCCTGACATTCATTTGACCTCTCTTCATTAAGGCTTCTGTTTACATCAGAGAGGACTTTTCTGGTGACTTAAACAGCAGGCCTATTATTCTGTGTCATCTTACCTTGCACTTACTACTGCCTTTTGCTCTCATGCACTCTGGCACTTTCTGTGTGTCCATGTGTGTTTGCATGTACATATGTATACATACATAATATGCATTTTTTTATTTGTTCTTTTTCCCATTAGACTGTAAACTTCATGAGGTCAGGGATGTCGTTACCTGTCAAGAAAAGAGACTTTCCTTCAAGGACCTTAAAATAGGGGGAAATGTAAAAATAATTACAATACAATAAAATTAGTACTATGTTACACATATGAACTAAATCAAGTACAGAAGAGTTGTCTGTTTTGCTGGGAACTGAGGTGTTTCACTGATAAGTAGGCATTTGCCATACAGAGAGAAGGTGGGCAGCTCAGAAGATAAAAACGATGTTCAACTGGCAAAGAGACAGTAATCTGTTTAAGGACGGTCAAGCAATGTAAAATGCATGGGAAATTGTGATAGATAAAGATGGAAGACCAGGCTGGTAACAGATTATGAAAGAACTTGAATGCTTTAGAGTTTAGAGTCCAGTTAGATGGTGATTTCTGACCTAAATATAGGAAACATGAGAGAAGTAAATTTGGGAGCACATTAAGGGGAAGCAGTTGTGAAGCTATAGTGAGTTTATTTTTTAGCTTGTTGAGTTTGACATGCCTATGCAATTTAGATGACAATGTCCTATAGGCAGTTGTAGTTTGTTTGCTGTTCAGGATTGGAGATAATAGAGTAAATAGATAGTGGGTGTAGATGGAGCTGAGAGCAATCCTAGCAAATAAAAGAGTAATATGCAATTTAACCATCACTCCGCTACACCCACAAGCCATGCCCACCAGCCAATCAGGAGCGAGTATGCAAATTAACCCAACCAAGATGGCTGCAGCCACAGAGCAAGCAGGAGGCTTGGGTTTCTCTGGCAATGGAGGAAGCCAAGCTTTCTGTACACCCTGGCCTGCCTAGGCCTCCACTCAAGGCTACAAAGTTTTAATTATAGAAGATAAATGAATCCCAACAAAAATGGTGGCAGCCACGGAGCTGGAGAGCAGGAGACTTGAGTTGCCCCTGGCGATGGAGGAATCGGGATCGGGCATAAACGGGCAGTCGGACATCCCTCTAGGGGTCCCATATTGGAGAGGGTGCGGGCTGGGCTGAGGGACACACACCCCCGTGCACAAATTTCATGCACCGGGCCTCTAGTAAATTAGTAATGGGCACAGATTATTTACTAACAAATCTATCCCTATAATTGAGCTCTAAAACAATAAGGCAGACTCACTAGGGAAAATATTCTGAATTAGTATCAATATATTTATTGAGTAATTAGTAGTATTTCAAGTGGCTACTTTACAATAATAAGTGAAAATATAGGGTGGGGCAAAAAATAGGTTTACAGTTGTAAATACACAAAACACAGAGTTTATTCTTATACTATTATTTATTATTGTATTTTTAAAATGTATTTTTTCTTTCAGAAAGGGAGGAAGAGGGAGAGAGGTAGAAACATCAATAATGAGAGAATCATTGTTCAGCTGCCTCCTGCACGCCCCCTACTGGGGATGAAGTCCAGAACCCGGGCATGTTCCCTGATGGGGAATCCACCTGTGACCTCCTGGTTCATAGGTCGACATTTAGCTGGCCGGGCTATTGCTATTTTTTATATTAACAACTATAGACCTACTTATGCCCCACCCTGTAGATTTAGTGTTTAATTGGAAACAATGTTTATATATACTGCTATGTACTTTTTTGTATTATTAGTTAATAAGAGATGTTTTATTAGTGTGTTATAGTTTGGAGAATTTATAGAGCTATACTTGCTTAGTGCTTTTGTTCATTCTTTGTTTTAGGATCCTTATCTTGACAAGTTTTTTGCTCTGGTCAATGCTCTGGATGAACACATGTTCCCTGTCCGAATTGGAGACATGCGAATCATGGAAAATAACTTAGAAAATGAATTGAAGAGCAGTATTTCAGCATTGAATTCATCTCAGCTGGAACCAGTGGTCCGATTTCTTCATCTTCTGCTTGACAAACTGATACTTTTAGTTGTTAGACCTCCAGTCATTGCTGGCCAAATAGGTAATTTACTTTTGTTTGGGGAATCATAGAATTTATAATTTGGTATTTCTAACTTTTGCAAAGTAGAACCATGATTTCTGTTTGTTATTTATAAGGGATGCATTTAATTGGGGGGTGAGGGTTATTGTTTACTTGTTTCAAATGTCAAAAAATGATAACTTCCTTTTGTTTTTTATAAAATGTGCCATATAGACTTCTACTCAAATTATGGAAACAAATTAATTTACTCACCAAGTATTTTATTTATTTTTTAATCCTTACTCGAGGAAATGTTTTTTATTGATTTTAGAGAGAGGAAAGGAAGGGGGGGGGGTGAGAGAAAGAGAGAGAGAGAGAGGGAAAGAGAAAGAGAAACAGAAACATCGATGTGAGAGAGAAACATTGATCAGTTGCCTCCCATACATGCCCTGACTGGGAATCGAACCCACCACCTTCAGTGTACGGGTGACACTCCAACCAACTGAACCACACTGACCAGGGCTCACCCAATATCTTTTAAGTACTTACTATATACCCAGGCACTGTCCAACATGTTGTTTCTGATTTTAAGGATCTCACAGACTAGTTAGGAAAACAGGCAAACAAAAACCATGTTGCATTTATATGACATATACCAGTCTACATTTTCACTCACCTGGTCTATTTAATTCAGCTGTTCTTTCCTTCATTATCTCAAAATCTCTATATTCTTTATTTTTTCTATGTTGCTCTAGAAGGAGAGGTATTTTTATTTCCCACCCTTTTCCCAAGATTTATTCCTCTACTTTTGCTAACATCTTCCTCCTAAATCCTGCAAAGTAGTTGAGCTTGTAAGAAATTTCAGCTAACTTGTTATAGAAATATTGTGTTAAGTTGGAGAGGAGAATTCAATGCTTGGGATTTTTTAGGGGAGACTTGTAACTAGAGGTAATTCTTAGGTCGAGCATTTAAAGATGAGTAGGAATCTGACTAGTAAATAATTAGTTCAGGGAGATGAAACAGCAGTTGCATAGTACACAGATGAACCTGGAAATATTGGGGAATTATAATTACCTAGAGGCCTGATGTGCGGATTTGTGCACTGGTGGGGTCACTTGGCCTGGCCTGTGGGGATCGGGCTGAAACTGGCAGTCCAACACCCCCCAAGGGGGCCCGGATTGGAAGAGGGTGCAGGCCAGGCCTAGGAACCCCACCGATGATGAATCCGTGCACCGTTCCTCTGGTATGCGTATAAGATCTTTGGATAATCTCTTCCTGCCCTCCCCCCTTTCTGAGATTCATCAGTCTGTTCTCTCTGAGATTCATCAGTCTGTTCCATGTTTCCATGCCTGTGCTTTGAGCATCTGCCCCCTGGTGGTCAGTGCACATCATGGCTAAAGGTCGAAAGGTTGCTTAGGCTTTTCTATATACTAGAGGACTGGTGCACAATTGAGGCCAGGGAGGTAGCACAGGAGGGCTCTAGGGCGTGTCTGGCCCATCTCGCCCAGTCCCGATCTTCCAGACCCCAGCAGCAAGCTAACCTACTGGACGGAGTGTCTGCCCCCTGGTGGTCAGTGCATGTCATAGCAACTGGTCGAATGGTCAAGACACTTAGCATATTAGGCTTTTATTATATAGGATAGATTACTGATAAATTAGAAGGTTGGTGATTAGAGATGATAGGTGGTGGGGAAGATAAAGTAGGGTCTTCCATGACGTTTCAGGGAACTGAAACTGTGATTCTGTAAGGAATCAATAGCCTTTGAAGGGTCTGGTCTTAATTAGGGAAGTAACGTGATCCAGTTTGGCTTTTATAAAGATAACTGTGTTGTATGGAAATGGGTTAAAAGTGAGAAAATCTGGAGTCAGGGAGACAAGTTGGGAAGTATTTTATATAGAAATCTATGGGGTCCTATAAAAGAGAGGTGATGATAAGATGGAGAAGAGAGGGTGGGTTAAGAGATGTTGTGGACTACTGTTACAGAAGTCATTGGAGAAGGTTTTAAGAAAAAGATGTTAACATTGTAGAGTCTATAAGTAAAATAATCCTATCTAATAAGAGGGAATATGCTAATTGACCATCACACCCTCACAAACATGGCGGTTCCCACAGCCAATATAAAGAGAATATGCTAATTGACTGCCATGCCCTCAAAGATGGCGGCGCCCACAGCCACAAGATGGCGGCCCAGCCGCTCTGCACACCTGCCTCCGGAGTCCCCCAGTTCCCTCAGACCCCCAGCCGCCCAGGGCCAGCCTGAGGTGCAGGCAAGCCTTGGATGGCGGCTGCCCAGCCGCCCAGGGCCACCCAAGGCTCAGGTAACCAGGGCCAGCTGAGGCTTGTGCTGCCAGAAGTGGCAGTAGCAGAGGTGTGATGGGGGCCATCACCTTCCCCTGATCGATGGGTCGCCTCCCACCCCTGAGGGCTCCTGGACTGTGAGAGGGGGCAGGCCAGGCTGAGGGACCTGCCCCCCCAGTGCATGAATTTTAATGCACTGGGCCTCAAGTAATAATAATAATGATAGTAACAAACATTTGCATAGTACTTACTATATACCAGGAATAGTGCTATGTGCTTTCTTTATAATACCTTATGAAATCTTCACAACTCTGTATGAAGGTATTATTAGTGCCACCATTTCATGAATGAGTAAAGTGATGAACATAATTTAACAATTTGCCTAAGGATTCAAACTTAAGCAAATGACTTCAGAGTCCCACTCTTATCTACTATACCAGCAATTTTCAACCTATTTTATCTCATGACACACATAAACTAATTACAAAAATTCTGCAGGACACCAAAAAATATATTTTTAGCCAATCCGACAAAAAAAAAAGTATGATTTTGATTCAGTCACACCAGAAGGCTATTGTTGTTTTGGTTGTAGTCATTTTTTTATTTGACAGTAAGGCAGTGGTCATCAAACTGCAGCTCGAGAGCCACATGCTCCGACTAATGAGTTTGCCGACCACTGGGATAGGGGCTTAATCACAAGGAACAACAACAGCCTGTAATTATTTGAATCGAGAGTCTAGGTCAGTGGTTGGCAAACTCATTAGTCAACAGAGAAGCAAACCGTGGCTCGTGAGCCACGAGCTGCAGTTTGCCGACCATTGGTCTAAGGGAAAAGAGGCCAGTGCCCCTGACTAAGTCAGGTACTGCATGTTTTTAAAAATTCTTGCAGTACACCAGTGTGCCACAGCACGTTGGTTGAAACTTGCTGTTAAGAATCATCACTGGTGAAATTAACAAGAATAGTTTTAGTCAAATAGTGAAATTAGAAACCAGCTTACAGAGAATGAAGTAGTAAACAGTAGATGATGAAAGGAATACAAAAAGTGTATTCTAGTCTTTAAAGATATTTAGTTAGAAGAGGAAACAAGGTTGATTAGGGTATAAGAATGGAGAGATTTTAACATGTTTATATGCTTTGAGAAGTACTTGCAGGAAAATGGAGGGGGGTGGAATTTACGATATAGGAGTGCAAGAGGGTTAAGCAAGCCTATAGGACAAAAATGAAAGTGGATAGATTATTCTTATGTAGAAGAGGAATACTGCTTTCTTTGAAAAGAAGTAAAAATGCTTTGATTCTGATAAATTTGTAGGAAAAACCTGAGGACTTCCAGGCTTTATACATTTCTGCTAAGAGATAAAAGATAAAAAGCAAGTTTGCTGAGAAGGGAGGTAGGTGGACCTGAGTTTTGAAGAGGATTCTGATGATTTGGAATAGGAATAGCTACTATGAGGAAAGAGAATTAACCAGAACACAAGTAGGATTGCTTAGGTTTCTCTCTAGTTTCTTTCTTTTCCAGTTCAGTATATATAGATACATCTTCCTAAAATGACCACTTTATCTAATTATTCCACTTTTTTTTTTTTTTAATATTTTGTTGATTTTTTACAGAGAGGAAGGGAGAGGGACAGAGAGTTAGAAACATCGATGGGAGAGAAACATCGATCAGCTGCCTCCTGCACACCCCCCTCTGGGGACGCGCCCGCAACCAAGGCACATGCCCCTGACCGGAATCGAACCTGGAACCCTTCAGTCCGCAGGCCGACGCTCTATCCACTGAGCCAAACCAGTCAGGGCTGATTATTCCACTTTTAAGAAACGTAATGGTCCTCATTATCTGTTCATAATTTTCTGTCTTTTTGAAAGTTTATCTTTATTGTTGAAAGTATTACAGATGCCCCCATCCCTCCTCTCAATTCCTGCCCCCTCCCTAAGCCTTCCCCATACTATTGTCTGTCCATGGGCTATGAATTTATGCATATAAGTTCATTGGTTAATCTATTCCGGGAGAGGGACCCCCTTTCCCTCTGAAATATGTCTGTCTGTTGCATGCTTCAATGCCTTTGGATCTGTTTTGTTCATCAGTTTATTTTGTTCATTAGATTCCACATATAAGTGAGATCATATACTACTTGTCTTTCTCTGACTAGTTTATTTCACTTAGCATAATATGCTCCAGGTCCCTCCATGCCAGGGGTCCTCAAACTTTTTAAATAGGGGGCCAGTTCACTGTCCCTCAGACCGTTGGAGTGCCGGACTATAGTTTAAAAAAAAAACTATGAACAAATTCCTATGCACACTGCTAAGTCGGCTGCTAAGCAGGACAGGCAGCGGCGGCAAAAACACCCGGCAGACCTGATAAATGTCCTCAGCGGGCCGCATGTGGCCCGCGGGCCGTATTTTGAGGACCCCTGCACCATGCTGTCACAAAGGGTAAGAGATCCTTGTTTTGTTTTGTTTTTAACTGCTGCATGGTATTCCATGGTGTAAATGTACCACAGTTTTTTAATCCATTCAACTACTGATGGGCACTTGGGCTAGTTCCAGATCTTACCTATCTATCTATCTATCTATCTATCTATCTATCTATCTATATCTATCTATATAAAAAGCCGGGAACCAGAATGTTGTAATGACCAGAATGACCAATCGCTATGACTCCCACTGTGGCCAACGAATAGGCCCTATTGTGGGTGGGGTTGGGCAGGGGGAGGGGCTGCAGGAGGTTGGCCGGCCGGCCCCACCCCCAATTGGCCCCCCCACCCCAATCAAGGGCGGGGTGGACGGCCAACCCCCCCCTGCGGCCCCTCCCCCTGACATTCCCTCCCCCTATAACCCCTCTTACCCCAATAGGTGGTGGGGCTGGCCAGCCAACCTCCTGCAGCCCTTCCCCCTCACTCAAGATCAGCCCACCCACCCCATCAGCTTGCAGCCTCTCCCCCTGGCTGGCCCCGCCCTGATGGGCCCCCCACTCCAATCAGGGGCAGGGCCAGCTGGCCAACCACCTTCGGTCCCTTCCCCCTGGTCGGCCCGCCCACACCAATCAGGGGCAGGGCCAGCTGGCCAACCACCTTCGGTCCCTTCCCCCTGGTCGGCCCGCCCACACCAATCAGGGGCAGGGCCAGCTGGCCAACCACCTTCGGTCCCTTCCCCCTGGTCGGCACGCCCACACCAATTGGGGGCAGGGCTGGCCAGCCAACCACCCACGGCCCCTCCCCCCGGCTGCTAGCCCCCAAACAGCTCCCCCCATTTGGGGGTGGGGCCAGTTGGCCCACCGCCCACAGTCCCTCCCCCTGGCTGGCCTCACCCCAATCAGCCCCCACCACTCCGATTGGCCCCTGGCCCCTCCCCCAGCCAGCCCCGCTCCCATTCGCACCCCCCCCCACTCTGATCAGGGGCAAGGCTGGTGGCTACTGCTTGCAGCCCCTCCCCCCCAGCTGGCCCAGCCCTGATTGGGCCCTGATTGGGGCGGGCCAGCCGGCCAACTTCCCGCCGTCTCCTCCTCCCTACAGGCCCGGCCTCAATCTGCTCCAATTGGGGCCAGGCCAACCGGACCCCAACCATGCATGGATTTGTGCACTGGTCCTCTAGTTGCAAATAACACTGCTATGAACATAAGGGTGCATATATTCTTTCTGATTGGTGTTTCAGGCTTCTTAGGATGTATTCCTAGAAGTGGGATCATTGGGTCAAATGGAAGTTCCATTTTTAATTTTTTGAGGAGACTTCATCCTGTTTTCCATAGTGGTTGTACCAGTTTGCATTTCCACCAGCAGTCTACTAGGGTATCTTTTTTTTTCTTTTTGTTAATCCTTGCCCGAGGATATTTTCCCATTGGTTTTTAGGGAGAGTGGAAGGTAGAGGGAAAGACAGAAAGAAACATGGATGTGAGAGAAACACATCAACTGTTTGCCTCCTGCACGAGCCCCGGCCTGGGACCAAGCTAGGGAGGAGCCTGCAACCAAGATATGTGCCCTTAACTGGAATCAGACCCAGGACCCTTTGGTCCACAGGCCGACACTATCCACTGAGCCAAATCAGTAGAGTGTACCAGGGTACCTTTTTCTCCACATCCTCACCATCACTTGTTGCTTGTTGATTTATTGATGGCCACCATTCTGGCAGGTGTGAGGTGCTACCTCATTGTCCTTTTAATTTGCATCTCTCTGATAGTTAGTGACATGGAGCATTTTTTCATATGTCTTTTGGCCATTTGTATGTCTTCTTTGGAGAAGTGTCAATTCAGGTCCTCTGCCCATTTTTTATTTATTTATTTTTTTTATTTTTATTTTTTTAAAAATATATTTTATTGATTTTTCACAGAGAGGAAGGGAGAGGGATAGAGAGCTAGAAACATCGATGAGAGAGAGACATCGACCAGCTGCCTCCTGCACACCCCCCAACTGGGGGATGTGCCCACAACCAATGCACATGCCCCCGACCGGAATCGAACCTGGGACCTTTCAGTCCGCAGACTGACGCTCTATCCACTGAGCCAAACCGGTTTCGGCCTCTGCCCATTTTTTAATTGGGTTGTTTGTCGTCCTTTTGTAGAGTTATATGAGTACGTCATATATGTTGGAAATTAACCCCTTATCAGATGTATCATTGACAAATATGTTCTCTCATACAGTGGGTTCCCTTGTCATTTTGGTGCTGGTTTTTTTGCTGTGCAGAAGAATCTGAGACTCTTGCTTAAGATGGCTGTTTGGTTTACCCATTTATTCAATGTGCTACCAGTATTTCTTAGTTTTTGCAAAATTTTTCTTTTTTTGTGTGTAAATATATTTTATTGATTTTTTTACAGAGAGGAAGGGAGAGGGAGAGAGAGTTAGAGACATCGATGAGAGAGAAACATCAATCAGCTGCCTCCTGCACACACACCCCCTACTGGGGATGTGCCCGCAACCAAGGTACATGCCCTTGACCAGAATTGAACCTGGGACCCTTGAGTCCGCAGGCCAACGCTCTATCTACTGAGCCAAACTGGTCAGGGCGCAAAATTCTTCTTATATACTGAGTTGAATGACATATAAAATGCTGTACAGTCTTACCTCAACCTGGTTTTCTAGTCTTTTTTCCTCCTAATCTAATATATAAAAGGCCAGTGGCTGGAATGCCGGAATGACCAAACGACCGGTCACCAGGAGGTACATTGATGGGTCCCACAGCGTGGCGGGACTCTGGGTCTCACGCTATTTTGCACGCTGGGCCTCTAGTCCTTTTATAAATTCACTCATTTCTATCAAGTTGCTTGTTCACTATTCTCTTTTCTGATTATGTTAAGTTGATATTTTTAATAATCTACTTTCATTGTTAATATTTTTATTTTTTTAAAACAAAAGTCACATGCTCATTGTGTGCTATATATAGGTTAGTGTGGTGAAGGCTTGGGATGGGCAGGTGCAAAGTGGAGGGGTTCATTGGGGAAAAAAACCAATTGGACATCTGTAGTACTTTCAACAATAAAGATAAATTTTTAAAAAATGAAATAATAAGATAAATGAATAAAATGAGAATTTACTTCTACAAGATAGATGTTTTTCCTATATGCTTTGTATTGTTTACAAAATTTTAGGTACCTGTGGGATGATGTTTTTGACTAAACAAACCCATACAATTTTCATGTTAAATTAGTAAAATTATTTTTTTCCATTTTATTTAGAAAAGTAATTTGGTTTATCTAATACAAGATAATCTTTAACATCAACATCAAATTGTTTAATTACTGTGTTGTATACCTGAAACTAATATATTATTGTATGTCAACTGTAATTGAAAAATTTAAAAAATCAACATCAAATATCTTTATACAATTACAATTACTATGTATAATCACTATACTTAATGCATATAGAGATGACAAAACCTTGACCTTTTTGGAAGTTATAGTCTAAAAAAGTTAATGCAAAAATATTTTCCTCCTTCTTAAAAGTTAATCTAGGTCAAGCATCTTTTGAAGCGATGTCATCAATTATAAATCGGCTTCACAAAAATTTGGAAGGAAATCATGACCAGCACGGCAGGAACAGTCTTCTTGCATCATATATCTATTATGTTTTTCGCTTACCAAATACTTCCCCTAATTCACCATCACCAGGTATTTTATTCTTTTTACTATGAACAGCAAACATTTATTGAATGCCTACTAAGTGGCATGGACTATACTAAGTGCTGGAATAAAATAAATGTTACATCGTAAAGCACCATTATTTACACAGCTTCCTTTAGTTAGATCTTGGTTGAATTAATTCTTGGAAATGAGTCCTGAAAATAACTTCTTGTCTCTGGAAGCATTTTATTTCCTGTTAAGATAAAGAGAATGTTGTATTTATCATTGGAGTCCTATTGGACTTTAAAGAAGAAATAACCCTGATAACCGTGTGAAACCTATAATAATATAAAAGATTATTTTCTAGAAAAGTTCTGATTTCTCCATTATTAATAAAGTAATATAGCTTTTCAGAATACTAGAGCCCAAAGTAGCTATTTGTTTTTTATGATAGTGGTGGTGGAGGTGGTGGATGTATCTTAGTTTGAATAACTCATTAGATGTTCAGTTAGTTAATGAATATATCATGTATATCTTTCAACTTGCTCATATATTTTTCTGTGTGAATCATCATTTATATCTAGTGATAATGGTAAGTGTCCTTTCCAGCAATTGATAAGGTTAACATTAATAATGGTGAAAGTTAATTATGGCATTCATTATGAAAACTAAGCATAATAGTACATGAATTTTAGCTCCTTGTTTTTCTTAATTGCAAAAGTAGTAGTAACTGATTCATATCACATATGGTTCATAATTTCCTCTCTTGGTTTTTAAAATTATAGTATTTGAGGATCTGAGTATGGAAGTGATTGTGGACTATATATAATACTCCTCCATTTACTCTTTCATTCAGTATCTGTTAGAATACCATAGATTATGCAAAACATTTTTATATGCTGATGTGAAAGACCTATAATTAGTTGATATGTATTTGTTATTTGTAAATATGACATTCAGAAATATTTCTTTAAATAAGAAAAATGGAGATAAATTATGGATACAATCGCTGGGTATATTTATGTTCATAGAACATGGTTGAATAATGGTCAGACTTGATTTTAGATGAAAAGGGTTCTTTTATATAAGGTGGGATCTTAGAAGAGCTTTCTTTAGATTTTTTATATGGATATCACAAAGGTGCCATTTTGTTATAGTTCAGATTGTCACTGATGAAGATAGAGAAGTAAAGCATAATCTCTTTTAAGAGATGTTGACAGTAAATTGGCTGTCTCTCTATTGATTGTATCAAGGGGCAAAGCAAGGAGGGATAGAGGAAAAAGAAGAGACACAAGCTGAAGCATTTTGGGTGTTAGATATACTTATACTGTGTGTTAATTATGACAATGTTTATGTATGTGATGTTTTCTATTGTTTTATTGTACACGTAATCTACAATCATAGAAACATTGAAGAGAATTGTATTTATAATTCAAAAAAATGCAATTCAATTGTATTTTTAATTCATAGTATTGCCAACTGCTGTGAAATAGAATATCTTTGTGTATTTATTATTAAGTCTTTAGTCTTTTTCTTATTTATAGTATTTTTCATTCAGAAACAAAAGCAATTCATGGTCTTGGTGAAATTCTGTAAAGTGACAAAGATTAATTTCATATCCTTTCTTGACTGATTTCCTTTGTATAATTATGTGCTGTTTTATATTCACCTCTAGGTCCTGGGGGTTTAGGAGGATCAGTGCATTATGCCACAATGGCTAGATCTGCTGTGAGACCTGCGAGCCTTAATTTAAATCGTTCTCGGAGCCTTAGTAATAGTAATCCAGATATATCTGGGACTCCCACGTCACCAGATGATGAAGTACGGTCAATCATCGGCAGTAAGGTAAACTGAAGATAAGCGCCTATAAATTTGATTTTTAGTTCATGAACAAATGAGAAATGTCCAAATGTTTTAATTTTTTTGAATTTTTAAATGTATTTGAGTTAGTAATAAGCAAGAAATTGTACATTTCCATTTTGCCAGTAAACACTAAGTGTTTTGTGTTTCTATTAAATATGCTTGCTATTGCAAACTGGTTTGTGCCTTCTGCTAAAAAAAATCTGACAAATTCTAAAATTTGTCCAGGATGACCAGTCATATATTTCTCACTTTTGTCTGTCTTTCGTCATGTGAAAAATGATTTTTATATAGATTCAAAATAGATCTATGTGACTGCTGGGTAGAAGGACTATATCATCAGTGATACAAAATGTAAGTCCTTCTCCAAAAAAACATCTAGATTGGTAATTGAGCTATATTTCTTATGAAAAACTCTATGTAAGATGCACCAGGATTAGAATTATATGATTTATTTAATGATGGTTAATGATTACCCCAGATAATAAGGGAGATGCCAGCTAATTTAAGATCTAGCTATATTTTATTTAAAGCATTAATCTTTATTACCCAAAGAAATATACTTAAGGAACAAATAGTTAATTCCCTTTTTATATTTAAAGTACAGAAATATTTCAGAGTTTAAACAAGCTGGACAAAAGAACAGTAAGGCCAAGAAATCACGTCATGTTGTGTTTTGACCAAACCATTGCAAATGTAAATACATTTCCTGTTGGGAAAGAGGAAGATGTTATTGTTATGGAATCATAGCAACTTTTCTTTGGCATTTCAGCTTGGTAATAATGATAAGAGGAAGAATTACTAAACATGTTCTAGGGTCTGTGTTTAACACTTAGTCTGAACTACAATAGAATATATATGTTTTTAAGATTTGGGTTTGTTAGGTGAAATACTTGAACATTGATTAAAAAAATCAGAATTACTTATATCTATTCATATAGTCACAGAAATTTTACATTTTCAGAAGCATTATGCATCGTTCATTGTAAAATAACTTTTTTAAAAAATATATTTTTATTGATATCAGAGAGGAAGGGAATGGGAGAGATAGAAACATCAGTGATGAGAGAGAACCATTGATTGGCTGCCTCCTGCACGCCCCTTACTGGGTATCGAGCCTACAACCTGGGCATGTGCTCTTGACCAGAATCAAACCCGGGACCCTTGAGTCCACAGGCCAACAATCTATCCATTGAGCCAAACTGGCTAGGGCATAAAATAACTTTTAAATAATTTTTAAGTAATTTCTCACAGATCAAAAATACATTTTATAGCCTTACCCCACATACATTTCCATGTTTAGGAAAAATATTCAAGTACTTTATCCTTGTCTTTATTTTTTATTATATCTCATTGTAATAGAGATAGTACTTAGCATTATTTACATATTTATAAAATACAATTCTTTTGTAGAATGAATCTGATATGTGAATTATAAGAAATTCTCCTATTAAACTATAGACACCATTTTCTTTAAGGCTATATACTTTTAAAATATCTGTTTCTGTAAGATTTGCATTATGCCTCATTTAGCATGATTCTAGAGTTTTCTTTTATATGATGTATTTGATAACTTACAACATCTAAGATTTAGAACAAGATTTACATATATTGCAATGATTAGTTGCCTTTTTTCAAGTAGTTTATAAAATGGGACATATGACATAAACTTACTTTTGATGATATAAAATGATAAACATCAACTTTTGAGCAAGCCATCATAAGATGAGAATTTTTTTATGACAACACAGACTTGTATGTATTTTTATTTAAATGCTTTTTATGTTTTCTCTTTGTTGTAAAATTTTTGCTAGCTATCTTTATTTTGGAGTATCCTTTAGTCATAATCCCTTATAATAGTATATAATTTTATTTTATTGAAAAATTGTAAGGAAGCTTGAAGTTTATTTATAGCTGCTTTTCATTTAGTCTGATTTTATTGTCTTAGACATTTAAGTAACTCTTCTTTAACGATTTTGTCTTTCACTTTGCCTCAGCCATGGTCATAACCTGGATCTTCTCATTACCAATAACTTTAATCCTCTTAATCTCAATTTCATGCATTTTGTTCTTTAACCATTAATTGCTAGTTTTCTCTTTAGTACCCCAATTCTAACAATTTCTTTATTTCTCTACACCTCCAATTACTTGATTCAGTGACCTTTATACACTGTGTCTTACCCCCCTAATATTATTTCTTTCAATTTAGCCAGCTAAAATATAATCATTTTAATTATGCCCATTATAATCAAACCTCAATTCCCTTATCCTTTTTTTACTTCATTTTACTTGCTTAACCAAACCTCAAACCATAGTTCAACCCAGTTGACTGCCTTTGCCATGTCACCACCTGTGCCACTGAATAAGACTTGAGAAATACCATGATGGCTGGTCTCATTTGAAATTAAAGACCATAAACCTCAGAAAGCCCTAATGTTACCAAGCAGTTATATATATT
The DNA here is from genome assembly GCF_027574615.1 of Eptesicus fuscus. Classification (NCBI taxonomy): domain Eukaryota; kingdom Metazoa; phylum Chordata; class Mammalia; order Chiroptera; family Vespertilionidae; genus Eptesicus; species Eptesicus fuscus. Next base: position 43,671,702 of record NC_072481.1, on the reverse strand, counting down.
TCTTTATTTCATTTACCTTCCCATTCTCCCAGAAAAAGGTTTCATGCCATTTTTTGTTACTTCAAGCCTCATAAAACCTCCTCACCAACCTTCCTTCTGACTCTGTCTTCTACTTCATTGAGAAAATTGAAGCCATCAGAAGAAAACTTTGGTAAACTTTTATCATTGCATCTACCTGCCGATTACCATCTATTACTACCGAATACTTAATACTGTGCTGTAGATGACTATCCATTTCCCTAGGTGATACAGAATTGCTTAACATTGTGACTACTCTTTCTTTTCTTTTACCTGTTCTTCTTTTGATGTTTTCTGGTTTAGGTCCATACTCATGTCCTGATATTTGTAGTCAGTTTCTCTTGGGTTGTCTTCATAAATCTTACTCCAACAATCCTCTAAAAAATTTGTTATAACTTGCTCCACTTCTGTTAGCAGATTCCCAGGCCCAGGTTGCTCGATCAGGATTTTTGGGAGTAGGGCCCAGAATCTGAATTTTATAAACCTTCCCAATTAATATTAATGATCAGTCAGGTTTAAGAAATTGAACTAAAGCCCCAGTTTCCTTCACCTGGCATCATAATGACCTCTTTTAGAGACAGATAGACATAATTCACTTCTGGTCATACACATTAGTAGCATATTAAATTAACTTTAAATTATTGATTGTAATGATGAAGATATAATTACTATAAATAGCTCCAGAATGTTTTTTCTTAATATATATACTAGCCCATTAGACTTAATTACAATAAGTACAATAAAACTGAGCACAACCCCAAATTTACCATTATTTTTAGGAAGGAACAAATATTAGGTATTTTTAAAAAAAATTTTTTACTTAATTTCTCCTATCAGTCCCTGAAAGAAAATAAGAGGCAGGATCAAGTAGAATTATCGAGTATTACTGCACAAAAGTTTTCAGTGATGACATATGGAATGAAATTAAATTCTTCTAGAAAAGAATGGAGTGTTTTTTCTTCCATTTTTTCCTTTGAGACCCTAGTTATGTTCAGAGTAAATTAACTGTTGCTAACTCATACCGTCTTTAAAGAAAATGGGAGGGGGTGTGCCGTGGGAACTTTAGTTGTTGGTACTTCAAGGTGATCCCTTTACGTAAAGAGAAATCACCTTTAAATGGTATTCTTCATGTTCTTGGTGATTTTTAAAAATGTATGTAGTAAGATAACTTTGGTGAACTAATAATACTCTATAGGTGCCTAAAATTTTTGGTTGCGTTAACAGTACTAATTTAAAAAATGTTTGCATTGGAAATTCTGGATTTCTTTAAGAATAATTTACAGCATGCCACATGTAATATTTCTTTCCTTTCCAACTGCTTTCTATTATATGCTTAGGGTTTAGATCGCTCCAATTCCTGGGTTAACACTGGTGGTCCAAAAGCTGCCCCATGGGGATCCAACCCCAGTCCAAGTGCAGAATCAACACAGGTGGTGTTTATATTAGAGGTTTCTTTATTGGCTGCTGATGTTTCCCTTTAGAATATTACTTTTTAGTATATACTATGATTTCAGTGGCTTGCTTTTTTAATTATTAAAAAGTGTGTATTTTTGTTTACTTAGCACATTTTTCAACTACTATGCATGAATACCACCAGTTGCACCAGTATTGTTCTGCTTTCCTATTTCCTTTTCCTTCTCCTCCCACCTTATACACTCTATCATTATATCAGTTCCTGTTGCTTATGCGATTGATGACTTTGATAACGGTTTCTACTTTAGGGGTAGCATATCTTCAGTAGGAATTTTAAAATATTTTGTGTGGAAAAACCCGACAGTTTTCCATTTGCTTTTGGTTTAAAGCGTAGCTATTGTATCGTTTAGCATTTACTATCATGTTATTTTTTTCATAATCACTAAAAATACTGGTAATAAAGCAGAAATTAAATGTGAACAGTATACAGTATGCTCCCCATCCTATAAGATTAAATACCAGAAGCAAAAAACTTTCTCAGTTTGTGCTGTGTTGCAAAGTATGAAATATATTATAACTTAGTTGAATTAGGTTTTGCTGACTTAAGTCTAATTGCTTGATAGCTAATACTGCATGATACCTTCAAATATACTTCTCATCTGTTTATTGACTTTGGAGGAAAATGTTTTTGTTCTTGTAGGAACAATTTAATTACATTTTAATATTAGAATTGATTTATATTTCATGTAGTATATGGCAAACCTGAATACTATTTTTGATAATAGTGGAAAGTGAAAGAAATCATTCTAAACTTTTAATAATTTTTTATTGAATATAAAAGTTTGGTGGGGTTTTTTTTGTCTGAGACCAGTTGAGAAGTATGTTTTTACATTTTCTTACTAGTTATGTGCATGTGTATAGGTCACACAAATAAAAGTTTCATTCTTTGCAGCACTCTGAATTTACATAATTATTAAAATACTCATCTTTTTAAGACTAAACATTTTAGAAGTCATTTTGATATACCTAAGGCATTAAAAAAACTTAAAATGGTAAAAATAAGATGAGCAATAAAATAGATGGTTGCTGAAACCACAATAAAACACTATTTAAAAAATTCTATGTATTCCTTGAGCTGCAAAGTCATCCACAGCAGACTTTAATGTTATCTCGTCATCATTCATCTTCACTCCATAGGCTATGGATCGAAGTTGTAATCGTATGTCTTCGCACACAGAGACGTCAAGTTTCTTACAAACATTAACGGGACGCTTACCAACTAAAAAGGTAGATTCATATGAAGACAATCCATATAGGGGGAAAATAATTTCATCAATTAAATACGAGATTTACTTACCTAATCAATATGAGATGTTGCAGAATTTCCATTGCATTTTAAAACACATTTGAGCAAGTTCTGCTTGTCTGATGTCTTTTGGGGCATGCCTTTTCAGTGTAGGCTCTTTTACATTATTTTAACGTGTTTCTTTGGGACTGGCTCCTTTTGGACTTCAGTGAATTGAAATTTGATCATCAAATTTTAGTGCCAAAAAATGTATCAATTCTTAATTCTGTTTCTGTAACTGCTTCTGTTTTGTGTTTTAAATCTCCAGGAAAAGGAAGATGAGTTAGAAAAATTATCACTCTTAGTAAGATATGTTGATTTGCTTCCCTTATGCACAGTTTTTGTTAGTCCTTTTTCTTATTATACACTACTTTGCAAATGCTTTGTATGCATATCCATTGCAAGGCAGGACATTTCTGCCATTTTTATAAAAAGACTTTCAATACCTGAAAATTTGAAAATTAATGTCTTATGTCAAAGTTTAAATTTTTAAAGGTATTTCCTAAATTGTACCAGCAAAGTTCACGAATGTATTTGCATATGTTGAAATATGTATGTAAGGCACAAACAAAATTTTATTTGTAACTGAGTTTTTGGTCTAGTTTCTGTTTGCAGGTACAATTTAGGAGGCTATTTCCCACCTGTTTTTTAAAAATTACATTTTGCCACAAGATAACATGTAATTTTTCCAGCTATTCAACATGCCACTGTCTTACATGTATAAATAGCCGTTTCGTTAATGGGTGTCCTCACTGCATCATTGAATGGTTCACATGCCTTATTTTGCTTATTCTCATTATATCTTCATTTGCAGTTGCATTATTATTTGGTTTGTGTTATTAACAGACTTGACTTTGATAATAACTTTGGATTTACTTCTGGATAGCTTTTTCATGAGGAGCTGGCTTTGCAGTGGGTTGTTTGCAGTGGCAGCGTTCGGGAGTCAGCTTTGCAACAGGCCTGGTTCTTTTTTGAGTTAATGGTGAGCAAAATAAACAAATTTTTTAAATATTGTTTTCCTTAGTGAACACTTTTGTGTTAACTCATTATTTTATACTAGAAATCTTTTTCTGTTGTCTTACAGTTTTACATGTTTCTCCAAGACAAAATTACATATATTACATCCCTAAATAAACATTGTGAACACTCAGCACAATTTAGTTGGAATGATAAAATTCATTTTATTTTTTTTAGGGATGGTTAAAGAAGCCAGCTATTTTTTTAAAGCACCTGTGATACATTCTTTCTTATTATGAATATGCTGCTGTGTAATGGCAGTATTTTAGATTACACACAGAACATAGATAAAATGAGCTTTATAGATAGATACTTACTGCTTTTATGGTTAGAAAGCTCTTAGGGAAATGCTAGTTAAAGCCAATTAAAAAAACTTTTTGCTTCATTCAATAAATGATATTAAAAACAAAGGAATCAATTAGGAGCTTAATATTTATGCACACACATCATTGTTTATTGCTTTTGTGTATATATGTGTGATCGGGTGTGTACAGTGTGGTAGCACTGTCTCCATGGGCTAAATATTACCAAAGCACAGGGATTAAGTAACTTAAGTATACACTGCTTATAGATTTCAAACACTGGCATTCTGGCACTAGGGATCTTTCTCTTCAGCCTCTAGAAAGCTGAAATCATTGAAACTTTTTCTTCCGGAAAAACAGTATGTAAAAAATAAATAAGAAACAAAGGAAATCAAAGCAAAAACAGAAAGGTAGAAAAGGAACACAAAAGGAGCTTCTAGAATACATCATAGGGTCAGTCTCAGGATTGAATGTTACAGATACTGAGAATAGAAAGCCATTTCGTCACCAAATAAGTGAAAAGGGACCATCCATAAATGATAGGTAACTCATTTTTTCCCTAGAAAATAAACACCAAATTTGTAATTCATGTACTTTTAATATAAGTTCAAAATTATAATTTGACTTATTTTTTGATAGTTGTAAATGTATGTTTAGATTTCTTATATATAAACTAGTCTAAAGGTTATATAGTTTAAGACTTGGATCTGCTATTTACTAAATGTAGAAATTTAGCTTCAATTTCCCTGAATCTAAAATATTTCTTACCATTATCACATGGGGATAAGAATCTATACCCAGAAACATTTTATCAACTTAAATCACTTAGTTAATTTTTACCTAATATTTCATTTAGGTAAAATATTTACTTATTCATATTTAATATACATCCACCATTTGATACTAGATGTTAGATACCAGAGGCACTACAGTGAAGTCCAGGTTTCTAATCTCTCAAAGCTCACAGGGGATAAGAAATGGCAAAATTATTGAGTCTTAGAAAGATTTAATTTAAAACAATTTTAAAGAGTGCTTTTTCTTTTTTTTTTTTTTCTTTTGCATACATACACTTTTTTTCCTATTCACAGCCAGGGTAATTTTATGAAGATGATCCTGTGATTGGATTGCATTTTTTTTTTAACATTTCTTTGGAATATACAAAATATTATAGTGAACTTTCCAAAATATTTGAGGAGCTAAAAGTCTTTCAGCTATGTAATAAATCACATGGTATATTGAAAAAAATAACCCTACTGTTTAGAGTCTCTGTAACTATTAATTGTATCTGTAAGAAATTAAACTAATGGCTTATTTATTTTTTCAGGTGAAGAGCATGGTGCACCATTTATACTTTAATGATAAACTAAGTGCAGCAAGGAAATCTCGTTTTCCAGAGCGTTTCATGGATGACATTGCTGCTCTTGTCAGTACAATTGCCAGTGATATAGTTTCACGATTTCAGAAGGTAATGATGACTTTTTTTTTTTAAATCTTTTTCAAGCTCACATTAAACTCTCATACTTTTATTTGTTTTTGCTTTTGATTTCGTTTCTCAGGATGCAGAAATGGTTGAAAGACTCAACACAAGTCTTGCATTCTTTCTCAACGATCTGTTGTCTGTTATGGACAGAGGATTTGTCTTTAGCCTTATAAAGAACTTCTATAAACAGGTAATTCATAATTAGTAATAATTAGTAGTCAAATAACCTAAATACAGTGTTTGCTCTTTTTACAGCCAGAGCTAAGAGACCTTCATATATATGCATATACTGATATATTTTTTAATAGCATAGTTTTATTAGTAAGGCAAAAGTAAGTTACATTTGTTAATCAGGACACAAGACTGTGGCAAGCTGATATCAGTAAAACTGGCTTTTCCTTGGGTTACACTGGCCCATTCTGGAGCACACCACCAGGTCAGTAGTCCAACTGTAAAGCAGCCCCGAGATTCCATTCAAGAATAATGTTTATACTAAATGAAGAACTAACTGCACTTTTTGTGTCTTCATTGATATTTAAAGTAGCTGCATTTTGCTATGTATTCCTCCTAAAATATATAGACCTCTGGGTCCCATCTCAGTATTATTGAGGAGTTTGAATCCTGATGGTGGGCGTAGGGAGTGAGGGACACGGTGCTTGTGAAGCACTTCCCAGCTGGGCCAC